>NW_022195726.1:122846-722846 GCF_008641045.1 Pistacia vera
TAAGAACCCAATTAAGCCTTTCAATTTTTTTGTATATCACCAACACCCACCTTTGCTTTTATTGCGTAGGAAAAAGCTTTGGATTAAGGAACCTAAATCAATGGAGTTTTATGCATACCCATCTCGTTTCTCTATGTCATCTTTGTCTTTGTTTGGGAATTTCTTTGAAAGAGTCAAAGATTTCTGCACTTTCGCCGTTTCCGCCATTCTTGGGAACATCTTCTCGGCGATCTTCACTTTCTTCTTTGCATTAGGTTGGTTGGTTGCCTTTTCTTTATGCCCTTCTTGTTTTATTCAACATTATTTGGTTGTGTTAATGAAGTGATAGTTTGTTTTGATCTTTGATCTGCTTGTGTTTCTGTTTCTGTTTCTGTCTGCCATTTTAATTTTGGATATTATGTTCATCTTTATGCGTATTTTATAAGGTTATTGTAAATTTATATGGAGACAATGATGTACTAGCATGTCATTTTTCTAATTATGCTAATGATTTTTGCGTATAAAGAAAGTTTTCTTTGGAACGTTCTGTCTCCAGAATTGTGGGTGATCTTATTTGTTTGATTTGAATTTGACATTTTGTGTTATATAGTGGGCACTTTGTTGGGAGCCATGACTGGAGCTTTAATAGGGCAAGAAACAGAGAGTGGATTTGTTCGAGGGGCTGCAGTTGGAGCCATTTCTGGAGCTGTTTTCTCCATTGAAGTCTTTGAATCTTCTCTTGTTCTTTGGCAGTCTGATGAATCTGGAATTGGGTGTCTCTTGTACTTGGTAACCAATTTGTCCATACCTTTATTGTTGCTAATATGATTGTTACACAAATCTAAACTTGATGATTGCGGATACTCATTTTCAAGTCTGTTATAATTGATATCATTTAACCAATTTATCATTGTTACAAACTGCACAGATTGATGTTCTTGCAAGCCTTCTGAGTGGGAGACTTGTGCGCGAAAGAATTGGTCCAGCCATGCTCAGTGCTGTTCAGAGTCAGGTATTATGCAACAAAATTTACAGTCTGATGATATATTATTAGGCTTCCCTGGATCCACTATAATCCGTAAATGGTTTCAATTTGTTGTGTATCAGATGGGAGCTGTTGAAGTAAACTTTGAGGACATGCCTAACATCTTTGACACCGGCTGCTCAAAAGGATTAACTGGAGAATCTGTTAACAAGATTCCAAAGATCACAATTGGTACTGACAACAATGTAGACGATTCTGGGGAAAAAGTCTCTTGCTCAGTTTGCCTTCAGGTTTGGCCATTATTTTCAAGTTGATTATTAGGATTCCAATCAGCTGTGAATATACTATCCAACTGAAACGATTTCATTTTGTTTGTGCAGGATTTTCAGCTTGGAGAGACGGTTAGAAGTTTGCCTCATTGCCATCACATGTTTCACCTACCTTGCATAGATAAGTGGCTCCTCAATCATGCTTCATGCCCATTATGCAGAAGGGATCTGTAATGCTGTTCTTTGTAAATTACTCGGTAGAAAAAAAGAAAAAAAATTATTTTATTATTTATACGATGATCGCCTCTAGGTTTCTTGTATTTTGTCCCACTCTTGTATTTTGTCCCTCTCAAACATGCTGGTTACTCCTCTGCTTCTCGCCTTTTCTGTGGTACTTCAACTATGCCTCAGTTAGGATCTCTGTATTTGATTTTGATGATCCATATGTATAAAAATTTTGAGTTAATATCGTCTTTAAGTTCATTCTTCACAATCTTAACTCTCTTTTCGCCGTGTGAATGGTCTTGCTACCGTAAACTTTTAAAGTATAGATCGATATCAACAATTAGATTATCTTCAGGAAACCTATCTAATGATTAATCTTATAATGTATGTAGAGGGTACCAGAAAATGTGTGTGAAATATTAGTATGTTTTCTTTTAAAGCCATTAATAGATTTGGTACATGGGCACTATGGCACCATACCAGTTATTAAAAAGTGGCCATAACCTGGATTTAGGAGAGGAACTTATCCGAAACCCCACTGTACTTCCTCATTCACTCACTTAAGCCATCTGTTGCACAAGTTAAGGCTCTTTATTTAATTCTGGGAAGCATTATGCAGTGGCAGTAGCTCCTCCTTTATGATGCTGCCAGTGCACATTTTCTGTATTATTATGTACTTTCTGTATATTTCTGGCAATAATACATTCAGAAAGGGAACCAGATGGGGTCTGGTTACATCCAAATGGGACATTTTTGTGTAGATTGGTCTTTAATTCAAAGTCCAGCACAGCCAGCAGTCCTGGATCCTTTCCACACTTTGCCTAAGCTAACCCAGTTGTTTGCAGGATTTTTCATATTGTCAAAAGTACCACTCTTCATATAATTCAAAGCAATTATAAGTTAATTCTTATTAGCGAGGATTGAAGTTCAAATTAAAAAAAAAAAAATGGTATGTTCGTGGGGGACGGGGAAAACCTATTTGTGCTCGTTTAATAAGATCTAATAAGCTCTATTCGAAGAAAATATTCTAAAAGGACCTCGAAATTGTTTAGGGTTTAGGGTACGGGACGGAAACTGTTCTAAGAAAAGTGTCCATAAATAAATTCTGAATCTGAATTTGAGTCTCACCTAAGAGAGGGGGCTGTAAATTGGTGAGTAGTACAAAGTACAAACGAAGGAGAATAGATGAGACAAAACTAAATTATTGGTCCCAAATCAAGTACAAACACCCATTAGCTCTTTCCATCTTCCACATTTAATCCTCAAAACTATTTTGAATCTTCAACTTTATCTCATTCATTTCATTCACTCCCCTCATAGCTATAACAATTTTTTTTTTTTTTTAATTCACAATAAGAAATAAATAAGAAATAATAATTAAAATTAGTAGGCCACAGTCTTCACCTACCTCAGTTCATGTAAGTAAACTTGTCCATCCTCCTAAATTCAATTCCATTGATTAATTATTTAGAAGTAGACAGTGGCAATAAGGAAAATTATTATATATAAATAACACACCCCACGACGTTTTAACAATTTACTGAAACTATTAAATACCCTGTATCAATAATACTTTTATAGGGATTTTTTCTTTTAATAATCTCATATCGGTTTTTAATAATTTCGAGGGGTTCTTAATAATTTTAGAAGGTTTTTAATAATTTAAAACCATTAGAATTTACTCTTGTTTAATTCTAATTTTTCAAATTCATCTTTGTATTTGCATGATTAGTACAAAACCAAATAAATAACTCTAGAATTTACTCTAATTTTTGAAGCCACAAACTCAAATACAATACCCATTAGCTCTTTCCATAAATGACACACCCCACAGGACTTATCCAATATCTTTTTTTTCTCATTTTATTAATTAATTTCATGTGCCCATTTAAAAGTCTTTCAGCGTTCTGACAATTTTCTCGAAAACTATTAAATACCTCATATTAAGAATAATTTTATACTTTTATAGGCATTAATTTTTTTTTTTTTTTTTAATCTCATCTGTTTTTCATAATTTCGAGGGGTTCTTAATAATTTTAGAGGGTTTTTAATAATTTGAAACCATTAGAATTACTCTCATTTAATTCTAATATTTCAAATTCATCTTTGTATTTGCATGATTAGTACAAAACCAAATAAATAACTCTAATTTTTGAAGCCACAAACTCAAATACTCAAATGGGGCAGCCAATATTTTATTTATAGTATAGGCTTTTTCTTTGAACCACATATATATAAACTCTTCATATATATATATATATATTTTTAATCGATGGTTCTTGAAGTTGCAACTGGACCATCTACTTTCTAACAAACAATTGCATTCTTTAACTAGAAAAGAGAACAGAATCATGTGACCTTATCACGTGTTTGATTTTCTTTTACCAATTAAATGTCAATTAATTTTGGAGAAAGTAAAACTTTGTGCATTCCAACATTAAATGGCAAATAGGGATAGTCAAATATTGAGAGAGAGATTTAATATGTATCCCTCGACTCATAGTCACATCCCAAAACCTAGTAGGCTACACCTGGCAAAACGGGCGGGCCGAGTCTAACGGGTACGAGTTCAAAAGAACTGATTCTAAATTTGTCAAAAATATTGGACCCTTACCCTAAACTGGTTTGGGTGGACCTGCGAGTATCCGTTATTGTTCACTATAATTTTCACTTGTTACAATCACACGCTTACAATTTCTGCACTTTTTCATTTGTTACAATCACACGCTTACAATTTCTGCACTTTTTCATTTGTTACAATCACACATCCACAATCAACTCCTGCAAATTCATTTCAATTCAACAGACAACTGTAGATCCGCTGCAAATCAGCCAAGGCTCCTCCTCCAAAGAGAAAAAGAGTCACTTGGGGGTTAGCCCACCTGCAAAAAAAGGGCCAGAGCCAAGTACGGGTCGAAAAAAAGGGGTCCAAATTTTCAAACTCGTACCCTATATTATTTTAACGGGTACGGGTCCACCTGCGAGTAATTACCTGTTTTGCTAGGTTTACCAAAACACATGCACTAATGCAATTCTTTTATTGGGTTGAGTTTATATATGAATTAAAATTCTAATTTTCTAAATGATTTTGCATATATAATTTGCTAAAACCTGACTTAGTCTAAAAATACCTCAATCGATCATCAATTATAAATTAATTAGTTAATGGCAAATAACATTGAATTAATTAACATAATGTTATTGATGCAGCCCGATGGGTCGAATAGTGTTGATGGTGTCCGAAGGTAATGATTTTTGACAAAGCACTCCGAAATGGCCAAACGAACAAAACTCATATTAAATTATGATGATCGTCAGTTTTTCGCCTTTTGGAGTCGTTTTGAATGGTTTTTGGATATTTTTATGATTTTTAGGGTTGTTTTTGCGAGTTTCTGAATGCTTTGATGTTGTTTATGACTGTTTAATTTTCCTTTCCTTTGTTTTTTCGGATTACGTTTTTAAGGGAGAACTATTTAAAGGTTGCTTCTGTCCTAAGAACAGAAGATTTTGGATTATTTGGACTATTTTTATATTAATGAATTATTGAAAACCCTAAAAGGGATTTCATATTATACAGTATCCGAATCTTGACACAATTCGGTAGTGGTTATCGTATCTTTGTTTTCTACATTCAGTCATCTCTAGATTGTTTCGTATCAGTTATGGCACATACAGTACATTTGTTAAATTTTCTTGTTAAAGAATCTCTCACATCACGATAACCCACAATTGAAACATCCAAAAATTAATCAAATAATTAAGTAATGAAAATTGACAATTAAGTGAACAGCTAGACCAAAACAATCACAACAAGACACAACTGCAATGCCTGGTTTGACTGTTTCCACTCACTTATTTCATTAGATTAAGGCAAATCCTTATCTAATTACAAAACTTAGTTTCTAGAAACTAGAAAGGACAATAAATTAATACTGTTTACTTTCATCATTTCCATTAATTAATGCCCAGGAATCATGGATTAAGACATGGATTTAAACAATGTTTGTGATGTAGAGGATTTGTCAAGTTCTGATTGTGAATTCTGCATGATTTTGTTCATAAAACGGTGCGTTTTTTTGCATGGAGTTTTGGCCTATGTGCCGGCCGCTTTAGAGCGAGCTTGTGACCAAGTCCTTGGTGACATTGAGTGTGACTCTTAATTAATCGAATATATAAATTAAGTTGAAAGGATTCATGTTCTGCCGGCAAAATTTATTTATCATAGTTGATGTTGTATGTATTTCTCTTCTGTTCAATGAAGCAAATTCAGTTTTTCATGCAAAGAGAACGTGAAACTGGGAATTGTAAAGAATGAGAAGAGACTGCCAGAGATGAATGCGAAGTAAAATTCTATCTGGTTTTTGTTGTGATGAATTTGAATGTTCAGATAACAATGGCGAAGAGATTTCTGGCAGACAGTTCGCAAGCATTAGCCAATTCTCCAGAGGAAGCTCCGCAATCTGATAGTTCTCATCATAAATACATTTTGGGAGGAGTTATTATCGCTGTTTTTGCAGTCTTGTTGGGCGTCTCGTTGTTCTTCTTTTTCTGGAGAAAGCTCTTGCCACTTATAAGGCGAAAATGGACTCAAAGAGGTGAGTTAATTAAGCTTTTTAATCACCATTAATTTATAGCTCATATCCTCTTACTGATTAATTGTATTGTACATGGTGATCTTTAATCGTTCAGGAGGACTCAGAGCTGAAAGTTTAATGTTAAGGTGCTTCCAGCTAGAGGAGCTACAGAGGGCAACTAAGAATTTTAGTGAAGAATGTTTAGTGGGTTCAGGGGCATTTGGAAATGTGTACAAAGGGACATTTGATGCTGAAGGAATTCTAGCAATCAAAAGAGCTCATGCTGGTTCATACCAAAGTGTTGAAGAATTCAGAAATGGTAATTAATTATTACATGCTTCTTTCTACTACTAATTATCCTTTAAAAAAGTGCTAAAACTTAAAAAGGAAAGGTTAAAATTTATTTATGTTGTTTAGTGGTTTCTTGAAAAACAGAAGTGAGACTGCTTTCAAAAGTAAGGCACAGGAACCTCGTTGGTTTGGTGGGATTTTGTGAAGAAACTGGTAAGCCAACANTAGCAATAAATAAAAATATAGAGATAGACAGGGGCCAACAATAACTGAGACTTAAAGAGGAGGGGGTCCAAGGGGAATAACAAAATAAAAAAAGCGCCCCCAGTATCTCAAACCACCTCCTCCTTTAGATATTTTCACGAAAACTATTTTTTAATAATTAAATTTTATTTAAAAAAAAAAAAAAAATCTTCGAACCTTGACCACCTGTTCAACATCTAACCAATCACCATCAAAAATCAAATCACTTCCTAAATTATTTATTTATTTATTTATTTTTGTTTGCTGAATTTTGGAACCCTTGTTGAGATCTTTATTCTACTGTATACCACATTCGACCATATATAAATATCCGCTGAACAACACGTATAGAATCGTCAGACGAAGCTTCTCTTAATCTTCTTCTGTCTAATTGTATTTTCCGAGTAATATTAATCAAGCTTTGATTTTTCTTTTTCTTTTTCTTTCATCCAAAAAAGAAAGAATTATACTGAAAAGAAAATGGAAGCTTTAAATGCGAGTTAGTTGATACAGTTCTTTTTCATTTTCTCTTAGGGACTAAGAATACAAAAGCCATCTATCTCACCTTCTCAATATATAAGAATTAAGAACCCAATTAAGCCTTTCAATTTTTTTGTATATCACCAACACCCACCTTTGCTTTTATTGCGTAGGAAAAAGCTTTGGATTAAGGAACCTAAATCAATGGAGTTTTATGCATACCCATCTCGTTTCTCTATGTCATCTTTGTCTTTGTTTGGGAATTTCTTTGAAAGAGTCAAAGATTTCTGCACTTTCGCCGTTTCCGCCATTCTTGGGAACATCTTCTCGGCGATCTTCACTTTCTTCTTTGCATTAGGTTGGTTGGTTGCCTTTTCTTTATGCCCTTCTTGTTTTATTCAACATTATTTGGTTGTGTTAATGAAATGATAGTTTGTTTTGATCTTTGATCTGCTTCTGTTTCTGTTTCTGTTTCTGTCTGCCATTTTAATTTTGGATATTATGTACATCTTTATGCGTATTTTATAAGGTTATTGTAAATTTATATGGAGACAATGATGTACTAGCATGTCATTTTTCTAATTATGCTAATGATTTTTGCGTATAAAGAAAATNCTACAGAGGGCAACTAAGAATTTTAGTGAAGAATGTTTAGTGGGTTCAGGGGCATTTGGAAATGTGTACAAAGGGACATTTGATGCTGAAGGAATTCTAGCAATCAAAAGAGCTCATGCTGGTTCATACCAAAGTGTTGAAGAATTCAGAAATGGTAATTAATTATTTCATGCTTGTTTCTACTACTAATTAAAAAGGAAAGGTTAAAATTTATTTATGTTGTTTAGTGGTTTCTTGAAAAACAGAAGTGAGACTGCTTTCAAAAGTAAGGCACAGGAACCTCGTTGGTTTGGTGGGATTTTGTGAAGAAACTGGTAAGCCAATAACCATTTTATAATTCAGTGGGTTCACACAGATGCAGAGCCTTTACAGCTTTGTGCATAAAGTAGTCTTTGACAAAATGGTCAAATTTTTTGCTGTGTAACAGGACAGAAAGGAGCAAAAGTATTGGTTTATGAATACGTACCAAATGGCTCTCTGCTTGACTACATCATGGGTAATGAATTCTAATCTTTTTCTGTTTAATTACAAACAAAACATAAAAAGGCTTCAACACAGCTGACATCTTATCAAAAGAAAGACATAACTTTTTGATACAGTATATCATTCAAGAGGTCTTAGTATAAGGATAGCCACAAGAGAAATTAACAAAAAAAAAAAATTAAAGAAAAAAAAAAATAAATAAAAAAAAAAAAAAAATAAAAAGAAAAAAAAAAAAAAAAAAAAAAAAAAATAAACTTTTTAACACACTGAAATTGTGGAGTGTAGGGAGAGGAGGCAGAAGCTTAACCTGGAGGCAAAGAGTAAACATTGCAATTGGAGCAGCTAAAGGCAAGTGTTTTCACATAATTAACCCAGAGAAATACTTAGTTCTAATGGAGGTAAGTCAACTAAATGCTCCTAAATGATGACAGGGATTGCTCATTTGCATGAAGGGATAAAGCCAAGCATAATCCACCGTGACATAAAACCAAGTAATATTTTACTAGGAGAGGGATTTGAAGCGAAGGTTTCTGATTTTGGTCTTGTGAAAATGGGACCAATTGATGATCAATCTCATGTCAGTAGCCAAATCAAAGGGACGCCAGGATATCTTGACCCTGCATATTGTTCAAGTTTTCATTTGAGTCCTTTCAGTGACGTTTATAGTTTTGGCGTTATTCTTCTACAGCTCATTGCTGCCAGGCCTGCAGTTGACACAACCAGAACTCAACCTAATTATCACATCATTGAATGGGTAAGCATGCTTAAATAGTTTAGTGACATTTTATTGATTTAAGAATCTATTTGATGGTTCAATAACAATTTTTTAATTGTTATCATGAAATTGAAGGCAAGGCCTAGCATAGAGAGGGGCAATATAGAAGAGATTTTAGATGCAAATCTTCTAACTGCGCCATGCAACAAGGAGATCATGCAAAAAATGGGAGAACTTGGTCTAAGATGTGTGGTGAAAATGCCCAAAGATCGTCCTACAATGACTCAAGTATGGCAAGAATTGGAGGAGGCTCTTCATTCTGGTGAAAACTTCAACCACAAACGGCGGTCTACTTCGACTTCGAATGAATCTCGAAGATCATCGATAGGGCGGTCTCGAAGATCAATTGACAATGATCATTCTCAAAGCTTTGTGAGCATAGATGGTGTGGGATTTCAAAGGTTTCGCATAGAGATGGATAGCCAGTCATTTCAAAGCACAAGCTTGAGGCGTTTTGAGATGGATAGTATTAGCATTGATGTTGACAAGAACAATTTGAGAGGAATCAGAGAAGAAGATGTTAAAACTTGACCACCACATGATTATAAATATTTTGTTTGAACTTGCATGCATTCTCTTATGAAATATTTTGTTCCTTAATGTCTCCTTAATTCATATATAGCAGAATTAGTTTCCACAAAATAAAGATCATAGCTGAAATCTTAACTTCATGAAACCTAAAACGCTTAAGAACATTTAAAAAGACAAGTCTTTTAACACTGGAAACCTAAACTAAGTCCAGAAAAAGCCCAGTTTGAGTTTAATATTGCGCCTGTTTTTCAATTTCTTTTAAGCCTGAGCCTCCCCCTTTGGTTCTTCTACTTGAGCTGGGTTGCCATTGTTCCACCAGTTACTTTGGCATTCCCATTGTATGCAGCAAGATCAGCATACATTTGAGCAGAAGCCTTTGAAAAGTTAACCAAAGACTCAAAAACATTCGAGAAACCTGTCTGCATTCGCTGCAAAGTGAGCATCTGAGTCTTTTGGACACCGGATATGTGCTTTGCTTTATGTTTCTCAAGCCTGTTCTTGTACGTTGCCAATGAATTTCTCTTTTCTGTCAAGCGCTCATACCCATCGTCAAATTTAAACTGCACAGCTTCCTTAGTAGAACTGATCTCTGACCCAAGAACCTTGTCCTCAAGCTTCTTTAGTTCTACAGCCTTCTTATCCAATTTTGCTGTCATTCTAACAACCTTCCTCATCTGGTCTTGCTCCTTGCCTTGTTGAACATAAACTTTCCTGATATCATTTGCAAAGCTTTTCATGCACTCTGTGACCTCCTTGTGTGGCAACATATCCAAGTTAGTCTTCCAATCTTTTACCATTACTAGCAATGGTGGGTCATTGGTCCCCTGATTCCCTGGTTTGATGTCAAAGCATTTCGATATCCATTTAGAAAGAGCATCGAGGTAAGCCTTCTGAGCAGAAGTATACACAGAAAAACATGCACGCCAACATTCAACTCTTTTTTCCAGCAGATGGGTGGCATGACAGTTAGATTTGTAGCTGAACCCTCCATAACTGGGGCAATTGAATGATCCCACTTCAAACATCACTTTGCTTTGAGCTTCGTGAAGTTCACACATAACCTTGCAGTTGTTCTTCAACCTGCATGCACACGTTAGATTTATCATCTATAAAATTTAAAGTTAGAGCAAAGTTTTGTCATCTACTTTATTATTATTCATTTAATTTCTTACCCTTGTAGAAGCTCAACAATTTGAGGGTGCAACTCCTCGTCTTTCACCTTGATAATTTTGTCAGAAGTTGAAGTTGCACCCCTCACTGAAACATATATTGAGGCATGCAATTCTCTCACTTTACTTCTTGTTCTGTCGCCACTGAAAAGTCCTTCTCCAACTTCCTCGTTTCTCAGTTTGAAGCATTTCCTGTCAAAACGCTTCCTGCATTTCTCACCAATCTGAGCACGAAAATTGGTAATAAATTGCATGAAGTTGGCAAAGCAAAGATCATATAACATAACATAATATAATATAATATAAGATAAGATAAGATAAGATAAGAAGGAATTATATTTTACCGAAACATCTTGGTAAAGTATCTTCTCCCAAGCATACAACTTTGACAAGGTGAAAGCATGACTGCCCGATTGCATTGGAACATAATCGTCAAGAAATGGCTCCCTCCTGAACTCGTCCCACGAAGCAGAAGTTCTTGTACGCGAGGGAGAAAGGATGCTCAAACATGAAGAAGAGCGACTCGAAATCGAACGGCCTCTTCTCATGGAAGTGAAGAAGTTACTGGAGCCACCTGCAGCACCCACATGGATACATTAAGTTAACTGGCAGGGAAGAGCAACGACATATCAGGAAACAAGGAGAAAAAAGTTGCAAGACTTCGTTCAAAAAGAAGTAAACTTTACAGCGAAAGGTCTCCATTCGTGAACAGTAAACTTTACTGCCCATTAATTCATGAACTATTTGCAGAGGGCTTTGCTGCAGTTAAACAGTTGTATATCAATGTAGAGTCAATAGGGTTTCATAAAACGATATTTCTCAAGAAATGAGACATCTTTGAGACATTAAAACTTTTATCTTGTGTGGATCGGGGCCAAATTGATCGTTTTATGGTTTAACATGTTGCAAATGCACAGAAAAACATAATCTTTCCAAGGAAATGGGCCCATTTTAATATTATTGTATCCCAGGAGACAAAAGCGGCTGACTTTTGTTTCTAATTAAGCGAAAGAAATAGACCTGAATTGCGGATAAGCAAACAACACATGCAGGACCCAAAATATGAAATGAAGAGGAGAATAAAAATAAAAAGCTGAAAGAAAAGAACTTCTCACCGATAACGCGTTCCCAGCCCTTCTGCAAGTGAAACTTCTTCACCTCCAACATCTTTGAAACTTCCAAACCAGACTCAAAAGCCCTAAGGAAATGTTCCTCAATTTCCTTGAGGGCTTCCAATAAGTCTTTCTGGGAGGTGCCTCCTCCATTCACTATCATAAGGCTGTTTTCGTTCTCGATCTCCCCATCATTAGCATCAGCATCTACTTTGCCATCAGTTTCAGTTTTGAAGTTGCTGGTCTCCCTTTCACTTTCATTACTATTAGCTTCTTTTCTGTCACTCTCTTCAACCTTTTCTAGCTCAGGAATCCTCTCTTCTGTTCTCACCATCCTAAGATGATCCTCATCATTGCTTTGAGAAACATCACTCTCCCTCTCAGCTTTCAACCCATCATAGGGACGAAAAAAATCCCATCCAGGCACATCATCTCTTTCAAGTGGTGGCTCTGGCGGAGGCTTAGCTTGTGCCTGTGCCATCTCATCATCATCAGCATCCTCGCCTTCTCCATTTTCTTCAAGTATGGTTTCAAATTTCAGGTCATTCTCTCGGTGTAATTTTTTTTTTCCTTTGTCCTTTCTAGAAGAGGACGAAGGACATGTAGGTTTAGAAGGTTGAGAAGAATAAGAAGAGGCTTGTTTTCGTTTGTCCTTTCTAAAAGAGAACGAAGAACGTTTAGGTTTAGAAGGTTGAGAAGAAGAAGAAGAAGTAGAGGCTTCAAGGTTGCTTTCAATTCGTGTTTGCTTACGGGACATTGTTTTTATATTATGATTATCAGTTGTTTCATGGGACTCAAGGAAAGGATAACTTGTGAGGTCACAGGAAGGAGATGAATTTCTAGAGGTAATCAACCTTAAGGATTTAGCAACCGCAAGTATACACAGATTGTACCTGCACTGTGCATTTGCCAATGCATCCCTCGTTTCGAGGGTCAGTTTCAGCAAGTTCTTTCTATGTTTGAACTGTGAAACGACATTGTTGTTTTTCATCTTATAAGAAGGCATACAACATTACAACCCATAAAAAAAAATAAGACTTTTTATGGCAGAAATTGTAGTTTTGAAACAAGGGTTTTGAAGAAGAAGAGAAATAGAGGAAATGAAGCTGTGGTACACTGGCAGAAAAGACAAAGCCAAAGGTACTGCTCATGAAAAAGTTGTAGTCTTTTTGACACAATCACCTCATAATTCATATATATAACTGATAAAGTAGTAGAGACTAGGGTCTGTCTAAAAATTGGGGTTGGTTTTGGATTAAGGTGTTTAATTGACAAAGTTTTTGCATAAAACAAACTGTCTTGGTCAGAAAATGAGACTAATAATACTCTCAAATCAGACATTAGTCTTTGAAACCAAAAACAACACATGGAATAAGATTTCAACATTCAAATGAATTACTTTTCTCTCATTTTCGCATCTCTGGCCTAAACTCAGGGCACCCATTTACTTCATTGCCAAATATGGAGAGATTTTGTAAGGTTTAGCAGAGATTTTAGCTTGGTGAGCCAGTGACTGATATGAAAGAGGATAGACCAAAGCTGTGCCTAGCTTTGTTTGTTTATCAACCCCATGTACAGTAAAACTTTCTACACGCTCTTCATGGTGGTGAAATCACTGCCTTACTGATTTCTCAAACTCTTCTAAATCATATGGACTCAAAATCACCACGCGCTTAACTGATATATGCAAGGAAAACAAAGCTACTTGAAATGGATTTGAACCCTGGTGGTTTTTCCAAGGGAAGTAAAGAAGAGACCTATTTTAATGTGAGATTTAGCAGGGGATTGGCTTAATTAATACTCATAATTATAGTTTTTACTGTCATCATCACTTGATCACTTGAAAGGTGGCCTAATCTTTTCATTGAAAGACACCACAAACCTTAGCCAGAGAATAGGATTCTTGTTGATTCAGGGGGTGGCTGAAAGCAAGTAGGGTTATTATTAAACAGTCAATCAAGGTTATGGTGGAATGGAGGTACTGAAGAAAATGGTTAATCAAAATAAGAGTAAACGACTTTTTCCCACTCAAGGTTTGCCTTAATGACAATTTCTCACCCAAAAAGCTTAAAAATATTATTTTCTTAACCAAAGTTTATATTTTCGTTGATACCCAAAACCGATTCTGACGATAAAAATTCTCTTCATCATTACTATTTGAATTTTTAGTCTTTTCTCTACAAAACATTTCTTACCTTCGCTCCTAGTAATTCATCGAACACCAGTTGAGAAAGTGAAGGCTCCATTTGTTTTGTTGTTCCTATCCATATTCTCAATCCTATTCCCAAAATACTTGTTTATTTTATTATTTGAGAAATATTATTCTATGTTTTTAATTACTTTTAAACCCCTTAAGTTTTTTGATTTAATTAAACACCTCGTAGAAAAAAAAAAAGTTTAAAAATTAGTAAAAACACCCCCACCTACCCATAGTTGCCAAATTCCGACAACCACTATCGGTGGTTGTCAGAATCTTTCACAATGGCGTAGAAACGATCAGAAACGGCCTGTAATTCGCCGATCTGACCGTCAATCTAGCCTTTTGCAGCCGTCGAATGCCAGATCTCACCGTAGATCTGGCATTTTCCAGCCAGATCAATGGTGGATCTAGCCAGAAAAGGCCATATCGATGCACGACCGGTCAAATCTGACCGGTCTGCGTCGTAACGCCATTTTCTGGCCGGAGTCTAGCACTGTGGGTGGATGGGAGTGTTTTTGTCATTTTATATATTGGGGTGTTCAGTTAAATTAGCAAAACTAAGGGGTTTTTTTTATGAATTTTTAAATTTTACCTTGTAATACTCACCCTATTCAACTATCTAATATTATTCTTAAAATCTTATCCAAAATAACAAAACAAATTACCTGAAGTGCATTTTAAGTATTAACAGAATATAAATTTTGGATGAAAAAATGGTATTTTAAATTTTTTGGGTGAAATAGTGTCGTTAAGACAAACCTTGATGGGAAAAAGCTGTTTACTCATCAAAATAATAATGCAGGTGAGTTCTCTTTTACTTAACTCAATGGATTAAAATGATCATTTAGTAGTTAGTACACTGAGGAATTGACAAATGACTAAAACTGCTACAAGCTAGACAGTGGCCTCTCTGGTCACAAGATCAAAAGCCTCTTCACAGTTAATGACATTTTCGTCCTTTGAGGTTTGGAGAAAATTTTGAATTCATCCCGTGAAATCAGAAAATGTCACAATAGTCCCTGTCACACAATTGACGTTACCTATTATTAAACAGCGTAAGGGTCTTTTTGTCTTTTAACAATAAATAAGTCTTATAAATTAAAAAAAATAACGAGCAACCACCACCTCATCCTTAGACCATCTCCTTTAATCTATTTCACTCATTATTTTTGTATATATTAATTAAATATTAGGAATGATATTTTTATTAAATAATAATTATTTTAAAAATTATACTAATTTAATAAAATTAAGTATTTATTTAATCAAATAAACATTACATTTAATATAGAAAAACATTACATCTAATATAAAATGATACAAAAAAAAAAAAAAAAAGTGTTGTCTATTCAAGTTTTTTTCAATATTTTGATGATCTTACTGGATCCGGAACTAATCTACCGGAATACTAAATTGTTATTTTAGTTTATGTTGTATTTTCTTTTAATTTTAGTGTTTTTAAATTAGTGTTAATTTTTATTTTGAGTTATTGTAGTTTAATATTTGCATTGAATAAAGTTCTATTTTTAATTTTTCATCATTTTTTNTTTTTAAATTAGTGTTAATTTTTATTTGGAGTTATTGTAGTTTAATATTTGCATTGAATAAAGTTCTATTTTTAATTTTTCATCATTTTTTAAATTATATCATTATTATGAATTTATTATTATAAATAATAATCAAATTAAATTAAATACAAATACTCAAATTTGGTGTGATTTTTGGTGTAAAATTTAATACTCAAATTAACTTAACAAAATTAAAAACAAAAAAAAGCAAAATTAAAAGAAATATATATATATTTTATTCGCGCTACCGTGCCACGCCATTTTGGCGTGGTGCTACAGTGCCACGCCAAATTTGGCGCGATACTATAGCAACACGCCAATTTGGTGTTTTTTACATCATTTTGGCATGGGTTGGAGATGCCCTTAGGGCACCAAAATAACGCAGATTTCAACTCCAACCCAACGCCATTTGTTGCACCAATTTGGTGCCCTGCTACAGTGCCACGCTAAATTTGGTGTAGTACTGTTCATGCACACTAATTTGGCTAGACAGTGTTTAAACAGTAAAAATATATATATATATATATATATATATATATTGTTATTTAAATTTTGTAACACAATTGACCACTAGATTGGTTTATACCTAAAATCGGGTTTTGAGAAATATCAAGATAAATATGACATAGATGCATGTCTTTTTCATTTGTGTACGAAGAACTTTATTGTGTAGTCATTTTGTAACACAAATGAAGATGATATATGCTTTTTTTTTTTCAAAAAGGAAATAGAAGGGATGTGTTCAAAACTAATGTGTTGTATGCTCTTTTATAACATAAGTTTAAATTAAAAGCTTGAATGAACAACACATTTTTTTGAGCTTGAATAAACAATACATCTTTTCACATAAACTACAAATCTAAAAAGCTTTAATGGACAATACATCTTTTTGAATAAATCACAAATCTTAAAAGCTTGAATGGACAATACATCTTTTTTAATAAGCCACAAATCTTAAAAGCTTAAATGGACAATATATTTTTTGAATTATTATTTTTATCTAGAGTAGTATTTTCTTTAACTATAAAAACTCATACCAAATCAACTTCCAAATAATTCAACTAATATTTGATTAAATTAAATTCTTAATTAAATTAGTATAATTTTTAAAATAATAATTATTTAATAAAAATATAATTCTTAATATTTAATTAATATATAAAAAAATAATTACAATAAAAGAAAAAAAAATATTTTAAAAAATATTTTTTTTGATATAATATTTAGTTCAGTGAGTTGGAGATGTGATAGTATTTTACTACAAAAATCGCACCAATTTGTTGTGAAACTTGCAACAATTTGGTGTAATATGTTGTGAAACTTGCAAAAATTTGGTGTAATAGATTGAAGATGGTCTTATGTGATTATGTCTACCAGTTATCCTACCGCAACGACCAAGGCCACACCGAAAGCAGCAACCAAGGTATTCCAGCTCCACCCAAAATCTCTGCAAGCTCCCCGCCCCACCCACCAAAGCCTCGCCACTAACTCACCATCACTAAAATTAACAGCCACCGGAATGCCACCAACAAAAGCAAAACAAGGTATCGCCACCACTAACGCCTCAAGCCAATGTCCAATATCAAAAAACCCAACTTATAAAATAATGAAATCAACACTTACAATAGCGAATACCTCTGAGGGCAGAGAGGTGTGGTGGTGCTGCTGCGAAAAGGCTTTACAGCGCGGCCACGACGTTAGTTGTCTGACAGGGACTATTCTGACATTTTTTGATTTTACTGGATGAACTTAATACTTTCTCCAAACCTCAGGGATGAAAGGACCATTAACTCCTATCCCTGTTTTACTTTTGAAAATGTCAGCCACAGAGATCAGGGAGTTTGCATTACTTATGAATCTGGATGGATCTGCTATATAGGCCAAGAGGTAGAGAGCCACAAGACAAGACTTTAACCTTCATCGTAACATAATTGGGAGAACGACTTACACATACCCAAGATTTATCGTAACGATAAGTTGGTACTCAAAAGGTTTTGAAATGACAAATAGGTACTTTTCGTCATGTTCTGTTAGTGATTTCTGTTTATTACTGTTTATTAATAGTGAAAAGACTAAAATGCCCTTAAAAGTTTGAATTTTAGTTTTTTATAAATTTGAAAATTTCGAAAAACCCCCTAAGTTTACAAATTTCACTAAATACCCCAATATATAAAATTTTTATAAAATAACAAAAACACCCCCCACCCGCAAGTGCCAGATTCCGGCCACTACCGCCGGAATCTGGCCGGAAAGTTGCGTTACGACACAGACCCGTCGGATCTGTGTCGTAACGCGTCGATCTGGCCTTTTCCGGCCAGATCCGTGGCTGATCTGGCNTATTGATATATGTCCTTAGAATGGTAGAACCGTGACGAAGGTATCAACTGTTTCAAATCTTGATAATGAAAACCCTATGAGCACAAATGGTGGCCATTCTAGAAACGTCTATAGCCCTAGTATTATTCTAAAGTAAGGGCACAGATAATACGGTAAGGCTATCATAATGTTGAACGACCTTATCGAAAGGCAGTGACTGATCTCACTTGTCAAGGTTGTTTGGTGACAACCTGGTGCAACACATAGGTGCTTGCTGTAGGTGGATATACCGCAGCAAGTTCACTGGACTGACCCACCAAAGGATTCCATATGGACGGTAACCCTAGTGTCTATGGAACAAATCCTCTAACGAATGGTGGTGCATGTGATCCTTAGACTTGAGATCACCGGAGCGCCTTGTGCGCCGATTGGTGCAGTTTGACACTAGCCTAACACAGTTTTATTCAGAGCTGTCAATACGGTAGTGATTGGCTACATCAAGGAGTGTATCAAGACTATGGTGGATTGACAGAGGATTCATCACTCTCGGGTACGGAAGAAGTTATCTCACGGTGCAATGACACTAAAACTATGGCCACAGTGGGATTGAGTTGTTGCTCTATCCGGATTATAATATAGGTCATTGGTCCAGAAACTGAATACATAATATTGAGAGTAACCGTAGGTTGACACTGTTTCTATGCCTTCATCTCGTCGAGATAACGAATGATGAAAGGATCGAATTGTACGGTAACCATATCATTGACAGGTAGCTACTTTGCTGAATCTGAATCTATCGGGTGGCCATGATACCTTGCTAGGGGCCAATCTTGGTCTGTGTATTAGTGAGACGATTAATTGGTGTTAATCGCAATACTATACACTGCCGGTATGATGAAGAGCCTATGGGTCACACACATAGAAGATAATTTAAGAGCTAGTAAGATAGAAGGGTGTTGTCGTCTTTTTGGGTGAAAGAGTATTTTGGTAATTTCACAGTGCAATTAAATTTGCTGAGGTCGTAGCCTTTATTTAATTTGTTAGAAAAATTAAATAAGTGAAATTACGTTTAAATATGTGTTTGCACATATTTAATTAAATCATCATTATTGGTAAATGTTAATTAAATATTAATTGATTTTTTTAATTGAGATAAGGATGAAATAAATTAAAATATCTAATTGGGAGTGTTTGACAACAAAGGGTGTTTGGGTTGGAGCCCAAGCCCATTCCATATGGGAATAGGGCAACTTGGTTTGCCTATAAAGGAATATTGTTTGTGTGTTTTATTTATTACTTTATTTTGCCTTTTGATTAAAGGAAAAAAAACACAACACAACCCATTCTCTCTCCCACGCCAACTTTGGTTTGTGCCAAAATCATTGTTTTTCTTCTTGATTTCTCAAGGCTAAGGAGGATCTGCAAATCCCTCCTTGGTTCCTTGCGATTGTCTTTATGTGGACTTCTACGGTTCGATCCTACACTTGGATCAGTAGCAAACACGTTCAGAGACAATATTGGTGGAGCCTCCAACGTGGGTATGAATCTAAACTCATGTTTATTTTTCTGCAGATTCTTGTAATATATATAAACTGTAATTTCTGTGCCCTGATTTTGGGTTCTAAAGAACGATCCATTGTTTTAAAATTTTTGTTTTCCGCTGCGCAAATGGGTCATTTCCTACCAACATGGTCATGGATGCAAATGTATGATTAATGTTATGGAATGGCATGAAGATGCAATGTATATATGTTTTAAGATGATGAATGTGAGCAAGAGGTAATCTAAATGGATTGATAATCCACAGATGAATCAAAAGTATTAAGCTCACTAAAACATGTATTTACATGTCATAAGATGTTAGATATGCATATAGACAGGATGGAAAACGCGTATGCATATTCTCGTTTACCAGTTGGGGAAAGATGAATATATTCTTTAGATGCTAAATAACACATAAGCATGCCTCTCGATGATATGAGCTCTAGATAAATTTGAGGCTAGATGATATGAAGTGCTTAAGATGTTAAGAAAAGTCCAATCGGCTAGACGTTGGATGATTCCTATGCATTTAGTTGCATTACATGAGTTATGATGTTATTTACATTATGAGTGATTTGTACTCATGTTAGATGATATTTAGATGTTATGTCATGACATGTGATGTGTGTGCACTATGTTTACATACTTGCTTTTATGTGTACACTTGATGTTTTATATGGCCATGGGGTAAAATGATGAAATGTATATGAATTAGTAAGAAAAGGGAAGCATACCTAGATGTAAAAAATAAGTGGTGTGTTAATAAATATGTTTAAATGAAGGTCAGATAGCACATTCAGAATAAAATGGATCATTCCTTACTGAGCGATTAGCGCTCACCCTTTCATTGTTAATTGCTTTGTAGGTAGGCCAAAAGCAAAGGATGCTAGAGATAGCGGGGCTATTTGTGAGGGAGATGATTTATTGTCATCTTGAGGTTTTTATCTTGATGTAAATAATGTAAATGACAAATGTTTGTGAAACACCGTTGGAAGCATCCACCCTATAAATATGTTTTGATTGTTTAATTTCCAGATAAATTCTTAAAGGTTTTGAAAGTATAAATTTAGATCCTACGGGACATCTTATATGAATGTTTTGGATAATATTATTATTATTCTTGCACATATTTTTTCTAAATACAACTCATTCTCTAAACATGTATCTCCTGGATTCTCATTGAGGGATATTCAGAGGATTCCTGACTAGTAAGGAGTTTTACATTTGGTATCAGAGCAAGTATTTTGTTATTTTAAAAGGGTGTTTTAAGATGTTTTATATTGCAGAGTCATGCATTTATGAGAATTGATGACAATACCCCTCATGCAAAGTTCCACTGCTCTGGTCATCCTATCGTTGTAAGTATGTTTAACTGATTTTAGGTAAGGATTGATTTAGATGATTAACTGTAAAACCCCCCTCCAGTCAGGTATCCTCTGAATATCCCTCAAAGAGAATCCCGAGGATACATGTCTGGAGAACGAGTTGTATTTAGAAAAAATCTGTATAAGGATAATAATAATAATATCCAAAACATGCATATAAAATGTCACGCGGGATCCAAACTTATAATTTACAAACTTTAAGAAATTACACAATCAAAACATATTTATAGGGTGGAAGCTTCCAAAGGTATTTCACAAATATTTATCATTTACATATTTACATCAAGATAAAAACATCGAGATGATAATAAATCATCTCCCCTCACGTGTAGTCCCGCTGTCTCTAGCATCCCTCGCTTCTAGTCTACCTGCAAAGCAATCAACAATGAAAGGGTGAGCGCTAATCGCTCAGTAAGGAATGATCCGTTTCATTCTAAATGTACTATTTGATCTTTATTTAAACATATCTGTTAACACATCACTTATCTTTTACATCTAGGGATACTTCCCCTTTTATTACTAATTCATATGCTTTTCATCATTTTATCCCATGGCTATATAAACATCAATGTGTACACATACAAATAAGTATGTAAACATAGTACACACACATCACATGTCATGACATAACATCTAAAATCATCTAACATGAGTATAAATCATCTCATGATGTAAATAACATCATAACTCATGTAATGCAACTAAATGCATATGAAACATTTAACGTCTAGCCGATCGGACCTTTCTTAGCATCTTAAGCACTTCATATCATCTAGCCTCAAATTTCATCTAGAGCTCATATCATCGGGAGGCGTGCTTACGCGTTATTTAGCATCTAAAGCATATATTCATCTTTCCTCAACCGATATACGAGGATATGCTTACGCGTTTTCCATCATGTCTATATGCATCTCTATCATGTCTATTTGCATCTCTAACATCTTATGGCATGTAAATACATATTTTGGTGAGCTTAATACTTTTAATTCATCTATGGATTATCAATCCATTTACATTACCTCTTGCTCACATACATCATCTTAAAACATGTATTACATTGCATCTTCATGCCATTTCATAACATTAATCATGCATTGACATCATGACCATGTATATCTTTCAAAGATCATCTAACTAATGGGTAAACATTAGTACATGGCATAATTACAATAATACATTAATAATCAATTCATAATCATAAGAATTGATTATGTTAAATCTTAAACTTTAATAACCAGTTTATGCTTCAGGCCATTTTCCATCCTTTTCTCAAACGAATTGGCTCTTGGCATAAACATAAAAGTTATAGGTCTGTGTCTTAGCTTTCTAATGCTTCAAGAATCATCTCATTTCGATTTTTATAACTCAAGTTATGGTCGAAATACAGAAGCAGGGTTAACAAAACCCCTAAGCCCACTAAATCCGAATTTTCATATTAACTATGCCACATCAATTCCTATTAACATTAACCAATAGGTTAACTTATGGATCAAATAAACCTCCCCTTAATAGTCTTTAACATCTTAAAGGAAGTGTAAAATCTCATTTCCATAATCATCCATTATTGCTATAACATTGTAAGCTAATGCAAACAACACATCAACACTTCTAATAGCAACCATTCAACACCATGTGGCCTCCAATACTACAATTTTTGCCACAATCAGTATCCACACTTCATTTTCTTCAATCAAACATAACAACTCATAAAACATAAAGAGCAATAACTTCATGTATAATGAATTCAAGGCAATAAGTAGAATAAATGAGTTCAACTACACTTGCCATCAACTAATTCTATGCCTTAAAGCCTTAATTTAAGGTTTCATAAAAATCTACAAACCCTAGCATAAACCCTAAAGTCATGGGAGGTTCTTCCTTACCTTTTTAAAGACTTCCTCCAACAAATCCTTTGCCTTTGACTTCTTTTACACCTTAATCCTACATATATAACATTATACCTCAACATCTACCTCAAATCTTCAAATCACATCAAAACTAAAGTTTTTAATCCTTACCTTAAACCCTTCAAATTGAAGATCCAAGGCTCCTATCTTGTTCTCCTTGAAAAATTATGCAAAACTCCTTGAAAACCTAGAGAAAGAAAGCTTGTTTCATGGAAGATTTGAGAGAAAATGGAAGAAATGTTGAAGAAAGGCTCTCTCCTTTGGCTTGAACGAATTTCATCTCATTTATAGGAAAATATTTCATTTATTTTCCAAAATTATGCAATTGGCCCAATTATTTTAATTGTATAACTCATAAGTCCTTAATTCTTCATATAAGGGCATTTTGGTCATTTCACACTAGACATAATTATTACTTAATTAATGCCATTAAATGCAATGAAGCCTACTCATCCTTGACTTTTTTCAATGCTTATCCATAGGCAAAATAACCATTTTGCCCCTAAGCCTCTCTATGGATAATTGATTCATACCGTTCCAAATGAATTGACTATTTTTCCCTTAATTAGATTTTATGTTTTTTTATATAAAATTAACATCTAAAGGACTAATTTGAGTTAGGAACATACCTTTGATATCTTGGGTATTACATTAACCTTATATGTGTGACTATGAAATGGAATAAATATGAGGAAAACAAGGAGAATGGATCCAAGTTGTAGTGATGCTTCGAATGCACAAGATGTTCCAACTGCACCTGAAGCTTCTAACTCAGCAGTTGTTACTTCAAGCGCTTAGGGTTTAGATGTTGCAACATTGGAGCATATGAACCCCACCGAAAAGTACAAGTACTCCAGTGACAACGGCGACGACCAATGTGGTACCAAGCCAAGCAACAGGGACGAGTACCTCAGAGGCAATGGTTTCTCTAAAGCAGATTGAACCAAGTTACGACCTCTCAAGTAAACATCAGCCTCCAGAATTTAGCGGTACTAATGATCCTATAGTAGTGGAACAATGGATCGAGTTGGTGGAGAAAGCTACTACTCTATTTCCTATGGCAAATCAAGAGAAGATCTGGTATGCTACGTACATGTTGAGAGGGGATGCCATGACATGGTGGGAGCTTATGGAGCATACTCAGGATACTGCCACTCTCACTTGGTCATGGTTTAAGGAACTATTTGAGGAGTAGTATCGGACAACGGATATGATATCCTCCAAGCTGCAAGAGTTATAATCAATCAAGTTTTAATTATCCTTAGTGCAAGTGGTATCTCTATACCACTTGCACTAAGGATAATTATGTCAAAACAATAATTTTTTAATTACATCCCTATTAAGTTATAATCTCCTTATAATAATAAAATTAGTTTGGTCTCACCATTATGACTATAGAAAATTTTTATTGTATATATAATGTATCACATCACACATGATCTATTGTTGAGTTTTTTATGTATATATAATATTTTTTCTATAAATATAATAAAATTTTATTGAACAAATATAAAGATAATTTAGAAGCAAAAGAGTCAAAATGTTAAATTGCATTTCATGATACAAACAGTCAAAAATACTAGTGGACATAATTTACTTTACTTGGTTGATTCGTAGTCACACAAATTGTATAGAACAAATTTTACTCATTCTTTGAGAAAATACCAAGAAAAAAAAAAAAGATTATTATGAAATAGAAATAGGTTAATTTTATTTGTCTTAATAGATTGTTAAGTCTCGAGCATAATAATTTATTGAAAGTATTAAACATTCTTATAATTACCAAAAATCTTCTTTTAAATATCAATAAAATATTAAAAAAAATCCTCTTACAAAAATATCAAAATTTTGTGGTAGAGTATATTACTAATTACTAAAATCATGGGATGCTTGAGACTCGACGATCTCTAGGAGCAGATAAAGTTAACGTAATAAAAAATATCATATTAAATGTATCATTTACAAATCTATAGAAAATAAAATCTATGATTGATTTGGAAGGGACAAATCTTGTGATAAGCGAGCCATTGACAATCTGATGGACCTGCACAAAAAGAGAAAGGAAGCATGAAGGCTTAGGTGACACCAGTGTGGTGTCTACCGTAGGCACTCAAACACTCAAGTCAACGAGGTTGAAGGTATTTTAGTGAAGGCTAAAAGCAAGAAGAATATATCAAAATAATGCGGCTAGGGCTATACTAACACATAGTGGCTGAATCCTGGCTTTGCAGTGGTTGAGGGTGGTAAAGTTAGTCAAAACTAAGCTTTACAATGAAAGAGATGACGATTCTTGGAAGCAAGAACTTTGAGAACTTTAAGAGCTGTGGGTTATTTTTTAATGCTTAATAAGAGGTCTGACCTCTATTTATATAGTAAACCAAAGGGGTTGAAGTCTTAGTAGAACTCTGAATCCTTTCTGGTAGCTGGGCCTCAATTAGGAAGGAAGCATTATCACTTGCCTTTATCAGATTAGGCTTACCACTTCAAGTAAGATTTAGGATCTTGACTAAAGTGGAAAGTAAATAGGATTCTGATTCCTATTCTAGATTGTTGTGGGCTAATGGGTTGGAACCCGATTCAGCTTAGCTTGCAGGATAGCCTAACTCATTGAGTAGTTAGTTTGCAAGGTGGATTTAAGCATAGGCCTAACCAAAATTGGGCTAAGGCATTGGGCCGTAATATGTTATTTCATTATTAGACCTTGTTAGGCCCCAATACAATTTTTAACCTATACAGTTTGTCCCTCACTCTCCAAGATAGGGGTACTTTTGGAGAGTAGCTTTAATTAATTGCAGGTGGAATACAAACTAGTTGACGTCCTCTCTGGGAGGGTTTGACTTGAAATGTTTGTTACTGTCCTAGGG
This sequence comes from Pistacia vera, assembly GCF_008641045.1. NCBI lineage: Eukaryota > Viridiplantae > Streptophyta > Magnoliopsida > Sapindales > Anacardiaceae > Pistacia > Pistacia vera. Next base: position 148,360 of record NW_022195726.1, read on the forward strand.
GCATGGACCGTTTCGCTTGACCCATGTAGTCGAGTAAAGGTGAGTGACCGAGTGAAATCACTTGGGACTTCAATAGTTGACTTTCTTAGGGTATTGGAGTTTTGGTTCATCTTAGGGTGGATAGCCTATAAAGAGCCGAGGGATGCATAGAGCAACTTTTGCATGGACTTGTGGGCCCACTCGACTTTGTTCATATTGTAGAATGGAGAACGATGGCCGAGCAGAGGTGCGATCATCACTTTATTATGTTGTCCTGAACTTCAGTTGTGGGACCATTCAGCTCCCCTCAACTTGATGTGTTGATTGTATTGAATGGAAATGATGATTTCATAACTAATTAAAAATTAGCCAAGTCATGCCGTAGGGATAGTAGTCTGGGGGAGTTCAAGCATCCAATCGGTCGATCATTAAGAACAAAGTAGTGAGAAGCTTTCTTGGACAGAGGAACCGAACAAGATCATATTCAATAAGCTATTCACTTGATCAAGAGGAATGGCATAGAGTGATGAAAGTGTTGCATTTGTAAGCCTTTGAGGCCTCGAGACTTGGTGATGTCATGGCATCTTTTAGCTGTTTGTCTATTGGCCAAGTGGTACCCAGCCGTGTGGACAAAGCTGGTGATGGTGCGGATGCATTCTGGACCTTGAAGTCTTGTTGCTGTGAGATTGACTAAGATGGTGGAGCCAAGCGGAGGTCATACTCAATGAGAACACTACTTTCGTCAACCAAGCCATATGGAGCCTAAATCTGGTGTTCACATGATTCAATCAGATACAAGAGTTGATTGATCGTGAGATGCACAGGGGCAACTTGTCAACTCGGTGCTGTGAAGAGAAGCTAAAGCAAGAGATTGCATTAGGTTCACTGGAGTTGGCTTGGTGCTTTGGTTGCTTGATAGGTAGGGTTTTTTCAATCTTCAAAGGGTAGGAAAATGAAAAGCTTCATTTCCCCAAATGTTTCAAGTGATTGACACGTGTCATATGTGACAGGAAAAGCATTAAATGGGGAGCAGTTTCTTTTTGGGAATCATTTGTCCATTTCCTTTTTCAAAACGATTTTTCAGTTTGGGAGAGAGAAATAGAGAAAAGCTTGATGCAAAAAAATAATTAAATAAATTTCAGACTGTCTCCAAGTTTTTTCAGAGTCATCCACGGTAAAGTTTCAATTCTTCATATCTTTCTTTTGTTTTTTCTCTTCTCTTGGTATTTCTTGTAACTTGGAGGTAGTTTGGGTTAGATTTGGTCGGTTTTGAGGAGATTTTGGCAGTTTCTTGAAGATTTGTGGTTTTTAGTTTTTTGCTTGGCAGTTTTTGGTGGATTTTGATGAACTGCAGTAGATTTAAGCAGATTGTGGTGGAATTTGAGAAGAAAGGGAGAAAGGATAGGGTTAACGATATTCTTTTTGTGTTTGGAGAGAGAAAGGGTTTTTCTTTTTCTTCAAGGTAATTCCAAGGTATATACCACCTCCATTTGGTTCGAGTTGATCCTAATTGCCAGGTAGAGTGGAGCGGAACTGTTGGGGGGCTATTGAGTTAGAAAGCTGAGTGAATTGTCTTGTGGATTGAGGCATACGGGCTAAAGTATAAAAGGTTGAGCTGAGTTGGACATTGATGCTAAGTCTCTTATAGTCGGTTGGTGGAGCTGAGAGAGGGGGAAGATAAGGCCATTATAATAGTGTGTGGTCATAACTGAATGGAAAAGTTTACTTGATGCGGTTGTCATCAATCTTAGGAAGTTAGAGCTGAACGATTGAAAGGTTGAAAGGCTGAAAGGTTCATGCTTGAATATCTCAAGGCTGAGCCAATTGAACTTGTTCTGCCACTATTAATTATTGGTCATGCTCTTGAGGGGTAACTGAGCCATGTTGTGAGTGTCTTGAGTTTATGGACCTAATAGTCTTAAAGGTAGTTCTGAGTAGACATGTCTAGGGTAACTAATATGAAGAGTCTGCTACTTCTATTATATTGCCTAAAGATGACGATTAGGCTCCAACAAGGGATGTCACTATGGCCTTTCATGTAGGTTAAGTGATGAGGGAACCGAGTGCCAAGTTGAACGATGACGACTCAAGTAGTGAAGATTCAAGTGAAGTTCTGAAATTGCAAATGAGCCTAAGATAGAACATGTCAATAGGCGTAGTGGAATGCCATCCATAAGTGATGAGAGAACCAAGTGTCGAGTCAAGCGACGATGACTCAAGTAGTGAAGATTCAAGTGAAGTTCTGAAATTGCAAGTGAGCCTAAGATAGAACATGTCAATAGACGTAGTGGAATGCCATCCACAAGTGGTGGCCATGGGGATGAGTCGAGTCATCCTAGGGGTGGTATGCTAGCTAATAATCCACCATCGCGCCTGGGCCACGATGAGATGCCAAAGTTTAGACACCTCTACAAAATCCCTGGGTCGATAGACATCTAAGCCCCAACTAAATATGAGAGGGTGGATTGGTCTGTGTTGGGATGGATTAGAATCTATGGGTAGACGTTGATTGATGGTATGCAATTTCTTATCCGGACACTGGTCCATGAGGTGCTAAACCACTATGTGATTGCCCCCAGTCAGTTAATGTTGAACATGTGAAGGTTGCTATTGGCATTGGAGTGTTTGTGCATGAGACTTTGCATATAATTTGGGGCCGTGGATCTTCTCTACTCCTATTGCCTAAAACAACATGACAAGGAGAGGGGTAGATATCTCTTGATGTTGAGGCATGGCTAGAAGCATTTGGTGACGGGGCTTAAAACTTATTATAAGAAGTGGAAGGATGTGTACTTTTTTGTTAAAAGAGATTTGGTGTTTGGGGATAGTGGAGCCAAGTAGATTTCATTCTTCTGGTAGGCAATGGGTGAGTAGTTATTTAGTTCATGATATTTACTTGTGTACTGAATCTCATTGTTCCTTCTTTTATAGATTTGTCTTACAACCAAGTGATACCGAAGTTACTTGCTGAGGAGAAGAGCTAGAGGATACTTGAGCTATCTGAGAAAGAGCGAGACTACTGCCAAGTGTTGACAGAATCAAATCAGAGGGGAAGTCACTTCTAGAGTCACATTGTAGAGATTCAACAAGGTATCCCATTCCCATCTTTGAAGTTGCTACTATACACCTTGCTAGTTTGGTACAACAACTTCATTACCTTTGGTGAGTCTTCCCTTTATACTCTAACACCCAAAGAGTTCTCCCTTGTAGAGGAGAAAATGAAGGGGACCTTCCAAGTGCCGAATGCCAAGGAGCTTCATAAGAACCACTAAGTCGAGAAAGGAAAGAAAAGGAAAAAGGACAAAGTCAATTACAGACACATCAGCAACTATTGAGGTGATTCCGTCTGGCTCCACCCTTCCATCAACTCAAAGAGCAAAGCCATCACAGAAGGTTGTTATTCCAGATGATGAAGAGGCGGTGAAGATAGTCATACCTTCGATTGTCTCAGCCTACTCCAACACATCTTTTGTTGGAGGGGTGGTTGTCTCATTGCCACTGCCAAAGGATAGCTGCCTACTGAGCTAGATAGGCTCGGTCTAGGCGACCGAAGGGATCGTCACCAGGATGTTTCAGGTACTTACTTTTTACTGACTTTAATATCTCACCTTTAGATTTATGTCTTACGTAGGAACCATGTCGTGGCAAGCATGGAATTAGAAAAAAAAAATTTCTTGCCATGGCACGGTCCCATTACCCAAGATCACGATTCAAACTGAATAATCAACATATATAATTTAACCCATACAAGGTTATGTGATTTACCTCCATTGGTGGCTCCTCCTCTGGATCTTTCAATCAATCCAATGTACAATTAAGTCTGTCGGTATCCACATGAAGGTAGGCTTGAGATCACCCTAAGATTGACTGCTAGATCAATCGGAGGGCTTAAGGGAGGTGGTAGATTTTAGAGAGAGAATTTCCCTCTCTAGGGGTGATGGCTAGGGTTTTTGGGAGATTTAATTTTGCTATTCAATTTGAAAAATTAACTTTATCATAATAGCTCTCTTAAATCAAAACCCAATGACTCTTTATATAAATAATCCCAAATAAGAATCCAATTAGGATTGTAAATCCTTAATTCCTATTTGGATTGGATTACAATCCTTTTAATTCCTATTTGAATTGGATTGCAATCCTTGATATAAGGGTTTAGAATATCTCTTAAATATATTCTCTTAAAATATGAATCCTAATTAAATAAATATTCCTATTTATTTAATTCCTATATAAATACATATTCTAATTAAATAAAAATTACTATTTATTTAATCCATATATATTTATCATATTTAATATATGGGTTTTAATATATATTTAATTAAATTAAATATATATTCTCCATATTAATTAAAATTAATATAATTCCAATTTTGTTAAAAATTCTCCCAATAAATTGGATAATGGCGTCAACCCCTTAGTAAAATTACCAAAGTGGTCTTTTTGTCCATAATGACAAAAATGCCCCTGGACTCCCAAATTACTGAAATACCTTTTTCGGCCCAAGGACAAGATTATCCTTCCATTTCCGTTTCTCACTTAGCTGCCTTCTATGTATTTGACTCGAAGGCTCTTCACTTTGTCGGTAGTGTCTGGATAACTAATTAAGCATCAAGCAATTAGTGTTTTCGTACACCAATCAAGATTGACTTCTAGCAAGGCATCATGATTCTCCTGTAAGTAAAGAATCAACGATTTAGGCTTACCTTTTCTTTGGTATGATTACCATGCAATTCAATTTGTTTCATCATCTTTTATCTCATTAAGGTTTGAGGTGCAGAAATAGTGTCTACCTCAAAAGCTACCTTGACATGTTCTATATTTGGTTCTTGAATCTGACGACTATTGCATTCGAATACCAACTCAATTTCATCGTGGCCATGAATTTGATGTCGTAGTTTTTTAACCAAATATCTTGTCGAGATAAGATCGCCTGTAACCAAGAGTGATGAATCCTTTGTTGATCTACCATAGCCATAGTGTAATGACTGCTTTATACTAGGATACTCATAGAAATATATCAAGTAAAATACATTTATATTAGGAAAAGTAAATCGGCCCAAAATTTCCTTTTATTACATATAAACATTCTTTATACAAAATAGAATATCATTTACAAAATGCCATTAAAACAGTGGACAGTGAAACTATTGGTCTTCGCTTGTCGGCGCCCATCCGACTGCGTTCTCACCTAGATCCTGCAACCATAAAGAAAAACAACGGGGTGAGCACAAAATAATGCTCAGTAAGTAAATCCTCTACTCGACCGTCCCCATAACTATTTCTCTTAATTCTTTCCTTACACTCTTCTTATCTCATTTATTATTTTCTCTTTCACACAGCTCTCGTTACTTAACTTCTGCTATATGTCACAGCCTCATCTTACCGGAGGCATGGTCGGGTGGAGTTCACACAGCACCAACCCACTCTTCGTGACTTTCAGATGGAGATCACAAAGCACCAACCCGCTTTTCGTAACTACTAGGTGGAGATCACAAAGCACCAACCCGTTTTTAGTATTTCTTTCATTCTCTCTACGCTTAGAGTAGTTCATACACAAAGTTCTCTACTCTTTCTCAAGCCACTTCTCAATGCACAATTAATGCATATGGATGGTTCTTCTCCACTAATGCACTCATGAAATGCCAACATGCAATGTTGCAAGAATTAAGGTTTATTACTCATGTTTCTCTTAGGCATTTCATCAAACAACTAATGTGCATACATAAACTCTACTTTATCTATAGTTCTACTCCTATCTTGAACCATCCAAGATGGGAGGAAACTCCCTCACAAAACTATAATTCCTGTCATAAAATAACACTTCCAAAAAGATTTCTCAATCTCCTCCAATTTCATCTCAAACTACATCCTTAACACACATCTCACTTCTCATAATTGAAGTGTATTTAACAACTACAAAGCAAATAGTCATCTCCATCTCAAATCTGAATAACATATATCATACATACACAATTTCTACTAAATCTCTACTCAATAGAGGTCTCAATATCACTTGGATTGGGTTTACTTACTTGTATTGAGAGATCTCACTAGCCTTTCCTTCCTTTACAATGCTTGTCTCTTCTCACAACTTTAAACAATAAAACCATAAACTTCAATAACAATATATACAAAACTTCACATCTAAAACAAGATTCTTACCTTAGGATGCCTTAGATTGATTTTTCTACCCCAAACTACTCAAAACCCTCTAAAATTCTTGAAAGGTTGAAGGGAAGTTGAGAGGAAATGGAGAATGGAAGAGGTGGTGGAAGATGAAGATGAAGGGTTTACTAAGCTTAACCCCTTTTTAGCTCAAAATATCTTCATTCATTCCCATATTGCCCTTGCTCTTCCATGGAAATTTCATCCTTGTCCTTTAAATCATTACAATCACACCCCCACTCTAACTATTCTCCATAAATTCCCTTACAATTCACTCCCTACTTTTCCTGCTAATTAGGGGAGAAATGGTCATTTTACCCCTAGGAGAACTCTGTAGAAACCTAATAACTTTTCTGCCGTCCCTCACCGCGGCGAAGAAAGTTCCGTCACCCCGGCGAAATTATAGAACTGACCCGCAATTACAAAGCCAACGTCGCCGCGGCGAAGACTATTCTTTGCCTCGGGGAAGATCGAAATTCCAAACTTCACCCAAAACTCAACCAAAATCAACAAGGCCAATCAACTAAAAATACGACATACAAGCTCAAATGAGAACAACTCAATGAACATTCAAGCATACAACACAATTTAACTACGTACCTCAAGTGGGCGTTACAATTCTCCCCCCCCCCCCCCCCCCCCCCCCTCCCCTCTTCCCCCTCCTAAAAGAATTTTGTCCACGAAATTCACACAAACAATTCCGGATAACAATTCTGCATGTCTTGCTCTACTTTCCATGTAGCCTCTTCGACCTTGTGATTTCGCCAAAGGATCTTTACTAATGGAATGCTCTTATTCCGAAGTTCTTTAATTTTTCGGTCCAAAATCTGTACTGGGCGCTTCTCATACACAAGGTTCTCTTTTAAGTCAACATCATCTACTTTCAAGATATGGGAGGGGTCACTTATGTACTTCCAAAGGATCGAGACATGGAACACATCATGCACCTTGTCCATGCTAGGTGGTAGTGCCAATCTGTAGGCCACCTTCCCCACTCGTTGCAATACTTCAAATGGACCTACATATCTCGATGCTAACTTCCCTTTGCTTCCAAAGCGCATTACTCGCTTGTAGGGGGAAACTTTTAGAAACATTTTATAGCCCATTTGGAATTCAACCTCTTTCCTTTTCAAGTCGGCATAACTCTTCTGTCGATCTTGGGCTTGCTTCATTCTGTTTCTGGTTAACCTTACATCCTCTATCATTTTCTGAGTCACCTCTAGCCCAAGAGCGGTACTCAACTCATCCCTTTTGTTGATCTCATCCCAATATAGTGGAGACCTACATCATCTACCATACAAAGCCTCGTAAGGTGCCATTTTAATTGAAGACGGATAACTGTTGTTGTAGGCAAACTCCACTAAGGGTAACATTTCATGCCAAGAGGCTTTATAATCCATACAACAAGCTCTCAACATATCCTCAAGCACCTGGTTTGTTCTCTCTATTTGGCCATCCGTCTGGTGATGATAGGCAGTACTGAATGCTAAACGGGTACCCAAATTCCTTTGTAAACTCATCTAGAAAGCTGAAACAAACTTGGAATCTCTATCTGACACTATTGTCTTGGGCACACCATGTAACCTGACTATCTCCTTAATATAAATCTGAGCCAACTGATCTGTAGTGGTGTTATCCTTTACTGGAAGGAAATGGGCTGACTTGGTTAATCTGTCCACAATCACCCATATAGCATTATACCCTCTCTGTATTTTGGGGAGACCTGTGATAAAATCCATTGAAATGCTCTCCTATTTCCACTCGGGAATACTCAGTGGCTAAAGCAACCCTAACGGCCGTTGGTGTTCTGTTTTCACCTGTTGACAAACCAGACATTTAGCTATAAATTCTGCAATATCTCTCTTCATACCTGGCCACCAATAGCCTTCCTTTACATCTTGATACATTTTGGTTGCTCCATGATGAGTAGTGTACGGGGTGTCATACGCCTCTGTAAGTAGTCTCTTCCCCAACTCATCATTCTGAGGGATACACAACCGATTCTTGAAATAGAGGACACCATCTATTACTTGAAACTCTGTTGTCTTGCCCTCATGCACTTGCTGAACTATTCTCTGACACCACTCATCGGCCACTTGCTTATCTCTGATTTCCTCCAGTAAAGTAGACTGAACCTCTAACTTGGCAATCCTTCTTGGAAGTACTTCAATTTGTTCTCTACATAAGTCTTCCATTAACTCTTTCTGTTTAGTGAGCCGAGACAAATAAGCTTTTCTACTCAAGGCATCGGCTACTACATTGGCCTTTCCCAGTTGATACTTGATCTCACACTCATAGTCCTTAACCAGCTCTAACCACCTTCCCTGTCTCATATTCAACTCCTTCTGAGTGAAGAAATACTTTAAACTCTTATGATCGGTGTAGGTACTACTTTTGGCACCATAAAGGTAATGCCTCCAAATCTTTAGTGCGAAGACCACGGCTGCCAACTCTAAATCATGCATAGGGTATCTCGTCTCATACTCTTTCAATTGTCGAGAGGCATATGCTATCACCCTACCTAACTGCATTAACACAGCACCAAGTCCGTGTAGTGAGGCACCTGTATAAATGTCATAATCTGCACCCTCCTGTGGTAACACTAACACGGGAGCTGTCGTTAATCTCTTCTTTAACTCCTGAAAGCTCTCCTTACATGCTTCTGACCATACAAAAGGAGTTCTCTGTTTGGTAAGAGTTGTCAATGGTTTAGGCAACTGGGCGAACCCTGCTACAAATCGTCGGTAGTAACCTGCTAAGCCTAAGAAACTCCTAACTTCTTTTACTGTTTTCAGCCTCTGCTATTCAAGGATTGCCTGCACTTTACTCAGATCCACTGAAATCCCTTCCTTAGACACAGGATGGCCCAAAAATATCACCTAATCAAGCTAAAACTCACACTTAGAAAATTTAGCATACAGCTTCTTTTCTCTCAATCGTTGCAACACTATCCTCAAATGTTCCTCATGCTCTTCCCTCGACTTAGAATAAACTAATCTGTCATTAATGAAAACCACTATAAACTTATCCAAGTAATAATGGAATACCCAATTCATCAAGTCCATAAAAATTGCTGGGGCATTAGTCAAACCAAACGGCATCATTACAAATTCATAATGCCCATACCTTGTACGGAAAGCAGTCTTAGCCACATCTTGCTCAGCCACTCTTACCTGATGGTACCCTGACCTCAAATCAATTTTAGAGAATATTGCGGCTCCTTTTAACTGATCAAACAAATCATCAATGCAAGGTAACAGGTACTTATTCTTCACTGTCACTTTATTCAAATCTCTATAATCGATACACATCCGTAGTGACCCATCTTTCTTCTTCACAAAAAAAAATTGGAGCTCCTCAGGGAGAATGACTCGGTCGGATAAAACCTTTATCCAAAAGCTCATGGAGTTGCTTCTTTAATTCCTGAAGCTCTGCTGGGGCCATTCGATAAGGGGCTTTGGATATTGGTGCTATCCCTGGTGCTAGTTTAATACTAAACTCAACCTCCCTTTCTCGAGGCAAACCTGGTAACTCTTCCGGAAACATATCTAGAAAATCTCGAACTACTGGCACCCTCTGAATCTCTGACTTAGAACATCACCACTCTGAACTACATGGGCAATATATCTGGAACACCCCTTTCTCAACATCTTTCTAGCCTTCACACTGCTAATTAACATGCTCAACTGATGGCCCTCTCCAAAATTAAAGTTATCTCCATTATTGAGATTAAATCTCGCTTTCTTCTTCCGACAGTCAATCTCTACTCCATATCTCCCTAGGAAATCCATACCCAATATCACATCAAAATTGGGCATATCAAAAACTATTAAATCTCTACCCTGGATCACCACAGACTCTCTTAACAACATCTCTTGCATCAGAACACTAACCCCATAACTCTATCTTAATGGGTTGAGTCACTTTAGTAGGTTTCAAACCTAACCTCTCTATCATCCCATAAGATATAAAAGAATCAGTGGCTCCTGAATCAATTAAGGCATTTAAAGGAATAGAATGGAATAATAACTGACCAGTAACAACTGATAGACTGGCCTCTGCTTCACCCTATGCCACGGTAAACACTTTGGCATTCATAGTACCTCCAGAACTCGGTGCAGGTGGTGAAAGAGGAGCTTTACAATCTCTCATCAAGTGCCCCGGCTGTCGGCACCTAAAACACACCCTCTGGTCTCTCAAACACTCTTCTGGGCGGTTCCTCCCACATTTAGGACAAAGAGGAAACCCTTCCGTCTAGGGTCGCTTATTCTTCCACTCTCTTTTGTTCTGTCTAAACTGAAACTTCTTCTTCTGATTCTTCATTTCTTTACCTTTCACACCCTCTAATTTCTCTCTCTACGGGGTGGAGGGTGGCTCACTTTGTCCTCCTGTCGAGGAACCTACTAGGGGAATTTTATTCTCAAATATTTTCGCCCTCATTGCTCGCCTCAAGGCCTCACTATAAGTTCGAGGGGGATCGAAACTCGTCATTATATCCCGTGCTATCTCCGGCTTTAACCCATGTACAAACTTATCTCTTCTCAATGCCGAAGTACTAACTATTCCGGGTGCAAATCTTGCAAGGGAGTTAAATCTCACTGAGTACTCCTTCACGATACTAGACCCTTGCTGTAAACTGATAAATTCTTAGACCTTCTCATGAACTCGGTCCTCTGTTCTATACTCGGCCTCAAACTCTTGCCTGAACTCTTCCCAAGTCATTGTTGCCACATCATGGGTTTCTTCCATTAATTCCCACCAAATTTGAGCATCACCCAAAACAAGAAACTTGCATACCGGATCTTCTCCCAATCTGTCATGGGGAATAAACCTATTGTTCGCTCTACGGACCTAAACCATTCTTTTGCTATTCCTAGGTCTGTAGTACCCTTAAACTCTGAGGGTTGATGTTGACTGGGAAGACCATAAATCGGTTCAACTCTGTTCTGTACTGGAGGAGGTACCGATTGTCCTATTTCGACATTAGTAGTTGGTGGTACCTGTATGGGGGTTACAACTCTCCCTTGGGTTTCTACCATAACTTCTTGTATAATTTCTAGAACTCTAGCTTCATCCAAGGGAGGGGGTGTAGCTTCTGGTGGGTTAGAAGATTCTCCCTCATTTGCCACACCCTTACCACGCTTTCTGTTACTACGCCTCATCTACAAAACAGTCACATTTAATCAATTCGAGAAACATTTATGGTAAGGAAAGAATTAACTCACACAGTCGGCTATCGGACGTTGTAGCGATGAGAATAGTACACTGCCAAATCCCATAATCTTTGCTCTGATACCAAAAATGTAATGACTGCTTTATACTAGGATACTCATAGAAATATATCAAGTAAAATACATTTATATTAGTAAAAGTAAATGGGCCCAAAATTTCCTTTTATTACATATAAATATTCTTTATACAAAATAGAATATCATTTAAAAAATGCCATTAAAACAGTGGACAGTGAAACTATTGCTCCTCGCTTGCCAGTGCCCATCCGACTGCGTTCTCACCTAGATCCTGCAACCACAAAGAAAAACAATGGGGTGAGCACAAAATAATGATCAGTAAGTAAATCCTCTACTCGACTGTCCCTGTAACTCTTTCTCTTAATTCTTTCCTTACACTCTTCTTATCTCATTTATTATTTTCTCTTTCACACAACTCTCGTTACTTAACTTCTGCTATATGTCACGGCCTCATCTTACCGGAGGCACAGTCGGGTGGAGTTCACACAGCACCAACCCACTCTTTGTGACTTTCAGGTGGAGATCACAAAGCACCAACCCACTTTTCGTAACTACCGGGTGGAGATCACAAAGCACCAACCCGTTTTTAGTATTTCTCTCATTCTCTCTACGCTTAGAGTAGTTCATATACAAAGTTCTCTACTCTTTCTCAAGAATGTAGGCTTGGATCACCCTAAGATTGACTACTAGATCAATTGGAGGGCTTAAGGGAGGTGGCGGATTTTAAGAGAAGAATTTCCCCTCTCTAGGGGTGGCGGCTAGGGTTTTTGGGAGAGTTAATTTTGCTATTCAATTTGCAAATTTACTTTATGATAATAGCTCTCTTAAATCAAAACCCAATGACTCTTTATATAAATAATCCCAAATAAGAATCCAATAGGATTGTAAATCCTTAATTCCTATTTGGATTGTTAACAATCCTTTTAATTCTTATTTGAATTGGATTGCAATCCTTGATATAAGGGTTTAGAATATCTCTTAAATATTCTCAAAATATGAATCCTAATTAAATAAATATTCCTATTATTTAATTCCTATATAATACATATTCTATTAAATAAGATTTACTATTTATTTAATCCTATATATTTTATCATATTTAATAAAGGGGTTTTAATATTATTAATTAAATAAAATATATATTCTCCATATTAATTAAAATTATATGATTCCAATTTTGCTAAAATTCTCCCAATAAATTGGATAATGGTGTCAACCCCTTAGTAAAATTACCAAAGTGGCCTTTTTGCCCATAATGACGAAAATGCCCCTGGGCTCCCGAATTACGAAACCTTTTTTTGGCCCAAGGACAAGATTATCCTTCCATTTTCGTTTCTTACTTAACTGCCTTCTATGTGTTTACTCGAAGGCTCTTCACTTTGTCGGTAGTGTCTGGATAACTAATTAAGCATCAAGCAATAGTGTTTTCGTACACCAATCAGATTGGATTCTAGCAAGGCATCTGATTCCCCAGTAAGTAAGATCACGCGATTTAGGCTTACCTTTTCTTTGGTATGATTACCATGCAATTCAATTTGTTTCATCATCTTTTATCTCATTAGGGTTTGAGGTACAGAAATAGTGTCTACCTTAAAAGCTACCTTGACATGTTCTATATTTGGTTCTTGAATCTAACGACTATTGCATTCGAGTACCAACTCAATTTCATCGTGGCCACAGATTTGTGTTGTAGTTTTTTAACGAAATATCTTGTCGAGATAAGATCTCATGTAACCAAGAGTGATGAATCCTTTGTTGATCTACCATAGCCATAGTGTATGCTGCTTAACTAGGATACTCATAGAAAATATCAAGTAAAATACATTTATATTAGTAAAGTAAAATGGGCCCAAAATTTCCTTTTTACAATAAACATTCTTTATACAAAATAGAATATCATTTACAAAATGCCATTAAAACAGTGGACAGTGAAACTATTGCTCCTAGCTGCCGGTGCCCATCCGACTACGTTCTCACCTAGATCCTACAACCACAGAAAAACAACGGGGTGAGCACAAAATAATGCTCAGTAAGTAAATCCTCTACTCGACTGTCCCCGTAACTCTTTCTCTTATTTTTCCTTACACTCTTCTTATCTCATTTATTATTTTCTCTTCACACAGCTCTCGTTACTTAACTTCTACTATATGTCACAGCCTCATCTTACCGGACATGGCCAGGTGGAGTTCACACGCACCAACCCACTCTTCGTGACTTTCAGGTGGAGATCACAAAGCACCAACCCGCTTTTTGTAACTACGAGTGGAGATCACAAAGCACTAACCCTTTTTAGTATTCTCTCATTCTCTCTACACTTAAGTAGTTCATATACAAAGTTCTCTACTCTTTCTCAACCCACTTCTCAATGCACAATTAATGCATATGGATGGTTTTTCTCACTAATGCACTCATGAAAGCAACTGCAATGTTGCAAGAATTAAGGTTTATTACTCATGCTTCTCTTAGGCATTTCATCAAACAACTAATGTGATACATAAACTCTACTTTATCTATAGTTCTACTCCTCTCTTGAACCATCCAAAATGGGAGGAAACTCCCTCACAAAACCATAATTCCTGTCATAAAATAACACTTCCAAAAAGATTTCTCAATCTCCTCCAATTTCATCTCAACTACATCCTCAACACACATCTCACTTCTCATATGAAGTGTATTTAACAACTACAAAGCAAATAGTCATCTCCATCTCAAATCTCAATAACATAACATATATCATACATACACAATTTCCACTAAATCTCTACTCAAAAGTTCTCAAATATCAACTTGGATTGGGATTTACTTATTGTATGAGAGATCTAACAGTACTTTCCTTTCCTTTACAATGCTTGTCTCTTCTTACAACTTTAAACAATAAAACCAAAGACTTCAATATACAATATATGCAAAACTTCACATCTAAAGCAAGAATTCTTACCTTAGGATGCCTTAGATTGCTTTTTCTACCCCAAACTACTCAAAAACCCTCTAAAATTCTTGAAAGGTTGAAGGGAAAGTTGAGAGGAAATGGAGAATGGAAGAGGCGGTGGAAGATGAAAATGAAGGGTTTACTAAGCTTAACCCCTTTTTAGCTCAATATCTTCATTCATTCCCTATTCCCTTGATCTTCCTGGAAATTCCATCCTTGTCTTTTAAATCATTACAATCACACCCCCACTCTAACATATTCTCCATAAATTTTCTTACAATTCACTCCTTACTTTTCCTGCTAATTAGGGGTAGAATGGTCATTTTACCCCTATGGGAATTCTCTAGAAAACCTCAATAAACTTTCTGCCGTCCCGTCGCCGCGGCGAAGAAAGTTATGTTGCCTTGGCGAAAATTACAGAACCGACACTGCAATTACAAAGCCAACGTCGCTGTGGTGAAGACTTTCTTCGCCCGGCGAAGACCGAAATTCCAAACTTCACCCAAACTAACCAAAATCAACAAGGGCCAATCAATGAAAATGACATACAAGCTCAAATGAGAACAACCAATGAACATTCAAGCATACAACACAATTTAACTACGTACGTCAGTGGGGTGTTACAATTCTCCCCCCCTTAAAAGAATTTCGTCCCCGAAATTCAACAAACAATTCCGGATATGATTCTGTATGTCTTGCTCTCCTTCCTATGTACCTCTTCGACCTTGTGATTCGCCAAAGGATATTTACTAATGATGCTCTTATTCCGAAGTTCTTTAATTTTTCGGTCCAAAATCTATACTGGGCGCTTCTCATACACAAGGTTCTCTTTTAATTCAACATCGTCTACTTTCAAGATATGGGAGGGGTCACTTACGTACTTCCAAAGCATCGAGACGTGGAACCATCATGCACCTTGTCCATGCTAGGTGGTAGTGCCAATCTAGGCCACCTTTCCCACTCGTTGCAATACTTCAAATGGACCTACATATCTCGGTGCTAACTTCCCTTTGCTTCCGAAGCTCATTACTGTGTATAGGGGAAACTTTTAGAGACACTTTATCGCCCACTTGGAATTCAACCTCTTTCCTCTTCAAGTTGGCATAACTCTTTTGTCGATCTTGGGCTTGCTTTATTCTGTTTTTGATTAACCTTACATCCTCTACATTTTCTGAGTCACCTCTAGCCCAAGAGCAGTACTCAACTCATCCCTTTTGCCGATCTCATCCCAATGTAGTGGAGACCTACATCGTCTACCATACAAAGCCTCGTAAGGTGCCATTTTAATTGTAGACTGATAACTGTTGTTGTAGGCAACTCCACTAAGGGTAAAATTTCAGCCAGAGGCTTTATAATCCAACAGCAAGCTCTCAACATATCCTCAGCACCTGGTTTGTTCTCTCTGTTGGCCATCCGTCTGGGGATGTAGGCAGTCCTGATGCTAAACGGGTACCCATTCCTTTGTCAACTCATCCAGAAAGCTGAAACAAACCTGGAATCTCTATCTGACACTATTGTCTTGGGCACATCATGTAACCTGACTTCTCTTTAATATAATTTGAGCCAACTAATCTGTAGTGGTGTTATCCTTTACTGGAAGGAATGGGCTGACTTGGTTAATCTGTCCCCAATCACCCATATAGCATTATCCCTTCCTGTACTCTGGGGAACCTGTGTAAATCCATCGAAATACTCTTCCATTTCCACTCGGGAATACTCAGTGGCAAGCACCTGACGGTCGTTGGTGTCTACTTTCACCTGTTAACAACCAACATTTAGCTACAAATTCTATAATATCTCTCTCATACCTAGCCACCAATAGCCTTCCTTTACATCTTGATCCATTTTGGTTGCTCCAGGATGAGCAGTGTACGGGGTGTCAGTGCCTCTATAAGTAGTCTCTTCCTCAACTCACATTCTGAGGGATACACAACCGATTCATGAAATAGAGGACATCATCTATTACTTGAAACTCTATTGTCTTGCCCTTATGCACTTGCTGACTATTCTCTAACACCACTCATTGGCCCTTGCTTATCTCTGATTTCCTCTAGTAAAGTAGACTGAACCTCTAACCTGGCAATCCTTCCTGGAAGACTTCAATCCGTTCTCTACATAATTCTTCTATCTACTCTTTCTGCTTACTGAGCTGAGACAAATAAGCTTTTATACTCAAGGCATCGGCTACTACATTGGCCTTTCCCATTGATACTTGATCTCACACTCTAGTCCTTACCTAGCTCTAACCACCTTCTCTGTCTCTATATCAACTCCTTCTGAGTGAAGAAATACTTTAAACTCTTATGATCGGTGTAGATACTACTTTTGGCACCATAAAGGTAATGCCTCCAAATCTTTAGTGCGAAGACCACGACTGCCACCTCTAAATCATGCGTGGGTATCTCATCTCATACTCTTTCAATTGCCGAGAGGCATATGCTATCACCCTACCTAACTGCATTCCACAGCAGCAAGTCCTTGCAGTGAGCTTTTGTATAATGTCATAATCTACACCCTCCTGTGGTAACACTAACATGGGAGCTGTCGTTAATCTCTTCTTCAACTCCTGAAGCTCTCCACACATGCTTCTGACCATACAAAAGGAGTCTCTGTTTGGTAAGAGTTGTCAATGGTTTAGCCAACTGGCGAACCCGCTACAAATCGCCGGTGTAACTGCTAAGCCTAGACTCCTGACTTCTTTTACTGTTTTCGGCCTCTGCCATTCAAGGATTGCCTGCACTTTACTCGGATCAACTAAATCCCTTCCTTAGACACAGTATGGCCCAAAATTCACTTGATCAAGCCAAAACTCACACTTAGAAAATTTAGCATACAGCTTCTTTTCTCTCAATCGTTGCAACACTATCCTCAAATTTTCCTCGTACTCTTCCCTCGACTTAGAATAACTAGGATGTCATTAATGAAAACCACTATAACTTATCCAGTAATCATGGAATACCCGATTCATCAAGTCCATAAAAACTGCTGGGGCATTAGTCAACCAAACGGCATCTACAAATTCATAATGCCTATACCTTGTATGAAAAGTATGCTTAGCCACATCTTGCTCATGCACTCTTACCTGGTGGTACCTTGACCTCAAATCAATTTTAGAGAATATTGCGGCTCCTTTTAACTGATCGAACAAATCACAATGCAAGGTAGCGGTACTTATTCTTCACTATCACTTTATTCAACTCTCTATAATCGATACACATCCTAGTGACCCATCTTCTTCTTCACAAACAAAATTAGAGCTCCCCAGGGAGAATGACTCGGTCGGATAAAGCCTTTATCCAAAAGCTTCTTGATTTTGTTGCAACATTGCATATTGGCATTTCCTAAGTGCATTCTTGAACATGAACCATCCAATTGCATTAATTGTACATTTGAGAAATAGTGTGAGAAAGAGTAGAGAATTTTGGGAATAACCTACTTTAAGCATTAAGCTACACTATGATTACTAGTTTGAGAAAGAGTAGAGAATTGTGTGAATGAGCTACTCTAAGAGTAGAGAGAATGAGTAAAGGTATGAGAACGGGTTGGTGCTTTGTGATCTCCACCCGATAGTAGTAAGGGGTTGGTGCTTTGTGATCTCCACCCAAAAATCACGAAGAGTGGGTTGGTGTTGTGTGAACTCCACCCGGCCGTGCCTCCTGTAAGATGAGGCCGTGGTATATAGCAGGAGTTAAGAAAGAGAGCTGTGTGAAAGAGAAAATAAATGAGATGAGAAAAAGAGTAAGGGAAGAATTAAGAGAAAAACTTACGGGGATAGTCGAGTAGAGGATTTACTTACTGAGCCTTGTTTTGTGCTCACCCTGTTATTTTCTTTGTGGTTGTAGGTTCTAGGTGAGAACGCGGTTGGACGGGCGTCGGCAAGCGAGGAGCAATAGCTACACTGTCCACTGTTTTAATATCATTTTGTACATGATACTCTGTTTGTATAAATAATGTTTATATGTAATAAAAAGAGAATTTTTGGGCCCATTTACTTATATATTCTACATGATATTTTTATGAATATCCGAGTATAAAGCAGTCATTACAGGAACCGAGTGCCGAGTTGAGCGATGACGACTCAAGTAGTGAAGATTCAAGTGAAGTTCTGAAATTACAAGTGAACCTAAGATAGAACATGTCAATAGACGTAGTGGAATACCATCCATAAGTGATGAGAGAACCGAGTGCCGAGTCAAGCGATGACAACTCAAGTAGTGAAGATTCAAGTGAAGTTCTAAAATTGCAAGTGAGCCTAAGATAGAACATGTCAATAGACGTAGTGGAATGCCATCCACAAGTGGTGGCCATGGGGATGAGTCGAGTCATCCTGGGGGTGGTATGCTAGCTAATAATCCACCATCGCGCCTGGGCCACGATGAGATGCCAAAGTTTAGACACCTCTACAAAATCCCTGGGTCGATAGACATCTAAGCCCCAACTAAATATGAGAGGGTGGATTGGTCTGTGTTGGGATGGATTAGAATCTATGGGTAGACGTTGATTGATGGTATGCAATTTCTTATCCGGACACTGGTCCATGAGGTGCTAAACCACTATGTGATTGCCCCCAGTCAGTTAATGTTGAACATGTGAAGGTTGCTATTGGCATTAGAGTGTTTGTGCATGAGACTCTGCATATAATTTGGGGCCGTGGATCTTCTCTACTCTTACTACCTGAAACAACATGACAAGGAGAGGGGTCAATATCTCTTGATGTTAAGGCATGGCCAGAAGCATTTGGTGACGGGGCTTAAAACTTATTATAAGAAGTGGAAGGATGTGTACTTTTTTGTTAAAGGAGATTTGGTGTTTGGGGATAGTGAAGCCAAGGAGATTTCATTCTTCTAGTAGGCAATGGGTGAGTAGTTATTTAGTTCATGATATTTACTTGTGTACTGAATCTCATTGTTCCTTCTTTTGTAGATTTGTCTTACAACCGAGTGATACCAAAGTTACTTGCTGAGGAGAAGAGCTAGAGGATACTTGAGCTGTCAGAGAAAGAGCGAGACTACTGCCAAGTGTTGACAGAATCAAATAAGAGGCAGAGTCACTTCTGGAGTCACATTGCAGAGATTCAACAAGGTATCCCATTCCTATCTTTGAAGCTGCTACTGTACACCTTGCTAGTTTGGTACAACAACTTCATTACCTTTGGTGAGTCTTCCCTTTATACTCTAACACCCAAAGAGTTCTCCCTTGTAGAGGAGAAAATGAAGGGGACCTTCCAAGTGCCGAATGCCAAGGAGCTTCATAAGAACCACTAAGTCAAGAAAGGAAAGAAAAGGAAAAAGGACAAAGTCAATTACAGACACATCAGTGACTGTTGAGGTGATTCCGTCTGGCTCCACCCTTCCATCAACTCAAAGAGCAAAGCCATCACAGAAGGTTGTTATTCCAGATGATGAAGAGGCGGTGAAGATAGTCATACCTTCGATTGTCTCAGCCTACTCCAACACATCTTTTGTTGGAGGGGTGGTTGTCTCATTGCCGCTGTTGCCTACTGAGCTGGATAGGCTCGATCTAGGCGACCGAATGGATCATCACCAGGATGTGTCAGGTACTTACTTTTTACTGACTTTAATATCTCACCTTTAGATTTATGTCTTATGTAGGAATCATGTCGTGGCAAGCGTGGAATTAGAAAAAAAATTTCTTGCCATGGCATGGTCCCGTTACCCAAGATCATGATTCAAACTGAATAATCAACATATATAATTTAACCCATACAAGGTTATGTGATTTACCTCCATTGGTGGCTCCTCTGGATCTTTCAATCAATCCAACGTACGATTAAGTCTGTCGGTATCCACATGAAGGTAGGCTTGGGATCACCCTAAGATTGACTACTAGATCAATTGGAGGGCTTAAGGGAGGTGGCGGATTTTAGAGAAAGAATTTCCCTCTCTAGGGGTGGCGGCTAGGGTTTTTGGGAGAGTTAATTTTGCTATTCAATTTGCAAAATTAACTTTATGATAATAGCTCTCTTAAATCAAAACCCAATGACTCTTTATATAAATAATCCCAAATAAGAATCCAATAAGGATTGTAAATCCTTAATTCCTATTTGGATTGGATTACAATCCTTTTAATTCTTATTTGAATTGGATTGCAATCCTTGATATAAGGGTTTAGAATATCTCTTAAATATATTCTCTTAAAATATGAATCCTAATTAAATAAATATTCCTATTTATTTAATTCCTATATAAATACATATTCTAATTAAATAAGAATTACTATTTATTTAATCCATATATATTTATCATATTTAATAAATGGGTTTTAATATATATTTAATTAAATAAAATATATATTCTCCATATTAATTAAAATTATATGATTCCAATTTTGCTAAAATTCTCCCAATAAATTGGATAATGGTGTCAACCCCTTAGTAAAATTACCAAAGTGGCCTTTTTGCCCATAATGACGAAAATGCCCCTGGGACTCCCGAATTACCGAAATACCTTTTTTTGGCCCAAGGACAAGATTATCCTTCCATTTTCGTTTCTTACTTAACTGCCTTCTATGTGTTTGACTCGAAGGCTCTTCACTTTGTCGGTAGTGTCTGGATAACTAATTAAGCATCAAGCAATTAGTGTTTTCGTACACCAATCAAGATTGGATTCTAGCAAGGCATCATGATTCCCCAGTAAGTAAAGAATCAGCGATTTAGGCTTACCTTTTCTTTGGTATGATTACCATGCAATTCAATTTGTTTCATCATCTTTTATCTCATTAAGGTTTGAGGTACAGAAATAGTGTCTACCTTAAAAGCTACCTTGACATGTTCTATATTTGGTTCTTGAATCTAACGACTATTGCATTCGAGTACCAACTCAATTTCATCGTGGCCACAGATTTGATGTTGTAGTTTTTTAACGAAATATCTTGTCGAGATAAGATCTCATGTAACCAAGAGTGATGAATCCTTTGTTGATCTACCATAGCCATAGTGTAATGACTGCTTATACTAGGATACTCATAGAAATATATCAAGTAAAATACATTTATATTAGTAAAAGTAAATGGGCCCAAAATTTCCTTTTATTACAAATAAACATTCTTTATACAAAATAGAATATCATTTACAAAATGCCATTAAAACAGTGGACAGTGAAACTATTGCTCCTAGCTTGCCGGTGCCCATCCGACTACGTTCTCACCTAGATCCTACAACCACAAAGAAAAACAACGGGGTGAGCACAAAATAATGCTCAGTAAGTAAATCCTCTACTCGACTGTCCCCGTAACTCTTTCTCTTAATTCTTTCCTTACACTCTTCTTATCTCATTTATTATTTTCTCTTTCACACAGCTCTCGTTACTTAACTTCTACTATATGTCACAGCCTCATCTTACCGGAGGCATGGCCAGGTGGAGTTCACACGCACCAACCCACTCTTCGTGACTTTCAGGTGGAGATCACAAAGCACCAACCCGCTTTTTGTAACTACCGAGTGGAGATCACAAAGCACTAACCCGTTTTTAGTATTTCTCTCATTCTCTCTACACTTAGAGTAGTTCATATACAAAGTTCTCTACTCTTTCTCAACCCACTTCTCAATGCACAATTAATGCATATGGATGGTTCTTCTCCACTAATGCACTCATGAAATGCCAACATGCAATGTTGCAAGAATTAAGGTTTATTACTCATGCTTCTCTTAGGCATTTCATCAAACAACTAATGTGCATACATAAACTCTACTTTATCTATAGTTCTACTCCTCTCTTGAACCATCCAAAATGGGAGGAAACTCCCTCACAAAACTATAATTCCTGTCATAAAATAACACTTCCAAAAAGATTTCTCAATCTCCTCCAATTTCATCTCAAACTACATCCTCAACACACATCTCACTTCTCATAATTGAAGTGTATTTAACAACTACAAAGCAAATAGTCATCTCCATCTCAAATCTCAATAACATAACATATATCATACATACACAATTTCCACTAAATCTCTAC
Source organism: Pistacia vera (assembly GCF_008641045.1). Lineage (NCBI taxonomy): Eukaryota > Viridiplantae > Streptophyta > Magnoliopsida > Sapindales > Anacardiaceae > Pistacia > Pistacia vera. Next base: position 170,658 of record NW_022195726.1, read on the forward strand.
TCAAAAGAGTTCTCAAATATCAACTTGGATTGGGATTTACTTACTTGTAATGGAGAGATCTAACTAGTACTTTCCTTTCCTTTACAATGCTTGTCTCTTCTCTACAACTTTAAACAATAAAACCATAAGACTTCAATATACAATATATGCAAAACTTCACATCTAAAGCAAGGATTCTTACCTTAGGATGCCTTAGATTGCTTTTTCTACCCCAAACTACTCAAAAACCCTCTAAAATTCTTGAAAGGTTGAAGGGAAAGTTGAGAGGAAATGGAGAATGGAAGAGGCGGTGGAAGATGAAGAATGAAGGGTTTACTAAGCTTAACCCCTTTTTAGCTCAAAATATCTTCATTCATTCCCATATTGCCCTTGATCTTCCTTGGAAATTCCATCCTTGTCTTTTAAATCATTACAATCACACCCCCACTCTAACATATTCTCCATAAAATTTTCTTACAATTCACTCCTTACTTTTCCTGCTAATTAGGGGTAGAATGGTCATTTTACCCCTATGGAGAATTCTCTAGAAACCTCAATAAACTTTTCTGCCGTCCCGTCGCCGCGGCGAAGAAAGTTATGTTGCCTTGGCGAAAAATTACAGAACCGACACTGCAATTACAAAGCCAACGTCGCTGTGGTGAAGACTATTCTTCGCCCCGGCGAAGACCGAAATTCCAAACTTCACCCAAAACTCAACCAAAATCAACAAGGGCCAATCAATTGAAAATAATGACATACAAGCTCAAATGAGAACAACTCAATGAACATTCAAGCAATACAACACAATTTAACTACGTACGTCAAGTGGGGTGTTACAATTCTCCCCCCCTTAAAAGAATTTCGTCCCCGAAATTCAACAAACAATTCCGGATAATGATTCTGTATGTCTTGCTCTACTTCCTATGTACCCTCTTCGACCTTGTGATTTCGCCAAAGGATATTTACTAATGGAATGCTCTTATTCCGAAGTTCTTTAATTTTTCGGTCCAAAATCTATACTGGGCGCTTCTCATACACAAGGTTCTCTTTTAAGTCAACATCGTCTACTTTCAAGATATGGGAGGGGTCACTTACGTACTTCCAAAGCATCGAGACGTGGAACACATCATGCACCTTGTCCATGCTAGGTGGTAGTGCCAATCTGTAGGCCACCTTTCCCACTCGTTGCAATACTTCAAATGGACCTACATATCTCGGTGCTAACTTCCCTTTGCTTCCGAAGCTCATTACTTGCTTATAGGGGGAAACTTTTAGAGACACTTTATCGCCCACTTGGAATTCAACCTCTTTCCTCTTCAAGTTGGCATAACTCTTTTGTCGATCTTGGGCTTGCTTTATTCTGTTTTTGATTAACCTTACATCCTCTATCATTTTCTGAGTCACCTCTAGCCCAAGAGCAGTACTCAACTCATCCCTTTTGCCGATCTCATCCCAATGTAGTGGAGACCTACATCGTCTACCATACAAAGCCTCGTAAGGTGCCATTTTAATTGTAGACTGATAACTGTTGTTGTAGGCAAACTCCACTAAGGGTAACATTTCATGCCAGGAGGCTTTATAATCCATACAGCAAGCTCTCAACATATCCTCAAGCACCTGGTTTGTTCTCTCTGTTTGGCCATCCGTCTGGGGATGATAGGCAGTACTGAATGCTAAACGGGTACCCAAATTCCTTTGTCAACTCATCCAGAAAGCTGAAACAAACCTGGAATCTCTATCTGACACTATTGTCTTGGGCACATCATGTAACCTGACTATCTCTTTAATATAAATTTGAGCCAACTAATCTGTAGTGGTGTTATCCTTTACTGGAAGGAAATGGGCTGACTTGGTTAATCTGTCCACAATCACCCATATAGCATTATACCCTTTCTGTACTCTGGGGAGACCTGTGATAAAATCCATCGAAATACTCTTCCATTTCCACTCGGGAATACTCAGTGGCTGAAGCAACCCTGACGGTCGTTGGTGTTCTACTTTCACCTGTTAACAAACCAGACATTTAGCTACAAATTCTATAATATCTCTCTTCATACCTAGCCACCAATAGCCTTCCTTTACATCTTGATACATTTTGGTTGCTCCAGGATGAGCAGTGTACGGGGTGTCATGTGCCTCTATAAGTAGTCTCTTCCTCAACTCATCATTCTGAGGGATACACAACCGATTCATGAAATAGAGGACATCATCTATTACTTGAAACTCTATTGTCTTGCCCTTATGCACTTGCTGAACTATTCTCTAACACCACTCATTGGCCACTTGCTTATCTCTGATTTCCTCTAGTAAAGTAGACTGAACCTCTAACCTGGCAATCCTTCCTGGAAGTACTTCAATCCGTTCTCTACATAATTCTTCTATCTACTCTTTCTGCTTACTGAGCTGAGACAAATAAGCTTTTATACTCAAGGCATCGGCTACTACATTGGCCTTTCCCAATTGATACTTGATCTCACACTCATAGTCCTTAACTAGCTCTAACCACCTTCTCTGTCTCATATTCAACTCCTTCTGAGTGAAGAAATACTTTAAACTCTTATGATCGGTGTAGATACTACTTTTGGCACCATAAAGGTAATGCCTCCAAATCTTTAGTGCGAAGACCACGACTGCCAACTCTAAATCATGCGTAGGGTATCTCATCTCATACTCTTTCAATTGCCGAGAGGCATATGCTATCACCCTACCTAACTGCATTAACACAGCAGCAAGTCCTTGCAGTGAGGCATTTGTATAAATGTCATAATCTACACCCTCCTGTGGTAACACTAACATGGGAGCTGTCGTTAATCTCTTCTTCAACTCCTGAAAGCTCTCCACACATGCTTCTGACCATACAAAAGGAGTTCTCTGTTTGGTAAGAGTTGTCAATGGTTTAGCCAACTGGGCGAACCCCGCTACAAATCGCCGGTAGTAACTTGCTAAGCCTAAGAAACTCCTGACTTCTTTTACTGTTTTCGGCCTCTGCCATTCAAGGATTGCCTGCACTTTACTCGGATCAACTAAAATCCCTTCCTTAGACACAGTATGGCCCAGAAATATCACTTGATCAAGCCAAAACTCACACTTAGAAAATTTAGCATACAGCTTCTTTTCTCTCAATCGTTGCAACACTATCCTCAAATATTCCTCGTACTCTTCCCTCGACTTAGAATAAACTAGGATGTCATTAATGAAAACCACTATAAACTTATCCAAGTAATCATGGAATACCCGATTCATCAAGTCCATAAAAACTGCTGGGGCATTAGTCAAACCAAACGGCATCACTACAAATTCATAATGCCTATACCTTGTATGAAAAGTAGTCTTAGCCACATCTTGCTCATGCACTCTTACCTGGTGGTACCTTGACCTCAAATCAATTTTAGAGAATATTGCGGCTCCTTTTAACTGATCGAACAAATCATCAATGCAAGGTAGCGGGTACTTATTCTTCACTATCACTTTATTCAACTCTCTATAATCGATACACATCCGTAGTGACCCATCTTTCTTCTTCACAAACAAAATTAGAGCTCCCCAGGGAGAATGACTCGGTCGGATAAAGCCTTTATCCAAAAGCTCTTGGAGTTGCTTCTTTAATTCCTAAAGCTCTGTTGGGGCCATTCGATAAGGGGCTTTGGATATTGGTGCTATTTCAATACTAAACTCAACCTCCCTCTTTGGAGGCAAACCCGGTAACTCTTCTGGAAACACATCTAGAAAATCTTGAACTACTGGCACCCTCTGAATCTCTGACTTGGAACATCACCACTTTGAACTACATGGCAATATATCCCGAACACCCCTTTCCCAACATCTTTCTAGCCTTCACACTGCTAATTAACATGCTCAACTAATGGCCCTCTCCAAAACTAAAGTTATCTCCATTATCGAGATTAAATCTCGCTTTCTTCTTCTGATAGTCAATCTCTACTCATATCTCCCTAGGAAATCCATACCCAATATCACATCAAAATTGGGCATATAAAAAACTATTAGATCAACTGTTAAATCTCTACCCTGGATCACCACAGACTCTCCTAACAACATCTCTTGTGTCAGAACACTAACCCCATAACTTTATCTTAATGGGTTGAGTCACTTTAGTAGGTTTCAAACCTAACCTCTCTATCATCCCATAAGATATAAAAGAATGAGTGGCTCTTGAATCAATTAAGGCATATAAAGGAATAGAATGGAATAATAACTGACCAGTAACGGCTGATGGACTGGCCTCTGCTTCACCCTGTGCCACGGTAAACACTATGGCATTCGTAGTACCTCTAGAACTCGGTGCGGGTGGTGAAAGAGGAGCTTTACAATCTCTTATCAAGTGCCCCGGCTGTCGGCACCTAAAACATATCCTCTGGTCTCTCAGACACTCTCCTTGGTGGTTCCTCCCACATTTAGGGCAAAGAGGAAACCCTTCCATCCGGGGTCGTTTATTCTTCCACTCTCTTCTGTTCTGTCTAAACTGAAACTACTTCTTCTGATTCTTCATTTCTTTGCCTTTCACACCCTCTAATTTCTCTTTTTGTGGGGTAGAGGGTGGCTCACTTGGTCCTCCTGTCGAGGAACCTACTAGGGAATTTTATTCTCGAATATTTCCGCCCTCATTGCGCTCCTCAAGGCCTTACTATAAGTTCGAGAGGGATCAAAACTCGTCATTATATCACGCGCTATCTCTGGCTTCATCCCATGTACAAACTTATCTCTTCTCAATGTCGGAGTACTAACTATTTCGAGTGCAAATCTTGCAAGGGAGTTAAATCTCATTGAGTACTCCTTCACGGTACTAGACTGTTGCTGTAAACTGATAAATTCTTGGACCTTCTCATGAACTCGGTCCTCTGTTCTATACTCGGCCTCAAACTCTTGCCTGAACTCTTCCCAAGTCATCGTTGCCACATCATGGGTTTCTTCCATTAATTCCCACCAAATTCAGGCATCACCCCAAAACAAGAAACTTGCATACCAGATCTTCTCCTGGTCTGTCATGGGGAATAAACCTGTTGTTCGCTCTACAGACCTAAACCATTCTTCTCCTATTCCTGGGTCCGTAGTACCCTTAAACTTTGAGGGTTGATGTTGACTAGGAAGACCATAAATCAGTTCAACTATGTTCTGTACTGGGGGAGGTACCGGTTGTCCTCTTTTGACATTAGTAGTTGGTGGTACCTACACGGGGGTTACAACTCTCCCTTGGGTTTCTATCATAACTTGCTATACAATTCCCCTAACTCTAGCTTCATCCAAGGGAGGGGGTGTAGCTTGCAGTGGGTTAGAAGATTCTCCCTCATTTGTCACACCCTTACCATGCTTTCGATTACTATGCCCCATCTACAAAATAGTCACATTTAATCAATTCGAGAAACATTTATGGTAAGGAAAGAATTAACTCACACAGTCGGCTATCGGGCATCGTAGTGATGAGATTAGTACATTTTCAAATCCCATAATCTTTGCTCTGATACCAAAAATGTAATGACTGCTTTATACTAGGATACTCATAGAAATATATCAAGTAAAATACATTTATATTAGTAAAAGTAAATGGGCCCAAAATTTCCTTTTATTACATATAAACATTCTTTATACAAAATAGCATATCATTTACAAAATGCCATTAAAACAGTGGACAGTGAAACTATTGCTCCTCGCTTGTCGGCGCCCATCCGACTTCGTTCTCACCTAGATCCTGCAACCACAAAGAAAAACAACGAGGTGAGCACAAAATAATGCTCAGTAAGTAAATCCTCTACTTGATTGTCCCCGTAACTTTTTCTCTTAATTCTTTCCTTACACTCTTCTTATCTCATTTATTATTTTATCTTTCACATAGCTCTCGTTACTTAACTTCTACTATATGTCACGGCCTCATCTTACCAAAGGCACGGCCGGGTGGAGTTCACACAGCACCAGCCCACTCTTCGTGACTTTCAGGTGGAGATCACAAAGCACCAACCCGCTTTTTGTAACTATTGGGTGGAGATCACAAAGCACCAACCCGTTTTTAGTATTTCTCTCATTCTCTCTACGCTTAGAGTAGTTCATACACAAAGTTCTCTACTCTTTCTCAACCCGCTTCTCAATGCACAATTAATGCATATGGATGATTCTTCTCCACTAATGCACTCATGAAATGCCAACATGCAATGTTGCAAGAATTAAGGTTTATTACTCATGCTTCTCTTAGGCATTTCATCAAACAACTAATGTGCATACATAAACTCCACTTTATCTACAGTTCTACTCTTCTCTTGAACCATCCAAAATAGGAGGAAACTCCCTCACAAAACTATAATTCCTATCATAAAATAACACTTCCAAAAAGATTTCTCAATCTCCTCCAATTTCATCTCAAAATACATCCTCAACACACATCTCACTTCTCATAATTGAAGTGTATTTAACAACTACAAAGCAAATAGTCATCTCCATCTCAAATCTCAATAACATAACGTATATCATACATACACAATTTCCACTAAATCTCTACTCAAAAGAGTTCTCAACTATCAACTTGGATTGGGATTTACTTACTTGTAATGGAGAGATCTAACTAGTACTTTCCTTTCCTTTACAATGCTTGTCTCTTCTCTACAACTTTAAACAATAAAACCATAAGACTTCAATATACAATATATGCAAAACTTCACATCTAAAGCAAGGATTCTTACCTTAGGATGCCTTAGATTGCTTTTTCTACCCCAAACTACTCAAAAACCCTCTAAAATTCTTGAAAGGTTGAAGGGAAAGTTGAGAGGAAATAGAGAATGGAAGAGGCGGTGGAAGATAAAGAATGAAGGGTTTACTAAGCTTAACCCCTTTTTAGCTCAAAATATCTTCATTCATTCCCATATTGCCCTTGCTTTTCCTTGAAAATTCCATCCTTGTCCTTTTAATCATTACAATCACACCCCCACTCTAACATATTCTCCATAAAATTTTCTTACGATTCACTCCTTACTTTTCCTGCTAATTAGGGGTAGAATGGTCATTTTACCCCTATGGAGAATTCTCTAGAAACCTCAATAAACTTTTCTGCCATCCCGTTGCCGCAGCGAAGAAAGTTATGTCACCTCGACGAAAAATTACAGAACCGACACCGCAATTACAAAGCCAACGTCACTATAGCGAAGACTATTCTTCGCCCCGGCGAAGACCGAAATTCCAAACTTCATCCAAAACTCAACCAAAATCAACAAAGGCCAATCAATTGAAAATAACGACATACAAGCTCAAATGAGAACAGTTCAATGAACATTCAAGCAATACAACACAATTTAACTACGTACCTCAAGTGGGGCGTTACACATAGTGTACTTCCCGAAGTAACCAATCACCACCGTTCTGGTAAACCCTAAAAGAGACAACGTTAGGCCAGTGTCAAATCACATCAATATTTCTACACGGTGCTCTGGTGATCTTAAGTCGAAGGACCACATGCAGCACCAACTATAAGAGGATATATTCCATAGAAACTAGGTTTACCATCTTGTGTGGAATCCGCTGATGGGTCAATCCAATGTCTCTCCATATAATTTGTGTCCTTGGTCAGATTTGTTAGAGTAAGTGCCCTAGAGCCAATCAATTATTGTAAAATTGACTCTCTGAAATAATGTTTATTAATCAATAAAAGGAAATTTTCTTCTATATCATGTAAATCATAATTGTATATATTGATATATGTCCTTAGGATGGTAGAACCGTGACAAGGGTATCAAGTTTTTCAAATCTTGATAGTGAGAACCCTATGATGGCCATTCTAGAAATGTCCGTAGCCCCAGTATTATTTTGACCAAGGACACAAATAATACGGTGAGGCTATCATAGGGTTGAACGACCCTGTTGAAAGACAATGACCGATCTCACTTGTCAAGGTTGTTTGCTAACAACCTAGTGCAACGCATGGGTGCTTGTTAGCTGCAAGTTCACTGGACAGACCCACCTGAGGATTCCATATGGATGGTAACCCCAGTGTCTATGGAATAAATCCTCTAACGGATGCTGGTGCATGTGATCCTTAGACTTTAGATCATTGGAGTGCTTTGTGCACCAATTGGTTTAGTTTGTCACTAGTCCAATGTAGTTCTATTCAGAGCTATCAATACGGTAGTGATTGGCTACATTGAGAAGTGTATCGAGACTATAGTGGATCGACAAAGGATTCATCACTCCTGGGTATGGGAGAAGTTATCTCACTGGGTAATTCAGTAAATGACAATGACACTAAATCTGTGGCCACGGTGGGATTGAGTTGATGCTCAATCCAATTTAATATTCCTATCATTAGTCCAGTAACTGAATATAAACATGTCGAGGATATTTGAGGTTGACACTATTTCTGTACCTCGGTCTTAATGAGATAACATTTGATGAAATGATTTGATTGCACGGTAACCATACTATTGACAGGCTGTGGTTTCGCTGAATCTGAATCTATCAGGTGGCCATGATGCCTTGCTAGAGGCCAATCTTGGTTGTGTGTAGTGAGACGATTAATTGGTGTTAATCACGATAGTACTCACTGCCGATATGATAAGAAGCCTACGGGTCACACACTTAGAAGATAATTTAAGAATCAATTTGTGAGAAGGGTATTTTCGTTTTTCAGGACAAAAATGTATTTTGGTAATCTCACAGTGCAATTAAATTTGCTGAGGTTGTTACCTGTATTTAATTTTAATATTAAAATTAAATTAGTGAGATTATATTTAAATATATCTATGCATATATTTAAATGAATTATTATTAATAATTGAATGTTAATATATTATTATATGTTAATTGATTTTAATTATAATAATAATTAATTAATTAAAATACCATAAAGGGTGTGTTTGGTTGCAAGGGTAAACTAGGGTTGGAGCCCATGGCTATTCCTAAGTGGAACAGGGTTTTAATTGTTACACTATATAAGTGCAACTTAAAATTAAAACAAAATAGAATTATTCATTCAATTAAAACCCTAGCCACCCTATCTCTCTCTCTTTCTCTCTCTCTCTCTCAAGAAGAAAACTTTTCTTGTTCCTCTTTCTTGACTCTTGAAGCCCTTGATTGTTCTAGCAAAATAATCAAGGGTTTTCGGATTATCTTCGTGTGGACTTCCGTGAGTGCGATCCTACTTTGGATCGATTGGCGAAGAATCACGTGAACAGTGGACGGTGAACAATAACCGTGAACAGTGTTCATGTCCGAAATTAGAGATATTTGGAGGAGCCTCCAAATGTACATAAGTATTTTAATCCTTGAATGGATTTACTTTATACAAATTTTGTTTATAAACATGTAAACGGTATAATCTATACTCGGATCTAGGCAAAGAAAGGTAATTGATTTATCGATTGAATTTTTGTTTTCCGCTACGTATGGTAGATGAATTACTTACAAGATTTATACTATGACTACAAACGGTTTAAGAAGGGCCACCTTGTGCTCATAAGGTTCTCACAATTAAGATTTATAACACTTAATTCCCTCATTATTGGTTCAACCTTTCTAAGGACATATACTATTTTCTTTACCCGCAGTAAATAGATGCTACAGTATATGCTCATGAATAAGCGATGCTTTTTATTCATTAATTTGAAATGAGTTTACAAGAGCTAAATCGTTGGCTCTAGTGCACCTACTCTAACATTTTAGCTGGCTTTGTTTACTTGGTGGCACGCTTTTTCGATGGGAGCTCATCTGAAGAAATTGGTATCCGGTTAGGAGAAGCAGAACCAAGACTTAGCCAATGCCAACTCCCAATTGAGGAAGCAGTTGGTCAAGGCAGGAGAGAAGGAGAAAGAGCTACATGAGAGTCGAGCGGAGATCAAGTCTTGCCTTCAGCATGCTCGGGCTAAGTTGGAGTCCAACTGGACTGAATGGGAGGCTGAGAAAGCTGCCTTACTGAAGAGAATGGAATCAGTGGCCACTAAGGCTGTGTTAAGACCTACGCAGACATGATGGATGAGGGCAAGCATACCAAATGGGACCCCGATGAAGAGATTGAGATGTACAATTCCTATTTGGCAGACTTAGAGGAAGATGAGCAGGGTGAGTGATGTGAGGGTAGTGCCGAGTCAACAGTGCAAAAGGACGAGCCTGTTGACACTGAGGGTCAACTGATGAATAAGAGGAATGAGCCGGTTGATAGCCTAGATGGCGGGGAGCAGGCTTAGTCCAACATTTTATACTTGTTGTTTTTTGTTTCATTTTGTATGGAAGTGTCGAATGTACTCCTTGATGTACTTTGTATAGAGGTACCCAGTGCACTCCTTGATGTACTCAGCCTTTTGCCTTTGGATTTTTTATGATATATAGGGGTATGACTAGGGATGGGCACGGGCTAGGTTGGGGCTAAAGACCCTTGTCTTTGGACCAAGCCAGAAGCCTGAACGGAGGAATTCGGGGAATCCCCGAATTAGGCCGATCCCTAAACAAGGAATTCAAGAATCCCCAAATTCTCCGTTTGGGGATATAGGGAAGCTAGAAGCCAATTTGTTTTATAAATGACAAAAATTATAAATATAACAAGAGTAGTAGGTAATGGAATTAATAAATGATTCAAGATTAAAATATCAAGATACATTAACATATAATATATATATATATATATATATATATATATATACATTATATATATTATAATATATATATTAATATAATATATATATATATATATGTATAAAATATGATATATTATTATAGAGTAATACTAGCCTTACAAAGAGGCATACAAAGAGTCATACAAAGAGTCAAATCAGCCCTTGAATTTATGATTGCCTTTCTCTCTCTCTTTTTCCTTCTTTCAAGGGTGGATTGACTCTTTGTAAGGCTATTATTACTCATTATTATAATGTATATGTTAATTTTATTTCATAGCATATTATGTATGTATAATGTATAATGTATAAACATATGATACATATACAGTGTTATACATATACATATAATAATAAACATATATATTATGTATATCAAATGATACATTATACATATAACATATTATTATGTATTAAAAAATATTTATAATTATTGATTGATTTATTATAGAATCAAAATATCAAATGATTAGGATAATAGCATTTTATGCATAATGTATAATATGTCATATATACTATATAAATTTTGTTTCATAGCATATTAGGTATATGATATATTATTATATATTATATAAATTTGTTTAATAGCATATTATGTATAATGTATAATGCATAATACAATGATACATTATACACAATAAACATATTTTTATGTTTAAAAATGTTTTAATGATTTATTGATTATATAATGAATAAATATCAAATGACACATTATACATATATATTTAATAAAATTCTAATAAAATAACTACCAAATATAACAAGGGCAAATTGGCAATTGGGTATGATAATTGAAATAATGATTCAATAAAGGACAAAAAAATATTATAATGATTTATTTATTTATTATAATGAATCAAAATACCAAATGATACATTAACATGTTATTCTGTATTAACATATGATATGATTATGTATAATTTATAAGTTTTGTTTCTAGCATATTATATATAATGTATAATGTATAATACATATGATACATATAAATATACATTATACATATATAACAATATTATGTATATCAATGATATATATACATAATAACATATTTATTATGTATTAAAAATATTATTATATTATTATATTTAATATAGATATTTTTAACATTTAATAAATAAGTATTATATTATAACAAAATATTATTAAATCTATTATTATTATACAATGTATATGGTTTCACTCAATGTTTCCACAATTATGTTATTATAATCACATTTGAAATTGATTATTAATAGTGAAACATTTAATTATTAAATGGTAATTATATATATATAATTTATATATATAATAGGCGGGGTGGGGTGGGGTGGTGTACGCCCCACTTGAGGTACGTAGTTGTTGTTTTTCTTTGCTCTATTTGAGGTGGTTTGGTATATTGTTTGATTGAATGTTGGTTGAATGTTTGCCCTGAAATTGGTTGAAAATAGAAGAAGTTTAGTGGGCCAAGCTTCGCCGGGGCGAAGAAGATCTTCGCCGCAGCGAAGATGTGTTGAAACCACGGGAAACCTCTTGGACAGTTTCGCCGTGGCGACAGAAGTTTCTTCGCTGCGGCGACAGGCCATTTAAAAGTGATTAAGTTTTAGATATTTTCTCCCTAAGGGCAATTTGACCATTCTACCCTAATTAGCAGGAAAAGTGGGGAGTTAATTGTAAGGATTTTTCATGGAGAATATGTTGATATGGGGGTGAGTTTGTAATGAACAAAGGATATAGATGGAATCCCAAAGAAGAGTAAGGGCAAAATGGGAATGCTTTGGTATAAATTTCATTAAAAGGAATTAGATTAGCAAAACCCTCATCTTCTTCTCCAAAAACGCAACTCTCTATCTTTGCTCCTCTCAACTTCTCTTTTTTTTGATAAGGAATTCAAGGGGTTTTTTAAGTGATTGTGGTAGAAAAGCAACCTAAGGCTCTAAGGTAAGGATTCCTACTTAAGTTGTGTGATTTGTGAGTTTAGGTTTATTGAAGTTTGAGAGTTTTTATTCTTTTGGTTAAGAGTAGAGAAAAGGTCAAGCAAACCAAGTGAAAGGAAAAGTTGGTGAAGTCTCTCCATAAACAGTAAGTAAAACCCAACCCAAGTTGAGATTTATGAATTTTCTTGATTAGGGTTTTGATAGAAAGGATGTATGTATGTGATGTACATGTAGTATGCCATGTATGGAGGTTTAAATAGAGATTTCTATGCCTTAAGAATGCTTACATCTTGCAAATATGAGAAATGAGTTGTTGGTTGGAAAGGTAGTTAGATGAAATTGAAGGGGTGTTATGGATCCCTTTAGAAGTGTTTTGTTTGACAGGTTTATGGCTTTGTGAAGGGGTTTTTCCATTTTGGATGGTTAGAAAAAGTGTTAGAATCATTGCTATAAGAGGTTTATAGTGCACATGAGTGTTTGATGAAATGCCTAATAGAGGTTTGAGTATGATTAGTGAACCTTAATTCTTGCAATATTGCATGTTGGATTTCAAAGTGCATTAGTGGAGATGAACCATCCATATGCATATTATATGCATGAAAAGTGACCAAGAAAGAGTAGGAAACTTTGTGTATGCAATTACTCTATGATAGAGAGCTTGGTGAATACAACTATCTAGGGTAGAGAGAATTGAAAAATACACAATAGAGTGAATTAGAAGAGTGTATAGTTGGGATGATGCTTTGATCATCACCCGATAGTTATGGGGATCGGGTTGATGCTTTGTGATCACCACCCGAATAGCCTTAGAGATGGGTCGACGCTTGTGATCGTCACCCGATGAGTAGTAGAAATGGGTAGATGCTTTGTGACCACTACCCGGTTAGTAATAGATAGTGGGTTGATGCTTTGTGACCATCACCCGATAGTGACTAGAGATGGGTAAATGCTTGGTGACGTTACCCAAAATTTATGAGGAAGGGTAGGTGCTAGGTGATCTCCACCCGATAGTTAGGAAAAACCGAGTTGGTGCTTCGTGAATCATACTCAGGTAGTCACTAAGAACGGGTTGGTACTGTGTGAATTCCACCCGATAGCCATGGAGAGTGAGATGGTGCTGTGTGAACGCCATCCGGCCGTACCTCCGGTAAGATGAGGCCATGATGTTATTAGAAACAGAAATAGAATCAGAAATAGTATAAGGAAAGAATTAAGAGTTTTACATACGGGGACAGACAGATAGAGGGTTTTACTTACTGAGCATTATTTTGTGCTCACCCCGTTATTTTCCTTTGTGGATGCAGGATCTAGGTGATGATGCAGTCGGAGGGGCGTCGGCAAGCGAAGAGAAATAGCTACACTGTTTCCCCTATTTTGTCTTTTAAAACGAATTTTTGTAAACAGTACTCTTTGTGTATAAAAGACATATGAATTATAATGAAAAAGAAAATTTTGGGGCCCAATTTTATATTGTAATTATGCATGCATTGTACTCGCTTTCAGTAGTTGTTACAGGTGGGGAGGGCCGAGGCTAGTCTCCATCCTCGAATTCGGGGATCGAATTTTAGCTCTGGCCTCGTCCAATCCCTATCCCCGAACCATTTTGGGAATCTTCGCCCTGTTCCCAGGTCCCTAGCAGGGTCATTTCATGTGTTGATGCTTTTTTAAGTGTTTTGTATGTTTTAGTTTATGTGACTTAGTCGTACGAGACGTTAATCATGTATGAAAGGAATGACCCTTATAGCCCTTGAGGTGTATCTCATAAACAATCAACTCAACACTCGAATATACTGAATATAGCTCAATTTATTAATGAATAAAGAGAACATAAATCTACCCTAGAGCAGAATTTACTTAAAACAAACTAGGGAGAATGGATAGGCCCACCCTGTCCCCAATTATACATTTTTGATGAAAAATGCCTAAGTCCTATAGGTAGTAGAGCTGAGCCGAATGCTATCAGAAGTGATAGACTTTTAGGTGAGTTGCATTCCAACTGTTGTTGATGTCTCGGCCTTGCGAAGATTGTAGCTTGTAGGCTTCCTTTCTAGCAATCTTTGTGATCTTGTCCGATCTCTCCCAAGTGGGGCTGAGCTTGCCGACTCCTATCTCCTTTGTGTTCTGAAACACTTGGTGTAAGACCCAATCACCAACCCTGAAAACCTTGATTAGGACATTCTTGTTGTAGTGCCAAGCCATCTTTTGCTAATAGATGGCATTGCGAATAAGAGCTCGATCCCTTAGTTCATTGGAGGTGTCAAGGTTATGGCATAGTTGTTGTTTGTTGGTATCTTGATCCATCCATTGGAGTCGAGTCAAGGGGACCAACATTTCTGCTAGGATGACTGCTTCTGAACCATAAGCTAAAGAGAAAGATGTTTCTTTTGTTGAGGACCGATTCGTGGTGCGGTAGGACCATAGTACCCCAGAGAGTTCATTCGTCCAAGCCCCTTTAGCCTTTTGGAGTCTTCTCTTCATTGTTTGGATGATGGTCTTGTTGGATGACTTGGCTTGTCCATTTGCTTGGGGGCAGCATGGAGTAGAGAAGTTTAGCTTGATCCCCCACATCTTGCAAAAGTCTTGGAAGCCGGAGCTTATGAATTGGAAGTCATTGTCTGTGACTATCTCCTTTGGTAGGCTGAACCGACATATGATGTTCTTCCAGACGAAGCTCTTCACCTCTCGGTCCTTGACTTGGGCGAAGGCTTCAGTCTCGATCCACTTGGTCAAGTAGCTAGTGCAAGTAAATGACCAGATTCATGCAACGGAAAAATGAACAATTAAAACGAATCGATCATTTACTCTCAACCAAAATCCGGGTAAAGACTTATAACATTTTGCATGTTAAAACAAATCTGTATAAAACAAAATTAATCCATTCAAGGATTAGAACACTTACGTACTTTGGAGGCTCCTTCAAATGTCTTTGATTTGATTTTGCTTCCGATTCAATATAGAATCGCACAAACATTGATCCACACGAAGACAATATAGAGAACCGACAATTGTTTTGCTAGAACAATTTGTGGGCTTCAAGAATCAAGTAAAGAATCAAAGAAAAATTCTTTGATTCACTCTACCAAGATGTGTGAGAGAGAGTAAGAGTGGCTAGGGTTTTTCTTAATTGAATAATGTGTTATTAGTTTTAATTTTAAGTTGCACTTACTTAGTGCAATTTAATTAAAACCCTATTCCACTAAGGAATAGCCATGCGCTCCAACCCTAATCCACCCTTAAAACCAAACACCCTTTAATTGGTATTTTAAATTTAATTAATTATTATTATTAAAATCAATTAATATATATATAAAAATATACGTATATTAACATTTAATTAATAATAATTCATTTAGATATATGCTCACATATATTTAAATAAAATCTCACTAATTTTAATTTCAATATTAAAATTGAATACAGGCAACAAACTCAGCAAATTTAATTGCACTATGAGATTACCAAAATACCGTTCATCCTAAAAGACGAAAATACCTATTTCACAAACTGATTCTTAAATTATCTTCTAAGTGTGTGACTTGTAGGCTCCTTATCATATTGGTAATGAATAGTATCATGATCAACATCAATTAATCATCTCACTAAACACATACCAAGATTGGCCCCTAGCAAGGCATAATGGCCACCCGATAGATTAGGATTTAGCGCAATAGCTACCTATCAACGATATGGTTACCATGCAATCAAATCCTTTCATCATACGTTATCTCATCAAGACTGAGGTACATAAATAGTGTCAACCTTAGTAATCCTTGATACCTTTGTATTCAGTTACTAGACCAATGACCGAAATAAAAATTGGATTGAGCAATAACTCAATCCCACTATAGCCACAGATTTGGTGTTATTTCCATATACTGAATTGCACGGTGAAATAACTTCTCCTGTACCCAGGAGTGATGAATCCTTTGTCGATCCACCATAGTCTTGATATACTCCTTGGTGCAGCTAATCACTACCGTATTGATTGCTCTGAATAGAACTACATTGGGCTAGTGTCAAACTATACCAATCGGTGCATAAGGTGCTCTGGTGATCTCAAGTCTAAGGATCACATGCACCACCATTTGTTTGAGGATTTATTCCATAAACACTAGGGTTACCATCCATATGGAATCCTCTAGTGGGTATGTCCAATGAACTTGACTCTAGCAAGCATCCATGTGTTGCACTAGGTTGTCGACAAACGACCTTGACAAGAGAGACCAGTCACTGTCTTTCGACGAGGTCGTTCAACACTATGATAGTCTTACCGCATTATCTATGTCCTTGGTCAGGATAATACTGGGGCTACAGACATTTCTAAATTGGCCACTATCTATGATCTAGGATTCTTACTATCAAGATTTGAAACACTTGATACCCTCGTCATAGTTCTACCATCCTAAGGACATATATCAATACACAATATTATGATTTACATGACATAGAAGAATATGCCTTCTATTGATAACTAAACATTATTACAAAGAGTCAGTTTTACAATAATTGATTGGCTCTAGGGCACTTACTCTAACAATCTCCCACTGGCATTATAACCAATCATTCATGTATTTAATACCGAATGACCTTATGTGTTTTTCATGTTCTGCTGTGACAGAGGCTTCGCCAATGGATTGGTGAGATTGTCATCAGTATGCACTTTACTAACCTGCACATCTTTCCTCTCAACCATTTCTCTGATAAGATGAAATCATCTGAGTATGTGTCTGGACTTATGGTGAGACTGTGGTTCTTTCGCTTGAGCCATTGCTCCATTGTTGTCATAATAGACATCTATTAGATCAACAATCGCAGAGACCACACCAAGTTTAGTGACAAACTTCTTAATCTAGACTACCTCCTCGGCCGCATCGAATAATGCGATATACTCAGCCTCCATTGTAAAGTCTGCTACAGTGCTTTGCTTAGAGCTATTCCATCTCACTACACCCCCATTGAGACAAAATACAAACTCGGATTGTGATCGATAATCATCTTTATCCATTTGGAAACTAGCATCACTGTATCCTCTTACAGTGAGCTCATCTTCCCTTGTAAGGAAACGATCTAACCCAATGCAGCAAAAAAACAAAACAAAAGTACGATTAGATTCCTCTTAAGCCAAGATCAAGGTATAAATTATACAGTTAATGGGTTAAATCAAAAATTCTGCAGAAATTTAAATGATCCAAACAAGGATCAGAGATGTTACACACATTTGGAGGCTCTTTCACTTTGTCTTTGAATCTATTACGCTACCAATCCAAGAACAGGATCGAATGAACGATGATCCACATGAAGATTATCCGAAGAACCGAAGAGGGATTTGCTAGATCCCCTTTAGCTTCAAGAATCAAATCAAAATCAAAGAAAACTTTGATCCAAACTGTTAGGAAACGATCATCTAAGGCGACGGAAAACAAAATAAATTTACATGATAGATCGTTCCTTAGAACCAAGATCAGGGCACAAAAATTACAGTTTATACATAATAATAGAATCTGCAGAAAAATCAATTTAAAGTTTAAGAAATCATACACACGTTTGGAGGCTCTTCCAAGTTTGTCTCTGAAAGATTTCACTACTGACCCAAGTGTAGGATCGAACCAATGTCACACGAAGATAACTCTAACGAACTAAAGAGGGATTTGCTAGATCCTCTTTAGTCTTTAAGAACCAAAAGAAATCAATCAAACTTTGTTTCAAGCAAAAGCATTCTGGCATGGGCGAGAAGAGAAAGGGGCTGGAATTTTTTCTTTTAATGATTGAAATGAATTAAATTAAATAATTCACAAAGTGTTGCACTTATATAGTGCACACTTTGCCCTATTTCATCATGGAATAGGCTTGGGCTCCAACCCAAACACCCCTTGTATCCAAACACTCCCCTTTAGATATTTTAATAATTATTATTGTTATTTTCAATTAAATTAAATTAATATATATATTTCATATATTAACATTTAACAATAACAATAATTCATTTAAATATATGCGAACACATATTTAAATATAATTTCACTTATTTAATTTTAATTAACAAATTAAATAAAGGCTACGACCTCAGTATAATTTAATTGCACTGTGAAATTACCAAAATACCCTTTCGTCTAAAAAGACGAAAACACCCTTCTTATAAACTGGTTCTTAAATTATCTTATATGTGTGTAACCCGTAGGCTTCTTATCATACCGGCAGTGTGTAGTATCGCAATTAACACCAATTAATCGTCTCACTCTACACAGACCAAGATTGGCCCCTAGCAAGGCATCATGGCCACCCGATAGATTGGGCCTCCGCAAAGCAGCTACCTGTCAATGATATGGTTACCGTACAATCCTTTCATCATCCGTTATCTCGACGACATCGTGGCATAGAAATAGTGTCAACCTCAGTTACTCTCGATATTATGTATTTAGTTACTGGACCAATGACCTATATTATAGACTAGATAAAGCAACAACTCAATCCCACTGTGGCCATAGTTTTAGTGTTGCTATTTACTGAATTACGCCTGGAGATAACTTCTCCCGTACCCGGGAGTGATGAATTCTCTGTCTATCCACCATAGTCTTGATACACTCCTTAATGCAGCCAATCACCACCGTATTGATAGCTCTGAATAGAACTGCATTGGGCTAGTGTCAAATTACACCAATCGGTGCACAAGGCGCTCCAGTGATCTCAAGTCTAAGGATCACATGCACCACCATTCGTTAGAGGATTTTTTCCATAGACACTAGGGTTACCATCCATATGGAATCCTCTGGTGGGTCAGTCTAGTGAACTTGCCTACAGCGAGCACCCATGTGTTGCACCAGGTTGTCACCAAACAACCTTGACAAGTGAGATCAATCACTGCCTTTTGACAGGGTCATTCAACACTATGATAGCCTTACCGTATTATCTGTACCCTTACTTTAGAATAATACTGGGGCGACAGACGTTTCTAGAATGGCCACCATATATGCTCATAGGGTTCTCACTATTAAGATTTGAAACACTTGATACCCTTGTCACGGGTCTACCATTCTAAGGACATATATCAATACATACAATGATGATTTACGCGATATAGTATAAAATGCCTTTTATTGATCAATGAACATTATTACAAAAAGTCAATTCTACAATAATTGATTGGCTCTAGGGCATCTACTTTAACACAAACTACAAGGGCAAACGTGAGAGGAAAAGAGAAGAAAAGGGCTGCCTCTTTTTCTCTCTTTTGTTGAATGAATGAAAAACTTAATATTTCTTAACACAACTTGCACATATATAGTGCAAGTTGTTGAAACCCTATTCCTCTAAGGAATAACCATGGGTTCCATCTCTTATTCAACCTTGTGTCCAAACACCCTTTTGTGGTATTTAAATTTAAATTTAATTATTATTATAATCAAAGTCAATTAATATATTTACGGAATATATTAACATTTAATTATCAATAATAATTCATTTAAATATATGCGTACACATATTTAATTATAATCTCCCTGATTTAATTTATCATTAAATCCAGGCAACAACCTCAGCAACTCTAATTGCATTGTGAGATTACCAAAATACCCTTTCGTCCTAAAAGATGAAAATGCCCCTTGCACAAACTGATTCTTAAATTATTTTCTATGTGTGTGACCCATAGGCTTCTCATCATACCAGTAGTGAGTAGGATCACGATTAACACCAATTAATTGTCTCACTACACATAGACAAAGATTGGCCCCTAGCAAGACATCATGGCTACCCGATAGATTCAGATTCAGTGAAATTGCTGCCTGTCAACGATATGGTTACTGTGCAATCAAATTCTTTCATCATCTGTTATCTCATCAAGACCGAGGTACAGATATAGTGTCAACCTCAGTTGCTCTTGATATGTTTGTATTCAGTTACTGGACCAATGACTAAAATAATAAATTAGATTGAGCAATAACTCAATCCCACTACGGCCATAGCTTTAGTGTCATTGTCATATACTGAATTACGTAGTGAGATAACTTCTCCTATACCCGAAAGTGATGAATCCTCTGTCTATCCACCATACTATTGATACACTCCTTGATACAGCGAATCACTACTGTATTGATAGCTCTGAATAGAACTACGTTGGGCTAGTGTCAAACTACACCAGTCGGGGCATAAGGTGCTCCGGTGATCTCAAGTCTAAGGATCACATGCACCACCATTCGTTAGAGGATTTGTTCTATAGACACTAGGGTTACCATTTACATGGAATCCGTTGGTAGGTTAGTCTAGTGAACTTGCCCACAACAAGCACCCATGTGTTGCACTAGGTTGTTACCAAACAACCTTGACAAGTGAGATTAGTCACTGCCTTTCGGTAGAGTTGTTCAACACTATGATAGCCTTACTGTATTATCTATGCCCTTGGTCAGAAAAATACTAGGGCTATGGACATTTTTAGAATGGCCACCATCTGTGATCATAGGGTTCTCACTATCAAGATTTGAAACACTTGATACCCTCGTCACGATTCTACCATCCCAAGAACATATATAAGTATATACAATATGATTTACATGATATAGTATAAAATGCCTTTTATTGATCAATGAAACATTATTACAAAGAGTCAATTCTACAATAATTGATTGGCTCTAGGGCATATACTCTAACATCCCCTCCATAAACCAAGAACATATCCTTTGTCCTTTTCAGGTACTTAAGGATGTTCTTGCCAACTATCCAGTGACGCTCACTTGGATCTGATTGATATCTACTACAAGTGCTTAATGCACATGAGACATCAATCCGAGTACACAACATGGAATACATGATGGATCCAATTGTTGACGCATATGGGATCCTCTTCATTCTATCTCTCTCATTGTGTGTTTTAGGACACATATCCTTAGAGAGATAGATACCATGTGACATCTGTTAAAGTAGGTGCCCTAGGGCCAATCAATTATTGTAAAATTGACTCTTTGTAATAATGTTCATTGATCAATAAAATGATATTTTATTCTATATCGCGTAAATCATCATTGTATGTATTAATATATGTCCTTAGAATGGTAGAACCGTGATGAGGGTATCAAGTGTTTCAAATCTTGATAGTGAGAACCTTATGAGCATATATGGTGGCCATTCTAGAAGTGTCCGTAGCCCTAGTATTATTCTGAAGTAAGGACATAGATAATACGGTAAGGCTATCATAGTGTTGAATGACCCTTTCAAAAGGCAGTGCCTGATCTCATTTGTCAAGGTTGTTTGGTGACAACCTGGTTGATAATCCGTAAATTATACAGTTTTTATTTGATCTTTTTTTCGGATTTCAGATACTATCTAGTGCATTTTTACCTGAATTAGTGCGTAATTCTCTACTTTTCGTGTTTCAGGTTAAAATGGACTCTTTTAGTGAATAAAGACAAAATTTGACAGTTTTGACTCAGAATTGAAGGATTTCAGAAGATAGGAGAGTTCCGGAGTAGGACAATGCACGATGAAGCTTGTTTCCAAGGTGGAGAGTCGAAAATCGAAGAATCGGACGAAGAGGCAAGCAGAGTGGCAGTTCTGTAAATTTCAGAACTTTTGAAGAAGCTTCGCCCCGGCGAAGAAATTGTCTTCGCCGCGGCGAAGTTGGGCAGAGTCGAATTTGGATTTTTCATTCTTCGCCGCGGCGACAGTCAAAATTTTCAGTTTTGTAAACGCACAGTTTCGTGTGTGCGTGTTTTTGACTGGGTTTTTAGGACTAGGTATAAAAGAAAAACTTTAACTTTTTAGAAGGGGTTCCGAGCTGTTAGGTTTAGCCGTCTTTTACATTTTCCTTAGAGAAAAAGCTTGAGTTTTTCGGATTGTTAAAGAGAAGGTTCAGATTTTGACTGGAAGATTCATCTTTTGGGGAGATTTCTATTCTTTCATCTCAGTTTCATTATGTTTATTCTGTTTACTTTTATTTTCCGTTTTTATTCTGTTAAATTAGCTATGAACTAATCTTCTATGGGTTAGGGTTTTGATTGTAGTTTGGATTTGGAATGGGTTGAGTATGTGATTGTGCTATTTCCATGTGAATAAGCTGTGGTTGTGTGTTACTCTGAAATTAATTGTTGTATGTGATGAACATGATGAGATTGAGAAATAATTCATGTTAAGCTTCATGGGTAATAACCATTATAGTATTGGATGCTAGAGATAGATTCAAGAATTAATGAAATCAATTTAGGATTCTTGTGCTTCATGATTTAGAATTATTAACCTTCAATTTGTTGGGTGCGGAATGTTAATAATGATGAATAGGAAAACATAGCCCGAGAGGGTATGTTATCATAGTAGTGAATCCGATTTACAACCATTGCACGTGAATGTGAAAATAGTGTAACTCTTAGGTTTAACCCATAAATAATCCAAACGAAGTCAAAACCCTACCCGTTTTACTTAAATTGAATTTCTGTGTTTCATTTGCTTTCCTTTTTAAGAATTACTTCTTTGTTAAATTTTATTTTGTTTTAGTTTAATAGCAAATTGCTCCCACAAATCCAAGATTTTCGGTTGCTTCAACTTGTTAACGTTAGGAACTTAGTGCTTAGCTACCAGTCCTCGTGGGAACGATATCCTACCCATCACTCTATTACTTGAACGACTAGTGCACTTGCTAGTTTTGCATGTTGTAGTAAACACGCATCACTGGTGCAACACATGGGTGCTTGCTGTAGGCAAGTTCACTAGATTGACCCACCAGAGGATTCCATATGGATGGTAACCCCAATGTCTATGGAACAAATCCTCTAACGAATGGTGGTGCATGTGATCCTTAGACTTGAGATCACCAAAGCGCCTCGTGCATCGATGTGCAGTTTGGCACTAGCCTAACACAGTTCTATTTAGAGCTATCAATATGGTAGTGATTGGCTGCATCAAGGAGTGTATCAAGACTATGGTGGACTGACAAAGGATTCATCACTCCCGGGTACGGGAGAAGTTATCTCCCGACGCAATTTAGTAAATGGCAATGACACTAAAACTATGGCCACAGTGAAATTGAGTTGTTGCTCGATCCAGTTTATTATTTAGGTCATTGGTCCAGTAACTGGATACATAATATCGAAAGTAACCGAGGTTGACACTATTTCTATGCCTCGGTCTCATCGAGATAATGAATGATGAAAGGATTGGATTGTACGGTAACCATATCGTTGACAGGAAGCTGCTTCGCTGAATCTGAATCTATCGGGTAGCCATGATGCCTTGCTAGAGGCTAATCTGGGTTTGTGTGTAGTGAGACGATTAATTGGTGTTAATAGCAATATTACACACTACCGGTATGATGAGGAGCCTACAGGTCACACACATAGAAGATAATTTAAGAACCAGTTTATAAGAAGGGTGTTTTCGTCTTTTTAGGCAAAAGGGTATTTTGGTAATTTCACAGTACAATTAAATTTGCTGAGGTCGTAGCCTTTATTTAATTTGATATTAAATAAGTGAGATTATATTTAACTATGTGATTGCATATATTTAAATGAATTATCGTTATTGTGAAATGTTAATATATTAAATATATATTAATTGAATTTAATTGAAATAATGATAATTAAAATTAAAATATCTAAATGGGGTTTTTTGGACATAGGGGCTGTTTGGTTGGTGCCTAAGCCTATTCCTAAGTGGAATAGGGTTTCACATGCACTATATAAGTGCATGTGTTCCATGAATTAAATAACTTTTCATAAAGTCTTTTATATTCATTGATTGAAAAAATTCCAGCCCCCTTTTTCTCTCTTCCCACGCCAGTTTGCTCTTGGTTGAATCAAACATTTCATTTGATTTTTGTTCTTGGTTCTTAAGGCTAAAGAGGATCTAGCAAATCCCTCTTTAGTTCTTTGGGATTATCTTCGTGTGGACTAACGGTGGTTCGATCCTACCCTTGGATCGGTAGCGAATCCCATTCAGAGTTAAAGTTGGAGGAGACTCCAAACGTGGGTATTGTTTCTTCACTTTAAATTGATTTTCTACAGATTCTAATATATGTTGTATAAATTGTAAATTTGTGCCCTGATCTTGGTTCTAAGGAACGATCCATATTGTTTATGTTTTTGTTTCCGCTGCCATAACTTGATCGTTTCCTAACAACATCAGAAGAAATCTCTTCCTGGATTCTTCCATGCTAAATCTCTTCAGTACTTTATCTATGTATGTACTCTGACTTAGGCTAAGCAACCTATGCGATCTATCTTGGTAGATCTTTATTCTGAGGATGTAGGCTGCTTCTCCTAAGTCCTTTATGGATAAGCATTTGGATAACCAAGTCTTTACCGACTGCAAGTTTGGTATATCATTCTCGATCAAAAGTATGTCATCGACATACAATACCAAGAATGCCATTGCGCTCCCACTAACTTTCTTGTAAACACAGGGTTCATCTTCATTTTTGATAAAATCGAATTCTTTTACAACTTCATCAAAACGAATGTTCCATCTCCTTGAAGCTTGCTTGAGTCCATAAATGGACCTCTGCAACTTGTATATCTTATTAACTTGTCCATCAAGAATGAAACCATCAGGTTGTGTCATATGCACATCCTCTTTAAGGTTTTCGTTTAGGAAAGCTATTTTGACATCCATTTGCCAAATCTCATAGTCATGATATGCAAAAACCGCAAACATAATCTAGATGGTTTTAATCATGGCAACTGGCGTAAAGGTTTCTTTATAGTCATACCATAAATTTGTTTGAAACATTTGGCAACCAGTCGTGCCTTATAGGTATGCACCTTACCATCGATGTCAGTCTTCTTCATGAAGACCCATTTACACCGTATGGGTTTTACCCTTTCAGGTGGATCCACCAGAAACCATACTTAGCTCTGGTACATGGAGTCCATCTCAGATTTATGGCTTCAAGCCATTTAACAGAATTTGGATCCAACATAGCGTCTTCATAGGTTCTGGGTTCATTGTCTTGGTAGACCAGTACGTCACTGTGTTGAGTCACAAGAAAACCATATCTCTATGGCTCATGGCATAGTCTTCCAGACCTATATAGCTCTTGTGCTACTTAA
Organism: Pistacia vera; assembly: GCF_008641045.1. Taxonomy (NCBI): domain Eukaryota; kingdom Viridiplantae; phylum Streptophyta; class Magnoliopsida; order Sapindales; family Anacardiaceae; genus Pistacia; species Pistacia vera. The sequence continues at coordinate 196,173 of NW_022195726.1, forward strand.
GGTGGTTTACTTTAATCCACAGAGTGTGGGGCAACCTCCTTACAATTTTCAACCACTTCTTGTGGCACATCTTCCCGTCCTTCGTCTAATGCATCTTTTGTTTCTAGAATTTCATCTAGTTCTACTTTTCTCCCACTAGTACTTCTTAGGAAAAATTCATTATTTTAGAAGACACAAGTACAAGTGACAAAAATTTTGCGCTATTCTGGATGGTAGAAATAGTATCCTTTGGTCTCCTTAGGATACTCCACAAATATACATTTGTAAGATTTTGGGCCCAGCTTGTTCGAAGTCAATTTCTTGACATAAGCTTCACAACCCCACATCCTTAGATAAGACAAGTTGGGCTTTCACCCACTCCATAGTTCATTGGAGTCTTATCTACAGACTTTGATGGCACACAGTTTAGTACGTGAGTCGCAGCCTCTAGGGCATAACCCCGGAATGATACAGGTAGATCACTGAAACTCATCATGGACCTAACCATGTCAAGTAAGATCATATTCCTCCTCTCAGACACTCCATTGTGTTAGGGTGTATACGAAGGGGTGAGTTGTGATCCTATTCCACATTCCTTTAAGCACTCAAAAAACCTTGAGCTCAAGTATTCACCTCTTAGATCCGACCAAAGAGCTTTTATACTTTTGCCCAACATATTATGTACTTCATTCTTGAATTCTTTGAATTTATCAAAGGCTTTAGACTTATGTCCCATAAGGTAGACATAACCATATCTATTGAAATCATCAGTAAATGTGATAAAGTATGAATATCCACCTTTGGCTTCAATTGTTAGTGGACCACATACATCACTATGGATGATGCCTAACAGTTCAGTAGCCTTTTCACTCTGTCCTATGAAAAGAGAGTTGGTCATCTTGCCTAAAAGGCATGACTCGCATAAGTCAAATGACTAGAAGTCAAAAGGGTCCAAAACTCCGTCCCTTTGAAGTTTTGCAATGCAGGTCTGATTAACATGATCCAATCTACAATGCTAAAGGTATGTTTGGTTTTGATCGCTATGTTTAGCCTTCTTTGTTTCCACATTGAGAATATCCTTATTGTTTAAATCCAAAACACATAATTTGTTATATAACCTTGCATTTCCATACAAAATATCATTCAAACTAAAGGACAACAATCCATTAGAAATAATATCCCATATCATCCAAAGTGGATACAGATAAAATGTTTCTTGAAATGGAAGGTACAAAATAACAATTATTAAGTTCTAACAATAAGCCCATAGGTAGTGACCAACAATAAGATCTTAAAGCCAATTCAGCCATGTGTGATCCATTTCTAAATTGTAGGTCCACGTCTCCCTTCACGAGCAATCTACTCTGCCTTAGTCCCTGCACATCAGTATAAATGTGAGTACCATATCCTATTTCAATGACCCAAGATGTTGAAGGAGAGAAGTTAATTTCAATCATGTACATACCAGAAGTTGAAGCGTCTGACTTCTTTTTGTTTTTGAGGAAAACCTTACAATGCTTTCTCTAGTGGCCAGGCTTGCCACAATAAAGAAAACTTCCCACCTTTTCCAGTGCCACTCTTAGGCTTAAGAGCATCCCATCCTTTGGGCTTGAGCTTGGGCTTGAGATTGGCCCTGGCCCTGGCCTTGGCCTTTCCCTTTCCCTTACCCTTTCATTTACTGGCAGAAACTAGTAAAACAGGCTTGGACTTTTTCATATCCTGCTCTGTAGTCCTAAGCATGTTTAGAAGTTTTGACAGGGATTTCACTATCATGTTCATATTGAAATTCAACATGAATAGTGAAAAGGAATTAGGTAGTGATTGCAGAATTAAATCCACTTATAAGTCTGCATCCACACCAAACCCCAAAGTCTCAAGCCTCTCTATGTACCCAATCATCTTGAGCACACGAGGACTAACTTGGGCTCCCTCAATCACATGACTCCTAAACAATGTGCTTGACACCTTATAACTATAACACCCACATCGAGGTACATAGCTTTACATATGCCCTTATACCCTTAGTTGAATTTTGCTAAAGTTATCTTGAACAAGTGTGAAGAAAATTCCCTAAAATTCCATTAAGGGTAAAATGGTCTTTTCACTCATAATTAGTTGAAAATGTGGGAGTGAAAAGAGATAGAATTTCATGGAGAGTGTAATAAAATGAGGACATTATGGTAATTGACTAAGGCACATAGATGAAATTTCATAGAAAGTGCAAGAGTAAAATGGGAAACTATAAATAATATTATGTTATATCAAGAGTTGAAGAATGAAACCCTAGCCATTCTTCCTCCACTTTCACGCCACCTTCATCCCCAAATTCTCTCAATTTCTTCAATTCTTTTTCAAGGGAAATTCATAGATTTTGGCTTATTTTTAGTGGAATTTCAATCTCAAGCATCCTTAGGTAAGATCCTTGCACTAAGAAATGAGTTTTAATTTTTAAAGTGTTGAATTCTTATGATTTGTGTTCATAGGATTTAAGAGAAAGAGAGTTTGATCAAAGAAGATTATTAATGTTGGATTGCTCGCATCTAAGGTAAGTAAATCCTACCCTAGTTATGATTGAAGCAATATGGTGTAGAGAATTTCTTTTATGCTTATATGTGTTTTATATGAAGAATTGTTGATGGATTTGATGTTGAATGATGGTTAGAACTTATCCATGAGAAGTAGTATTTGTGTCTTTGATGTTTGATGAGAGTTTGGATGAATTATGGAAGAATTGGAGTAGAAATTATGGAGTGTGCAATTTGGACAGGTTTGGCGTTAATCTTAGAAGATTTTGTTCCAAATTTTGGTGGCTTAGAAAAGAAGTAGAAGTGTAGCCAATTTAGAGCTTAGATGTGCACATAAGTTGTTTGATGAAATGTCAAAGAGAAGTGCATGTATGAGTATGGTTATGTGTTATTTTGAGATGAGTTTGTAGATGGTAGAGAATGACATGTTTGCATTCTATATTGCATTATTGCATCTAAACATGTGAATTTAGAAAGAATTATAAGCATGAACCCATCTACATGCATACATACTCATGAAAGCATGAAAAAGCAATAAAGAATATTAAAGAGTAAATAGAAAGAAATGAGAATATTAAAGAAATTCAAATCTGAATTTTTATTTAAAGAAGTGTAAAAAGATAAAAGAAGAGAAGGTTGTTGCGATGGGGAACCCGTGAGTGACATAGCCCCGCATGCACGCCGCCTTTAGTGAGCGGCCTCGAAATTTAGAAAGAAGAATTGTACAGTCCGTTAGAAGTGCATGTGGATGAGGACTGTACCCATAATTAGAGAATACACTCACACGGCCATGCCTCAACCGAGTCCGATCGGCAAGAAAGAAAGAAAGAAAGAAAGAATAGAAAGAAAGAAATAAAGAAAGAATAGAAAGAAAGAAAGAAAAGAAAAGAAAGAAAAGAAAAGAAAGAAAGAAAGGAAGAAAAGAAAAGAAAGAAAGAAAAGAAAGAAAGAAAAGAAAAGAAAGAATAGAAAAGAAAGAAAGAATAGAAAGAAAGAAAGAAAGAAATACAGAAAATAGAAAAGAAAATGCACATTCTATGCATTTGTGCATTTGCATCATACCTAAGCATAATACCATGCCTATTATCATGAGTAGTGAGAACTTAGAAATTGAGAAAGAACAGAGAAAGAATAGAGAAAGAACAGAGAAAAATAGAGAAGTGTGATGTAAGGAAAGAAATTCAGAATTTAAACAACGGAGAGAGAAGGGTGGCATAGCCGATTTACTTACTGAGCAATTAGTGCTCACCCCGTTGTTTTCAATACTTTTGCAAGTAGTAGATGAGATTGCGGTTGCTTGGAACGTTAAGAAGCGGAAGGGTTTGGTGACACTGTCAAGTTACTATTTTGTGACTTTATTGTATTATGTAAAGATTTGTAAATAAAGAAAAAATTAGTGGTGGGCCCTTTATTTTATCCTCATCTATATGTATATTTTCTTATATATATTTAGTGAGTTTTCTATTATTTTCCGAGTATACTAGCTAGAGAGAAAGTATTACAATAACTTTCATGATGAGCATTTCCTTCAAAAATCTCCTTGAGGTGCAGAATCACAGCAGTAGCATCCTTATTCTCATGCTGCTTTTGTAGCTCAGGTGTCATCGATGTTAGCATAATGCATTGAACATTATTAGCATCATTAAGAAACTTTTGGTAAGTATCCTTTACTTCCTAAGTGGCATCAGGATCAGACTCAACAATATAAGGCTTGTCAAGGATATACAATTTCTTTTTGGGCTTCAGTACAATTCGAAGATTTCAATACCAGTCCAAGAAATTAGATCCATCCAGCCTTTTTTTTTTCTCGATTATCGATCACAGGTTGGTATTGGTCATTTTGGTGAATCTACAAATGCAGAAAAGTAAAAGTCATTATAATGTTTATTATTATTTAGTAAGGTCTTTTATTAAAAACACTTTCACTATTTTCCTCAAGCCAATAGCCTTCACTATTAACTCAGGAAACCTCGTTGGCTTTCCTAGTGGATTGAGATCTCATCTAGCCCATTTCAAACCTTCGCTTTGGCGAACAAGCCAAAATGAGTTGATTAGGTAGGCCAACAAACTTAATCCACATTAGTTGGTAGCTCCCACTACCAACCTCAAATGCGAAGTAAGCCAACAAGCCAATCACACAATACAATGACTGAAGTCATTGTCCTTAAGTGTGATTCTCAGTATCAGTAAAGTGGACACTACATGTCACCAACAAGTGTACTTCTCTACTATGCCTATGATATGCTTATCAACCTTTGCTTTGGCAAATAAGACAAACTCATCATTTAAGTGGAACCATCACCATTAAGGAAAACTCTAATGAGCTTTAACCTCCCATTAGTATAAGTGTACCCTTTGCTTTGGCGAACAAAGTTCCAACAAACAATGGTTTGATTAAATTCAAGGTGATGGAAGGCGTTTTAATTACTGACTCAATATCCTTTATTTGAGGGTTTTATTTTATGTCTCACCAATTTATTATCTTTGTTAAAATGACATTGATCGGCATGTTATTAAACATTCAACCTTAGCATGCATTCTAAGCAAACGTGCCAGTACATGACCCACTAAAACCGATTTCCTCAAGCCTAGAGGAATCAGTAGGTCATGTTAGAGTAGGTGCCCTAGAGCCAATCAATTATTGTAGAATTGACTATCTGAAATAATGTTTATTAATCAATAAAAGGCAATTTTCTTCTATATCATGTAAATCATAATTGCGTATATTGATATATGTCCTTAGGATGGTAGAACTATGACGAGGGTATCAAGTGTTTCAAATCCTGATAGTGAGAACCCTATGATCATATATGGTGGCCATTCTAGAAATTTCTACAGCCCCAATATTATTTTGACCAAGGACACAGATAATACGGTAAGGCTATCATAGTGTTGAACGACCTTGTCAAAAGACAGTGACTGATCTCACTTGTCAAGGTTGTTTGTCGACAACTTGGTGTGACACATGGGTGCTTGCTGTAGTCAAGTTCACTGATTGACCGACCAAAGGATTCCATATAGATGGTAACCCCAGTGTCTATGGAATAAATCCTCTAATGAATGGTGGTGCATGTGATCCTTAGACTTGAGATCACCAAAGTGTCTTGTGCACCGATTGGTGCAGTTTGACACTAGCCTAACGTAGTTCTATTAAGAGCTATCAATACGGTAGTGATTGGCTGCATTGAGAAGTGTATCAAGACTATAGTGGATCAACAAAGGATTCATCACTCCCGGGTACAGGAGAAGTTATCTCATAGTGCAATTTAGTGAATGGCAATGACATTAAAGTTGTAGCCATACTGGGTTGAGTTGTTGCTCAATCTAATTTATTATTCCGGTCATTAGTCTAGTAACTGACTACAAAGATATCGAAGATAACTGAGGTTGACACTATTTCTGTACCTCAGCCTCGATGAGATAATAGATAATAAAAGGATCAGTTTGCACGTTAACCATATCGTTGATAGGCAAGCTGTTTCCATGAATCCGAATCTATCAGGTGGCCATGATGCCTTGCTAGAGGCCAATCTTGGTCTGTGTTTAGTGAGACGATTGATTGGTGTCAATCGCGAGACTACTCACTATCGATATGATGAGGAGCTTTCGGGTCACACATATAGAAGACAGATTAAGGATGAATTGGTGAGAAAGGGTATTTTTGTTATTTGTGATGAAAGGGTATTTTCGTCATTTATGATGGAAAGGATATTTTTGTCATTTATGATGGAAAGGATATTTTTGTCTTTTGAGATGAAAAGGCATTTTGGTAATCTCACAGTGCAATTAAATTTGCTAAGGTCGTTGCCTATATTTAATTTCATATTAAAATTAAAATTAGTGAGATTATGTATTTAAATATTATATATATATATATTATTTAATATCAATATTTGATGATATTAATAAAGATAATATATGAATATGAAAATCATATTTGAATTTGAATAAGATGCCATGTGAATTATTACCTTGTTTGGTAATGAGGATTTACTATTCTAGTCACGGAATAAATTTATTCCTAACTAGATTAAGGTTTTAATTTTTGTTGCATATAAAAAGCAACTTAAAATTAAAATAAAATGTGAGAACACATTAATTAAATCCAAGCCACTCACCTCACTCTCTCTCACGTTTTTCTCTTGGTGGAGAAGGGAATTTTTCTTGAAGAAAAATTCTGCATCCTTTTTTATTGTGTGTCTTGCTAGCACTTGAGAACGCAAGTCGATCTTCATCCTGTCTTCGTGTAGATACTGAGAGTTCACTCTTATCTTAAAGTGGGAGCAATTCGTATCGATTGAAGGAGCCTCCAAACGCTGGTCTGAAATCTTGAAATTTTATATTCAATATCATTTCATATGTAAATAACGTAAATCGGGTATAAGGTTCTTGGGTTCAATGTTGTTGTTGGGGATTTTATTTTTAATTTCCATTGTGCAAACCCCATCAGCGACTAACAGTGGTATCAAAGCCAGGTTATACCTTTTACATTGTTATTTGACGCTTGGTTGAATTGATTTCGATGTGTATCGATTATGTTATTGCATGATGTGTAAAAACTGATTTTTGTGTGTGTTAAAAATCTGCTGCGGTTGATGTGCTGCTAATTATTATTATTATTTTTTTTTTTGCATCTGTTTTTGGGGGATCAAAATCAAATAAAACTTGATTCCGATTAGAGGGTGGCATGCTGTTGCTGCCGGCAGCAACAAGAAGCAGCAGCGATAATGCACAAAAGCGTGCTGCTGCTTCACAGATTGCGTGCGGCTGTTACGCTCTACCACACAAGGAGGAGTGTTGGCCACATGCTCCAGCATGTGGCCTAAGGCTGTGCCACCGCAAACGGCACAACAGCAGCCTTGTGCGACTACACCAAGGTTGCTGCCGCATGCCGCATGCGCTATTGTCCTCTTGATTGGCTACTATTTTGGGGTTGCCCCATGGAGGCCAAGTGCTCCCAACACTTGGCCTCGGTTGGCACTTGGTTTTTCAGCCAAGGTCCTGATCTGCTACATTTTAAAACGTGCACCAAATCTAGATTTTTTGGGCAGCCCACATAAAGATGCAATGTGCTGAATTTTGGGCCGTGATTGCATTGTTGTGTGATATTTTTAATCCATAAATTTCTAAAAAAATGTTGCCGCATGTTAGAAACATTCTGGAGGCCCAATTGAGTGAGGCCCGATAACAAGGGACTAAAATGAAAACTTTAAAACTTTTTGGACTTAAATGAACAACTACCAAAATTCAAGGGGTAGTTTGTAATTTACCAACCTAATCAAAATTAAATTTTGATAGTTTATGCATTATTCTTGTTTGTGAATATGCATGGTGCATAAGCCTACGAACCTAGTTTAATTGTTTTGGGTTATGTAATTTAAAATAGGGCCTGCGTGCCTTGCCTTTCTCTAAACCTCCAATGTAACTTCTTTCTCTTATCTCACTCCGCTCGAATGTAACTCAAGGTTTCTTTTCAATAATGTAAAATGTAACTTTATTTTTGAAAGTTGTGCAATGTTCGAGAAGAAGAAGCGAAGGAAGGGAAGGAGGCGAAATTACTTGAAGAATCCATTTCCTTTTAAACCTAGGCTGACCTACCGATTCCTCTTGACTTGAGGAAATCGGTTTTAGTTAAGGCTGTGCATCAACACATTTATTTTATGCTTAGTATGCATGCTAAGGGTGTATGTTATAAACATTCTCAATTTTCTATTCTCGTTACCTAGTTTTGTTCTCAAATCAATGATACTTATTTTTCCAGATTCATATTCCAATATGTAGTTTTCAATCACTTACAAATATAATTCCTGAATATATGACTATATAGCTGCTGCATTATGATCTGTAAGAACCATCTTACAATCTTGTACTTGACCAAAATAATAAATATATTCTATTAATTCCATTCTTAATTACCTTTGCTTAGTTTAGATTATTATAATTGTATGCAAAAATTGATAACAAATGATTTACTACAGTTTTTTATATAAATTTATGGATCGACAAATGTTTTATTATAACTTTATAGCATAGAATATTATGGTTTTACAACAAGATTTGAACCGAAACAGAGCTTCATCTGTTACAGCCATGCATTAAAATGGTTCGGCAACAAAGAGATTTCCAAATAAAGGAGTCATTTATTATTATAACTATGAATAAATTGTTGGTTCGGCAATGGTCTATCAAAATTATGTCATCCATTTGTTGGTTTGGCAACTGAGAATAAGCTTGACTCTAACATTATAACCAAAAAGATACCTGTATCTATTACAATTATACTTATGTTATGGTATTATAATTGACTTGTCACAATTCTACAAGCCCATTAATATAAATCAATGGTTCATCAATTAAATTTTGATCTCATGGAAAACTTAATGGATTACAGTTCTAATGCAAAATTATGATGAACCATGAAGTTTTCAATTTGTCCTTTATTGGTTTTCCAAGAATTTATATAAATATTTTCAAAAATTAGGATCGCGAAACTCACTTATATTAAAAAACTTGAGTCATTTGAATTTGATATCACAATCAATATTCAATTAACAATTATATACAAAAATAGTTCACAAAAAGAATATATTCATTACCATTAATAGGAACTAGACTGTAACTATAAGCAGCAATTGTTTCATCCAACTATATATATCTACATTAACGAGCAATAAAATATAGATGTAAGAGAAATACACTAGTAAGAAGTATATAAATATTATTATGCATAAATTATTTAAGAAACAAAAGCAGTACGATATAAAGAAAAAGAAAATCTAAACCTTAAAGTAGATCAAATACACCATACATAAGATAACAGCAGTCTAACATTTAGATAAATCTCTCTCTCTCTCTGATATGAATTCTTACAACCACAATTCATATACCACCCTAATTCAACCAATTCTAACTCCACTTAGGCTAGGATTTCTTCCAACTCCTTAAGACCACTCGGCTATCACCCTCCATACACACACAACTATTATGACAACTTAGAACAACTCCTTGTATCTAACTTTCATGATGAGCATTTCCTTTCCTTCAAAAATCTCCTTGAGGTGCAGAATCACAGCAGTAGCATCCTTATTCTCATGCTGCTTTTGTAGCTCAGGTGTCATCGATGTTAGCATAATGCATTGAACATTATAGCATCATAAGAAACTTTTGGTAAGTATCCTTTACTTCCTAAGTGGCATCAGACAGACTCAACAATATAAGGCTTGTCAAGGATATACAATTTCTTTTTGGCTTCAGTACAATTCGAAGATTTCAATACCATCCAAGAAATTAGATCCATCCACCTTTTTTTTTTCCGATTATCGATCACAGTTGGTATTGGTCATTTTGGTGAATCTACAAATGCAGAAAAGTAAAAGTCATTATAATGTTTTATATTATTTAGTAAGGTCTTTTATTAAAACACTTCACTATTTCCCTCAAGCCAATAGCCTTCACTATTACTCAACCTCGTTGGCTTTCCTAGTGGATTGAGATCCCATCTAGCCCATTTCAAACCTTCGCTTTGGCGAACAAGCCAAAATGGTTGATTAGGTAGGCCAACAAACTTAATCCACATTAGTTGGTAGCTCCCACTACCAACCTCAAATGCAGTAAGCCAACAAGCCATCACACAATACAATGACTGAAGTCATTGTCCTTAAGTGTGATTCTCAGTATCAGTAAAGTGGACACTACATGTCCGCCACAGTGTACTTCTCTACTATGCCTATGATATGCTTATCAACCTTTGCTTGGCAAATAAGACAAACTCATCATTTAAGTGGAACCATCACCATTAAGGAAAACTCAATGAGCTTTAACCTCCCATTAGTAGATTGTACCCTTTGCTTTGGCGACAAAGTTCCAACAACAATGGTTTGATTAAATTCAAGGTGATGGAAGGCGTTTAATTACTGACTCAATATCCTTTATTTGAGGTTTTATTTTATGTCTCACCAATTTATTATCTTTGTTAAATGACATTGATCGGCATGTTATTAAACATTCAACCTTAGCATGCATTCTAACAAACGTGCCAGTACATGACCCACTAAAACCGATTTCCTCAGCCTAGAGGAATCGTAGGTCATGTTAGAGTAGGTGCCCTAGAGCCAATCAATTATTGTAGAATTGACTTCTGAAATAATGTTTATTAATCAATAAAGAGCAATTTTCTTCTATATCATGTAATCATAATTGCGTGTATTGATATATGTCCTAGTAGGTAGAACTATGACGAGGGTATCAAGTGTTTCAAATCCTGATAGTGAGAACCCTAGATCATATATGGTCCATTCTAGAAATTTCTAAGCCCCAATATTATTTTGACCAAGGACACAGATAATACGGTAAGCTATCATAGTGTTGAACGACTTTTCAAAGACAGTGACTGATCCACTTGTCAAGGTTGTTTGTCGACAACTTGGTGTGACACTGGGTGCTTGCTGTAGGCAAGTTCACTGATGACCGACCAAGAGATTCCAATAGATGGTAACCCCAGTGTCTATGAATAAATCCTCTAATGAATGGTGGTGCATGTGATCCTTAGACTTGAGATCACCAAGTGTCTTGTGCACCGATTGGTGCAGTTTGACACTAGCCTAACGTATTTTTATTAAGATTCAATACGGTAGTGATTGGCTGCATTGAGAAGTGTATCAAGACTATGTGATCAACAAAGGATTCATCACTCCCGGTACAGGAGAGTATCTCATAGTGCAATTTAGTGAATGGCAATGACATAAAGTTGTGCCATACTGGTTGAGTTGTTGCTCAATCAATTTATTATTCCGGTCATTAGTCTAGTAACTGATACAAAGATATCGAAGATAACTGAGGTTGACACTATTTCTGTACCTCAGCCTCGAATGATATGATAATAAAGGATCAGTTTGCACGTTAACCATTCGTTGATAGGCAGCTGTTTCCATGAATCCGAATCTATCAGTGGCCATGATGCCTTGCTAGAGGCCAATCTTGGTCTGTGTTTAGTGAGACGATTGATTGGTGTCAATCGCGAGACTACTCACTATCGATATGATGAGGAGCTTTCGGTACACATATAGAAAGACAGATTAAGGATGAATTGGTGAGAAGGGTATTTTTGTTATTTGTGAGAAGGTATTTTCGTCATTTATGATGGAAGATATTTTGTCATTTATGATGGAAAGGATATTTTTGTCTTTTGGATGAAAGGCATTTTGTAATCTCACAGTGCATTAAATTTGCTAAGGTCGTGCCTATTTTAATTTCATATTAAAATTAAATTATTGAGTTATGTATTTAAATATTATATATATATTATTATTTAATATCAATATTTGATGATATTAATAAAGATAATTAGAATATGAAAATCATATTTGAATTTGAATAAGATGCCATGTGATTATTACCTTGTTTGGTAATGAGGATTACTATTCTAGTCACGGAATAATTATTCCTAACTAGATTAAGCTTTTAATTTTTGTTGCATATAAAGCAACTTAAAATTAAAATAAATGTGAGAACACATTAATTAAATCCAAGCCACTCACCTCACTCTCTCTCACGTTTTCTCTGGTGGGAGAAGGAATTTTTCTTGAAGAAAAATTATGCATCCTTTTTTATTGTGTGTCTTGCTGGCACTTGAGAACGCAAGTCGATCTTCATCCTGTCTTCATGTATATACTGAAGTTCACTTTTATCTTCAAGTGGGAGCAATTCGTATCGAATGAAGGAGCCTCCAAACGCTGGTCTGAAATCTTGAAATTTATATTCAATACATTTCAATTGTAATACTTAATCGGGTATAAGGTTCTTGGGTTCAATGTTGTTGTTGGGATTATTTTTAATTTCCATTGTGCAAACCCCATCAGCGACTAACAGTGGTATCAAAGCCAGGTTATACCTTTTACATTGTTATTTGACGCTTGTGTTGAATGACTTCCATTGTCAATTATAAGCATGAACCCATCTACATGCATACATACTCATGACAGCATGAAAAAGCATTAAAGAATATTAAAGAATAAATAGAAAGAAATGAGAATATTAAAGAAATTAAAATCTGAATTTTTATTTAAAGAAGTGTAAAAAAAAAAAAAAGGTTGTTGCGATGGGAACCCGAGAGTGACATAGCCCCGTATGCACGCCACCTTCAGTGAGCGGCCTCAGAATTTAGAAAGAAGAATTGTACAGTTTGTTAGAAGTGCATGTGGATGAGGACTATGCCCAGAATTAGAGAATACACTCACACGGCCAGGGTTCCAAATCCATGCCTCAACCGAGTCCGATCGGCAAGAAAGAAAGAAAGAACAGAAAGAACAGAAAGAAAGAAAGAAAGAATAGAATAAAAAGAAAGAAAGAATAGAAAGAATAGAATAGAATAAAAAGAAAGAAGAGAAAGAAAGAAAGAATAGAAAGAACAGAAAGAAAGAAAGACTAGAAAAGAAAGAAATACAGAAAACAGAATAAGAAAAATAGAAAAGAAAATGCACATTCTATGCATTGTGCATTTGCATCATATCTATGCATAATACCATGTCTATTTTCTTGAGTAGTGAGAAAATTAGAAATTGAGAAAGAATAGAGAAAGAACATAGAAGAATAGAGAAGTGTGATGTAAGGAAAGAAATTCAACATTTAAGCAACGGAGAGAGAAGGGTAGCATAACGGGTTTACTTACTGAGTAATTAGTGCTTACCCCGTTGTTTTCAATGTTTTTGCACGTAGTAGGTAGACGCGGTCGTATGGAATGTCAAGAAGCAGAAGGGTTCGGCGACACTGTCGAGATACTATTTTGTGACTTTAGTATATTATGTAAAGATTTGTATATAAAGAAAATTAATTATAGGCCCATTATTTTATACTCATCTACATATATATTTTCTTATATATATTTAGTGAGTTTTACTATTATTTTACGAGTATACTAGCTAGAGAGAGAGAGCATTACAAGTTGGTAGTGGGAGTTATCAACTCATGTGGATTAAGTTTGGCCTACCTAATCAACCCATTTTGGCTTGTTCGCCAAAGTGAAGGTTTGAAATGGGCTAGATGGGATCTCAGTCCACTAGGAAAGCCAACAGGCTTTCCCGAGTTAATAGTGAGGGCTATTGGCTTGAGGAAAATAGTGGGAACATTTTTAATAAAAGACCATATCAAAATAATAATAATAAACATTATATTGACTTTACTTTTCTGTATTGTAGATTCATTTAAAAATGAGTATTATCAACCTACGATCGATAATCGAAAAAGAAAACATGCTGGATGGATCTAATTTCTCAAACTAGTATCAAAATCTTCGGATTGTACTGAAGTCTGAAAAGAAATTATATATCCTTGACAAGCCTTATTTGGTTGAGCCTGATCCTGATGCCACTCAGGAAGTAAAGAAAACTTACCGAAGTTTCCTTGACAATGCTGATACTGTTCAATGCCTTATGTTAGCATCGATGACACCTAAGCTGCAAAAGCAGCATGAGAATATGGACACTACTGCCATAATTCTGCACCTCAAGGAACTTTTCAAAGGAAATGCTCAACATGAGAGGTACAAGGTGTCGAGTGCATTGTTTAGAAGTCGTATGACTGAGGGAGCCCAAGTTGGTCTTCATGTGCTTAAGATGATTGGGCATATAGATAGGCTTGAGACTTTGGGATTTGGGTTGGATGTAGAATTAGAAATGGCTTTAATTGTGCAATCCTTACCTAATTCTTTTGCACCATCCATTATGAATTTCAATATGAACACGATGGTGAAATCCCTGTCAGAGCTTCTGTACATACTGAGGACTGCGGAGCAGGACATGTGAAAGTTCAAGCCTGTTTTACTAGTTGTTGCTAGTAAAGAAAAGGGTAAAAGCAAGGGAAAGGCCAAGGCCAATCCCAAAGGATAGGATGCTCTCAAGCCCGAGGGTGGCATTGGGAAAGGTGGGAAGGTAGTCTGCTTCTATTGTGGTAAGCCTGGCTACTGGAGGAAACACTGCAAGGCTTTCCTTGCGAACAAGAAGAAGTCAGATGTTTCGACTTCAGGTATCTACATGATTGAGATTAACTTCTCTCCTTCAACATTTTGGATCATTGACACAAGGTATGGTACTCACATTTGTATTGATGTCTAGGGACTAAGGCAGAGTAGATTGCTCTCCAAGGGAGAAGTGCACCTACTAGTTGGAAATGGAGCACGTGTTGCTACTTAGCTGTAGGGACTTATTGTTTATCTTTGCCTAGGGCTTATTATTGGAACTCAAAGATTGTTATTTTGTACTTGCAATTTCTAGAAAAATTATTTCAGTATCTGCTTTGTATAATATAGGATATCGTTTTGAGATTTCTAATGGATTGTTGTCCTTTAGTTTGAATGGTATTCTATTTGGAATTGCAAGCTCATATAACGGATTATATGTTCTTGATTTAAACAATAAGGATATTCTCAACGTTGAAACTAAGAAAGCTAAACATAGTGATCAAAACCATATATACATCTAGCATTGTAGATTGGGTCATGTTAATCAGACTTGCATTGCAAAACTTCAAAGGGATGGAGTTTTGGACCCTTTTGACTTCCAGTCATTTGAGGTATGCAAGTCATGGCTTTTAGGTAAGATGACCAAGTCACCTTTCATAGGACAAAGTGAAAGGGCTACTGAACTGTTAGACATCATCAATAGTGATGTATGTGGTCCACTAACAGTTAAAGCCAGAGGTGGATATTCCTACTTCATCACATTTACTGATGATTTCAGTAGATATGGTTATGTCTACCTTATGAGACATAAATCTGAAACCTTCGTTAAGTTCAAAGAATTTAGGAATGAAGTACATAATATGTTGGGCAGAAGTATTAAGGCTTTTCAGTTGGATCGAAGAGGTGAATACTTGAGCTCAGGGTTTTCTGAATACCTGAAGAAGTGTGGGATAGTATCACAACTCACCCCTTCGTATACACCCCAACACAATGGAGTGTCTGAAAGGAGGATTAGGACCTTACTTGATATGGTTAGGTCCATGATGAGTTTTAGTGATCTACCCGCATCATTCTAGGGTTATGCACTAGAGACTACGACTCACATACTGAACCGTGTGCCGTCAAAGTCTGTCGATAAGACTCCATTTGAACTATAGAGTGGGCGAAATCCCAACTTGTCTTATCTAAGGATTTGGGGTTGTGAAGCTTATGTCAAGATATTGACTTTGAACAAGTTGGGCCTAAAATCCTATAAGTGTATATTTGTGGGGTATTTGAAGGAGACCAAAGGATACTATTTCTACCACCCAGAAGAGCGCAAAATTTTTGTCGCTCGTACTGGTGTCTTCCTAGAAAATGAATTTTTCCTAAAAAGTACTAGTGGGAGAAAAGTAGAACTCGATAAAGTTCTAAAACCACAACATAAATCAGAACAAGGACGGGAAGATATGCCACAAGAGGTGGTTGAACATCGTGAGGAGGTTACTCTATAATCCATGGATCAAAGTGAACAACCTTAAGTAGCATGGGAGCTGCATAAGTCTGGGAGAGTACGGCATGAGCCTGAGAGATATGGTTTTCTCGTGACTCAACATGGTGACGTACTGGTCTACCAAGACAATGAGCCTAGAACCTATGAAGACACTATTTCATATCCAGATTCTGTTAAATGGCTTAAAGCCATGAAATGTGAGATGGACTCCATGTACCAAAACCAATTATGGTTTCTGGTGGATCCACTTTAAGGAGTAAAACCCATAGGGTGTAAATGGGTCTTCAAGAAGAAGACTAACATGGATGGCAAGATGCATACCCATAAGGCATGACTGGTTGCCAAAGGTTTCAAACAAATTCATGGTATTAACTATGAAGAAACCTTTTCACTGGTTTCCATGATTAAGTCTATCTAGATTATGCTTGCGATTGTTGCATATCACAACTATGAAATTTGGCAAACGGATGTCAAAATGGCTTTCCTGAATGGAAACCTTGAAAATGATGTGTATACGAAACAACCCGATGGTTTTGTTCTTGATGGATAAGCTGATAAGGTATGCAAGTTGCAGAGGTCCATTTATGGACTCAAGCAAGCTTCAAGGAGCTGGAACATTCATTTTGATGAAGCCGTAAAAGAATTCGGTTTTATCAAGAACGAAGATAAGCCCTTTGTTTACAAGAAAGTAAATGGGAGCATAGTGGCATTCTTGGTGTTGTATGTCGACGACATACTTCTCATCGAGAATGATATACCAAACCTGTAGTCAGTAAAGACTTGGTTATCCAAGTGGTTCTCATTTAAAGACTTAGGAGAAACAGCCTACATCCTCGGAATAAAGATCAACCATGATAGATCACGTAGGTTGCTTTGCCTAAGTCAGAGTACATACATTGATAAAGTACTGAAGAGATTCAGTATGGAAGAATCCAAGAAGGGATTTCTTCCGATGTCACATGGTGTCCATCTCTCTAAGGATATGTGTCCTAAAACACACGATGAGAGAGATAGAATGAAAAGGATCCCATATGTGTTAGCAATTGGATCCATCATGTATGCCATGTTGTGTACTCGAATTGATGTCTTGTATGCATTAAGTACTTGTAGTAGATATCAATCAGATCCAGGTGAGCGTCCTGTTTCAATGACCCAATATGTTGAAGGAGAGAAGTTAATCTCAATCATGTATATACCAAAAGTCGAAGCGTCTAACTTCTTCTTGTTTGTGAGGAAATTCTTGCAATGCTTCCTTAAGTGGCCAGGCTTGCCACAATAAAAAACCCCTTCCTACCTTTCCTAATGCCACCTTTAGGCTTAAGAGCATCCCATCCTTTGGGTTTGAGCTTGGGCTTAGGATTGGCCTTGGCCTTGGCCTTTCCCTTTCTCTTACCATTTCCTTTACTGGTAGCAACTAGTAAAACAGGCTTGGACTTCTTCATGTCCTGCTCCACAATCCTAAGCATGTTCAGAAGTTCCGACAGGGATTTCATGTAGTAACTCTTTCTAACTAGTATACTTGGGAAATGTAATATGATGAAAACATATAAGCATATAAGTTAAAGATAATGGGCCCGAAAATTTTTCTTTACTTTATATATTAAATTCTTTACAATAACTAAAGTATCATATACATAAACTCAAAAATAGTAGACAGTGATGCCATTTCCCTCCACTTCTCGACATCCATCCGACCGCTTCTCACCTATTCCCTACAAAAACAAAGAAATCAATGGAGTGAACACTAATTGCTCAGTAAGTAAACCCACTATGCTACCCTTCACTCTCCGTTGCTCAATTTCTGAGTTTCTTTCCTTAGATTACAGTTTTATGTTCTCTCTCCATTCTTTCTCTATTCTAAACTCTCTGTTCTTTCTTTCTTTCTAATTTCTCTCTACTCTTGATAGTAGGCATAGTGCCATGCATAAATATGATGCAAGTGCACAAATGCAAGAAGTATGCATTTTCTTTTCTGTTTTTCTATTCTTGTTCTGTTTTTCTTTCTTTTTCTGTTTTTCTTTCTTTCCTCTATTTCTTTCTATTCTTTCTTTTCTTTTCTTCTCTTATTCTTTCTTTTCTTTTCTTCTCTTATTCTTTCTTTCTTTCTTATTCTCTATTTCTTTCTTATTCTTTTGCCGATCGGACTTGGTTGAGGCATGGATTTGGAACCCTGGTCGTGTGAGTGTATTCTTCTTTCTTGGGTACAGCCCTCATCCACATGCACTCTTAAAGACTGTACCAATTCTTCTTTCTTATTCTTAGGCCACTCACTGAAGGCGGCTTGCATGCGGGGAAATTCTTCTTATCACTCACAAGTTCCCCATCGCAACAACCTTCTTTTCTCTTTTATCTTTTAGAACTTAATGTTCATTTTATTTTCTTTTATTTCTTTTCTTTTCTTTTCTTTTTTTTCCTTTTTTGATGTTCTTAATGTTCTTGAATGCATATATGCATGTCGACGACTCTTCTTAGTATTCTTTCTAAATTCAAATCGTTAAATGCAAAGATGCAATATGGCATGGGAAACATGTCATTCTCTACTTTCTCTACCATCTACCAACTCATATCAAGATAATAAATCAATAAACTCATACATGTACTTCTCTATGAAATTTCATTAAACACTTTATCTACACAAATAAGGCATTGAGGTGATTACACTACCATAATAATCTCTAACCACCAAAATTTTGGAGCAAAGCTCCCTAACTTCAAAATCAAACTTGGCCAGCAAAATACACTCCGTAAATCTACTTAAATTCTTTCTCAACTAACTCAAAATTCCATCAATTTCTATGAACACAACCATCACTTCTCATGGTGGAAATCCAATCATGGATCATCATCAAATTCATCAATGTGGGTGTTACATTTCACCATCGTGTTCATATTGAAATTCAATATGAACAGTGAAAAGGAATTAGGTAGTTACTGCAGAATTAAATCCACTTGCAAGTCTGCATCCACACCAAACCCCAAAGTCTCAAGCCTCTTTATGTACCCAATCATCTTGAACACACAAGGACCAACTTGGGCTCCCTCAGTCACACGACTCCTAAACAATGCGCCTGACACCTTATACCTTTCATGATGAGCATTTCCTTCAAAAAGCTCCTTAAGGTGCAGAATCACGGCAGCAGCATCCATATTCTCATGCTGCTTTTGCAGCTCAGGTGTCATCGATGTTAGCATAATGCATTGAACATTATCAACATCATCAAGGAACTTTTAGTAAGTGTCCTTTACTTCCTGAGTGGCATCAAGATCAGGCTCAGCCATATAAGGCTTGTCAAGGATATACAATCTCTTTTTGGACTTCATTACAATTCAAAGATTTCAATACCAGTCCAAGAAATTATATCCATCCAGCCTTTTTTCTTTCTCAATTATCGATCACAGGTTGGTATTGGTCATTTTGGTGAACCTACAAATGCAGAAATGTAAAAGTCATTATAATGTCTATTATTATTTAGTAAGGTCTTTTATTAAAAACGCTCCCACTATTTTCCTCAAGCCAATAGCCTTCACTACTAACTCGGGAAAGCCCGTTGGCTTTTCTAGTGGATTGAGATCCCATCTAGCTCATTTCAAACCTTTGCTTTGGCGAAAAAGCCAAAATGGGTTGATTAGGTATGCCAACAAACTTAATCCAAATAAGTTGATAGCTCCCACTACCAACCTCAAATGCAAAGTAAGCCAACAAGCCAATCATACAATATAATGACTAAAGCCATTGTCCTCAAGTGTGATTCTCAGTGTCAATAGAGTGGACACTACACGTCACCAACAAGTGTACTTCTCTATTATGCCTATGATATGCTTATCAACCTTCACTTTGGTGAACAAGCAAAACTCTTCATTTAAGTCGACCCATCACCATTAAGGAAAACTCCAATGAGCTTTAACCTCCCACTAGTAAAAGTGTACCCTTTGCTTTGGCGAACAAGGCTCCAACGAACAATGGTTTGATTAAATTCAAGGCGATGGAAGGCGTTTTAATTACTAACTCAATATCCTTTATTTGAGAGTTTTATTTTATGTCTCACCAATTTATTATCTTTGTTAGAATGACATTGATCGGCATGTTATTAAAACATTCAACATTTGCATGCATTCTAAGCAAACGTGCCAGTACATGGCCCACTAAAATCGATTTCCTCGAGCCTAGAGGAATTGGTAGGTCATGTTAGAGTAGGTGCCCTAGAGCCAATCAACTATTGTAGAATTTACTCTTTGAAATAATGTTTATTAATCAATAAAAGGCAATTTTCTTCTATATCATGTAAATCATAGTTGCGTGTAATGATATATGTCCGTAGGATGGTAGAACTGTGACGAGGGTATCAAGTGTTTCAAATCCTGATAGTGAGAACCCTATGATCACATATGGTGGCCATTCTAGAAATTTCCGTAGCCCCAATATTATTTTGACCAAAGACACAGATAATACAGTAAGTCTATCATAGTGTTCCTGTTGAAAGATAGTGACTGATCTCACTTGCCAAGGTTATTTGTCGACAACCTAGTGCGAGACATGGGTGCTTCCTGTAGGCAAGTTCACTGACTGACCCACCAGAAGATTCCATATAGATGGTAACCCCAGTGTTTATGGAATAAATCCTCTAACGAATGGTGGTGCATGTGATCCTTAAACTTAAGATCATCGGAGAGCCTTGTGCACTGATTGGTGTAGTTTGACACCAGCCTAACATAGTTATATTCAGAGCTATCAATACGGTAATGATTGGCTGCATTAAGAAGCGTATCAAGACTATGGTGGATCAACAAAAGATTCATCACTCCCTGGTATGGGAGAAATTATCTCACGACGCAGTTCAGTGAATGGCAATGACAATAAAGTTGTGGCCACAGTGGGATTGAGGTTTTGCTCAATCCAATTTATTATTCTGGTCATTGGTCCAGTAATTGAATACAAAGATATCAAAGATAACTGAGGTTGACACTATTTCTGTACCTTAGCCTCGATGAGATAACATATGGTGAAAGGATCGGTTTGCACGGTAACCATATCGTTGATAGGCAAGCTGTTTCACGGAATCCAAATTTATTGGGTGGCTATGATGTCTTGCTAGAGGCCAATCGTGCTCTGTGTTTAGTGAGACGATTGATTGGTGTCAATCGTGAGACTACTCACTGCCGATATGATGAGGAGCCTTCGGGTCACATACATAAAAGACAAATTAAGGATGAATTGGTGAGAAAGGGTATTTTCGTCATTTGTGATGAAAGGGTATTTTCGTCATTTATGATGGAAAGGATATTTTCATCTTTTGAGATGAAAGGACTTTTTGGTAATCTCACAGTGTAATTAAATTTGCTGAGGTCGTTGCCTACATTTAATTTCATATTGAAATTAAAATTAGTGAGATTATATATTTAAATATATTCATATATTTAAGTATTATTTATATATTATTTAATATTAATATTTGATGATATTAATATTGGTGAAGATAATATTTATGAAATATGAAATTCATATTTGAATTTAAATATATATATATTCAATATTAATATTCGATGATATTTGTTAGAGTAGATGCCCTAGAGCCAATCAATTATTGTAAAATTGACTCTTTGTAATAATGTTCATTGATCAATAAAAGGCATTTTATTCTATATAGCGTAAATCATTATTATTGCAATATGTATTGATATATGTCCTTAGAATGGTAGAACCGTGACAGGGGTATCAAGTGTTTCAAATCTTGATAGTGAGAACCCTATGAGCACATATGGTGGTCATTCTAGAAACATCCGTAGCCCCAGTATTATTCTGAAGTAAGGGCACAGATAATATGGTAAGGCTATCATAGTGTTGAATGACCCTGTCGAAAGGCAGTGACTGATCTCACTTGTCAAGGTTGTTTGGTGACAACCTGGTGCAACACATGGTTGCTTTCTGAGGCTTTACACCACAGCAAGTTCACTGGACTGACCCACCAAGGATTCTATGGATGGTAACCCCCGTGTCTATGGAACAAATCCTCTAACGAATGGTGGTGCATGTGATCCTTAGACTTGAGATCACCAAGAGCCTTGTGCACCGATTGTGTAGTTTGACACTAGCCTAACGCAGTTCTTTTCAGAGCTTCATACGGTGGTGATTGGCTGCATCAAGGAGTGTATCAAGACTAGGGGTGATTGACAGAGGATTCATCACTCCGGGTATGGAGAAAGTTATCTCACGGTACAATTCAGTATATGGCAATGACATTAAAACTGTGGCCACAGTGGGATGAGTTGTTGCTCTATCCAGTTTATAACGGGTCTGGTCTAGAAACTGAATAATAATATCGAGAGTAACCGAAGTTGACACTATGTCCATGCCTTCGTCTCGTCGAGATAATGTATATGAAAGGATTGAATTGCCACGGTAACCATATCGTTGACAGGTAGCTACTTTGCTGATCCGAATCTATCGGGTGGCCATGATGCCTTGCTAGGGGCCAATCTGGTCTGTGTATTAGTGAGACGATTAATTGGTGTTAATCGCGATACTATACACTGCCGATATGAGGGGAGCCATGGGTCACACACATAGAAACAATTTAAGATCCAAGAAGAAAGAAGGGCGTTTTCGTCTTTAAGGTGAAAGGTATTTTGTAATTTCACATGCAATTAAATTTGCTGAGGTCGTAGCCTTATTTAATTTGTTAGAAAAATTAAATAAGTGAAATTACGTTTAAATGTGTGTTCGCACATATTTAAATATATATCATTATTGTTATGTTAATATATATTTAAATATATTATTATTTTTTAATTGAGATAATGATGGAAAATAAATAATCAAATTGGGAGTGTTTGGCAACATGGGGTGTTTGGGTTGGAGCCCAAGCCTATTCCGTATGGATTAGGGCAACTTGATTATTTTATTATAAAAAGAAAAGTGTGTGTTAATTAAAATTGATGAATTGATTTTTCTTTGAAAATAACACATACACGCAGCCCTCTCTTTTCACTCCCACGCGAAACACTCTTAGCCTAAAATCAATTTCAATTGATTTGTTTTTCTTCTTAATCTTGAAGCCAAAGAGGATCTAGCAAATCCCTCTTGGTCTTTTGAGATTGTCTTCGTGTGACTACGCAGGTTCGATCCTACACTTGGATCGGTAGCAAAACGTTCAAAGACAATCATGGTGAGCCTCCAACTGCGTTTGTTTCTCTTAACTCATGTTGATATTCTGCAGATTTATTTTATAAATTGTAAATCATACCTTTGATCTTGGCACGTAAACGATCCTGTTATATTATATTTTTGTTTCCACTGCATATACGGGACCGTTTACTAACTATTAATAAAGATAATATATGAATATGAAAATCATATTTGAATTTGAATAAGATGCCATGTGGATTATTACCTTGTTTGGTAATGAGGATTACTATTCTAGTCCCGGAATAAATTTATTCCTAACTAGATTAGGGTTTTAATTTTTGTTGCATATAAAAGGCAACTTGAAATTAAAAAAAAAAAAATGTGAGAACACATTAATTAAATCCAAGCCACTCACCTCACTCTCTCTCACGTTTTTCTCTTGGTGGAGAAGAGAATTTTTCTTGAAGAAAAATTCGCATCCTTTTTGCTTGTGTGTCTTGCTAGCACTTGAGACCGCAAGTCGATCGCCATCCTATCTTCTGTGGATACTGAGAGTTCACTCTTATCTTAGAGTGGGAGCGTTCGTATCGATTGAAGAAGCCTCCAAACCTGGTATAATTCTGAAATTTTATATTCAATACATTTCATATGTAAATAATCTAAATCGGTAATGATTCTTGGATTCAATGTTGTTGGGGATTTTAGTTTTAATTTCGCTGTGCAAACCCCATCAGCAACTAACAGGTCAACCAAGGGTTTAAAAAATAAAACTTGGGTCTTCGTTATTCATCTCATTGCTCATCGTTTCATCATTACAAAGATTTTACAAATAAAATTCTATTTTAATTTACATTAATAAATAGAAACCTCGTTTACATACGGGAGGATGAGAAAAAGAAATACATGGAAATATTAGAGAAGGTAGGACACACATGTCCTATTTATTTAAAAAAATTACAAACAAGCCCAAAATAAAAATAAATAATAGGTCTAAGGCTCATGCACCGGGCACCATGCAATTATCAAACAAGAACATTGCACACATTCGAAATAATCAATTTTTAATTGGGTGGGTAAAATTATTAAATTACCCTCTTAAATGTGCTAAATAATTATTGGCTTTAAATGTTTTGAAAAACTGTAGTTTTGTCCCTGCGCAAAAAACACAAACTAGTCCAGCAACTATCTAGCCACAGCAGAGAAAAATCTTTGCTGTGGTGAAGTTCAAATACCACACGGTCGCCATAGCAAAGTTTGATTTCACCGTAGCAAGATTCAACCACTAGATAGCTCCAGGATTCCAGAATGCATCTTGTTGCTGCGAGATCTACCTTTTCATTGTTCGCCGCGACGAAGTGTTATTTTGCCACGACCAGAAGCTATGATCTCGCGGTCGCTATGGCGAAGCTTTATTTCACCGCAGCGAGAGCTACAGATCTTTGAATGTACTGTTCACGTTTTGCAGTTTTTTGCGATTCCAAATTGAATCGAATCGAATTGATTGCATCAGCATACGACCAGGATATCAACCAACAAAAAATTCATCCATCAGAACATTGATTATCATTTGATCAATTAAATCATGGAATTAACACAGATTTTAAAAAACAGTTTATACAATAACATGTTATCAACCAAATCTCATGTTATCAAACATCAAATAAAATACTATAATCATTTACTTGAGGCTCTGATACCACTGAAAGTAAATGACCAGATTTGCATAGCAGAAAAACGAACAATTGAAACGAATCGATCATTTACTCTCAACCAAAATCCAGGTAAAGACTTATAGCATTTTGCATGTTAAAACAAATCTGTATAAAACAAAATTAATCCATTCAAGGATTAGAACAGTTACATACGTTTGGAGGCTCCTTCAAATGTCTCTGATTTGATTTCGCTTCCGATTCAATATAGATTTGCATGAACGTTGATCCACACAAAGACAATCTATAGAACTGACAATTGTTTTGCTAGAACAATTTGTAGGCTTCAAGAATCAAGTAAAGAATCAAAGAAAAATTCTTTGAGTAAACGTGAGAGGGAGTGAGGGTGGCTAGGGTTTTTCTTTATTGAATAACGTGTTATTAGTTTTAATTTTAAGTTGCACTTATATAGTGCGTTTTAATTAAAACCCTATTCCGCTAAGGAATGGCCATGGGCTCCAACCCTAATAATCAAGAAAATGACTACCAAATACCATGATTGGCATGAGAGGCTGCCCTATGCACTTCTCAAGACTTGAATTGTCATGTGATCTTTTACCCTTCTCATTGTATGTCCACCCTTTAATTGGTATTTTAAATTTAATTAATTATTATTATTAAAATTAATTAATGTATATATATATTAACATTTAATTAATAATAATTCATTTAAATATATGCACACATATATTTAAATATAATCTCACTAATTTTAATTTCAATATTAAAATTGAATGCAGGCAACAACCTCAGAAAATTTAATTGCATTGTGAGATTACCAAAATACCCTTTTGTCCTAAAAGACGAAAATACCCCTTCCACAAACTGATTCTTAAATTATCTTCTAAGTGTGTGACCTGTAGGCTCCATATCATATCAACAGTGAGTAGTATAGCGATTGACACCAATTAATCATCTTACTACACACAAACCAAGATTGGCCCCTAGCAAGGCATCATGGCCACTTGATAGATTCAGATTCAGCGAAATAGCTACCTATCAATAATATGGTTACCGTGCAATCAAATCCTTTCATCATGCATTGTCTCATCAAGGCTGAGGTACAGAAATAGTGTCAACCTCAGTTATCTCGATATCTTTGTATTTAGTTACTAGACCAATGACCGAATTAATAAATTGGATTAACTAGCAACTCAATCCCACTATGCCTATAGATTTAGTGTTATTGTCATTTACTGAATTGCTTAGTGAGATAACTTCTCCCATACCTAGGAGTGATGAATTCTTTGTCAATCCACCATAGTCTTGATACACTCCTTGATACAGCCAATCACAACTGTATTGATAGCTCTAAATAAAACTACATCGGGCTAATGTCAAACTACACCAATCGATGCAAAAAAGGCGCTCCGATGATCTCAAGTCTAAGGATCACATGCACCACCATTCGTTAAAGGATTTATTCCATAGACACTAGGGTTACCATCCATATGGAATCATTTGATGGGTCTGTCTAGTGAACTTGCCTCTAGCAAGCACCCATGCGTTGCAATAGGCTCTTGGCAAACAACCTTGATAAGTGAGATCAGTCACTGTCTTTCCACAAGGTCGTTCAACACTATGATAGCCTTACCATATTATATATGTCCTTGGTCAGGATAATACTAAGTCTACAGACATTTCTAGAATGGCCACCATACGTGATCATAGGGTTCTCACTATCAAGATTTGAAACACTTGATACCTTCTGTTAGAGTAGATGCCCTAGAGCCAATCAATTATTGTAGAATTGACTCTTTGTGATAATGTTCATTGATCAATAAAAGGCATTTTATTCTATATCGCGTAAATCATTATTATTGCAATATGTATTGATATATGTCCTTAGAATGGTAGAACCGTGACGAGGGTATCAAGTGTTTCAAATCTTGATAGTGAGAACCCTATGAGCACATATGGTGGCCATTCTAGAAACGTCCGTAGCCCCAGTATTATTCTGAACTAAGGGCACAGATAATACGGTAAGGCTATCATAGTGTTGAACGACCCTGTCGAAAGGCAGTGACTGATCTCACTTGTCAAGGTTGTTTGGTGACAACCTGGTGCAACACATGGGTGTTTGTTGTAGGCGATTACACCACAGCAAGTTCACTGGACTGACCCACCAGAGGATTCCATATGGATGGTAACCCCAGTGTCTATGGAACAAATCCTCTAACGAATGGTGGTGCATGTGATCCTTAGACTTGAGATCACCGGAGCGCCTTGTGCACCGATTGGTGTAGTTTGACACTAGCCTAACGCAGTTCTTTTCAGAGCTGTCAATACGGTGGTGATTGGCTGCATCAAGGAGTGTATCAAGACTATGGTGGATTGACAGAGGATTTATCACTCCCGGGTACGGGAGAAAGTTATCTCACGGCGCAATTCAGTATATGGCAATGACACTAAAACTGTGGCCACAGTGGGATTGAGTTGTTGCTCTATCCAGTTTATAATACGGGTCATTGGTCCAGAAACTGAATAAATAATATCGAGAGTAACCGAAGGTTGACACTATTTCTATGCCTTCGTCTCGTCGAGATAACGTATGATGAAAGGATCGAATTGCACGGTAACCATATCGTTGACAGGTAGCTACTTTGCTGAATCCGAATCTATCGGGTGGCCATGATGCCTTGCTAGGGGCCAATCTTGGTCTGTGTATTAGTGAGACGATTAATTGGTGTTAATCGCGATACTATACACTGCCGATATGATGAGGAGCCTATGGGTCACACACATAGAAGACAATTTAAGATCCAAGAAGAAAGAAGGGCGTTTTCGTCTTTTAAGGCGAAAGGGTATTTTGGTAATTTCACAGTGCAATTAAATTTGCTGAGGTCGTAGCCTTTATTTAATTTGTTAGAAAAATTAAATAAGTGAAATTACGTTTAAATGTGTGTTCGCACATATTTAAATATATTATCATTATTGTTAAATGTTAATATATATTTAAATATATATATTAATTGATTTTAATTGAGATAATGATGGAAATTAAAATAAATCAAATTGGGAGTGTTTGGCAACATGGGGCGTTTGGGTTGGAGCCCAAGCCTATTCCGTATGGGATTAGGGCAAATTGTTTTTAAGTATAAAAGGAAAAGTGTGTGATTTTTTAATTAATGATTTTTCTTTGTAAAACACAAAAATACACACAGCAGCCCTTTTGCTTCTCCCACGGCAGTAACATCTTAAGCCTAAAAATCAATTCAATTGATTTTTGTTTTCTTCTTAATCTTGAAGCCAAAGAGGATCTAGCAAATCCCTCTTTGGTTCTTTTAAGATTGTCTTCGTGTGGACTACGCAGGTTCGATCCTACACTTGGATCGGTAGCAAAACGTTCGACGACAAATTTGGAGGAGCCTTCAACGTGCGTTTGTTTCTCTTAACTCATGTTGTATATTTATGCAGATTTTATTTAATATAAATTGTTAAAATCATACCCTTGATCTTGGCTCTTGTAAACGATCCTGTTATATTAATTTTTCGTTTCCGCTGCGTATTCGGGACCGTTTACTAACACCTTCATCACGGTTCTACCATCCTAAGAACATATATCAATACACACAATTATGATTTACATGATATGGAAGAATATGTCTTTTATTGATAAATAAACAATATTAAAAAGAGTGAATTTTATAATAATTGATTGGCTCTAGGGCACCTACTCTAACAGTCAGTAACCACAAGCATGTAGACTTGTTGTCCAAGTATGGTTGGAAGCTTTCCCATTATGTCCATCCCCCACTTCATGAATGCCCAAGGAGTGAGGATGGAGTTGAGTCGTTTTGAGGGAAGGTGTGATACTTGGGAAAAAATGTTGGTAGTTATCAGAATGCTTAGCGAATTTGACCGAGTTGGGGTGCATTGTGGCCAATAATAGCCAGCCGTGAGTGCCCAGTTGGTGAGGTTATGTCCTCTAGTGTGGTTGCCACACTCACCTTCCTGGAGCTTAACGAGCCCATATTTTGCTTTTTCGAGGGTAATGCACTTGAGGTATGGATTCGAGAAGGATCTCTTGAGTAGGCGACCATCATGGATCGTGAACCAAGCTGTTTTGGCTTTTAGTCAAAAGGTCATCATTCTCCAAGTAATAGAGGATGGGAGTCATCCATGAGTTGTCCGAGCCGACTGGAGATACTTCAGTCGAACTCGTCCCAATTGCTGGTGATTGGAGATGGACCAAAGGAATTGATGTTGGTGACGATGTTTGAAGAGTCGAGCCAAGGTTTGACAAAGCATATGCATGTGTGTTCTTGGTCATTAGGGCTTGGGTGATAGTGATCTCTTCAAATGCTGATTGGAGCTTCTTGGCTAGGTTAAGGTATGAGGTCATCTTGGTGTCTCGAGCTTGGTAGGAACCTTGGAGCTAATTCAGGACAAACTGTGAATCATGTTAGAGTAGATGCCCTAGAGCCAATCAATTATTGTAAAATTGACTCTTTGTAATAATGTTCATTAATCAATAAAAGGCATTTTATTCTATATCGCGTAAATCATTATTATTGCAATATGTATTGATATATGTCCTTAGAATGGTAGAACCGTGACGAGGGTATCAAGTGTTTCAAATCTTGATAGTGAGAACCCTATGAGCACATATGGTGGCCATTCTAGAAACGTCCGTAGCCCCAGTATTATTCTGAAGTAAGGGCACAGATAATACGGTAAGGCTATCATAGTGTTGAACGACCCTGTCGAAAGGCAGTGACTGATCTCACTTGTCAAGGTTGTTTGGTGACAACCTGGTGCAACACATGGGTGCTTGTTGTAGGCGATTACACCACAGCAAGTTCACTGGACTGACCCACCAGAGGATTCCATATGGATGGTAACCCCAGTGTCTATGGAACAAATCCTCTAACGAATGGTGGTGCATGTGATCCTTAGACTTGAGATCACCGGAGCGCCTTGTGCACCGATTGGTGTAGTTTGACACTAGCCTAACGCAGTTCTTTTCAGAGCTGTCAATACGGTGGTGATTGGCTGCATCAAGGAGTGTATCAAGACTATGGTGGATTGACAGAGGATTTATCACTCCCGGGTACGGGAGAAAGTTATCTCACGGCGCAATTCAGTATATGGCAATGACACTAAAACTGTGGCCACAGTGGGATTGAGTTGTTGCTCTATCCAGTTTATAATACGGGTCATTGGTCCAGAAACTGAATAAATAATATCGAGAGTAACCGAAGGTTGACACTATTTCTATGCCTTCGTCTCGTCGAGATAACGTATGATGAAAGGATCGAATTGCACGGTAACCATATCGTTGACAGGTAGCTACTTTGCTGAATCCAAATCTATCGGGTGGCCATGATGCCTTGCTAGGGGCCAATCTTGGTCTGTGTATTAGTGAGACGATTAATTGGTGTTAATCGCGATACTATACACTGCCGATATGATGAGGAGCCTATGGGTCACACACATAGAAGACAATTTAAGATCCAAGAAGAAAGAAGGGCGTTTTCGTGTTTTAAGGCAAAAGGGTATTTTGGTAATTTCACAATGCAATTAAATTTGCTGAGGTCGTAGCCTTTATTTAATTTGTTAGAAAAATTAAATAAGTGAAATTACGTTTAAATGTGTGTTCACACTTATTTAAATATATATTATCATTATTGTTAAATGTTAATATATATATATATTAATTGATTTTAATTGAGATAATGATGGAAAAATAAAATATTAAATTGGGAGTGTTTGGCAACATGGGACGTTTGGGTTGGAGCCCAAGCCTATTCCGTATGGGATTAGGGCAAATTAATTAACTATAAAAAGAAAAGTGTGTGTGTTAATTTTTAATTAATTGATTTCTTCTTGAAATTAAAACACATAGCAGCCACTCCAAAACACTCCCACGTCAAAAACATCCTTTGCCTAAAATCAATTCAATTGATTTGCTTTCTTCTTAATCTTGAAGCCAAAGAGGATCTAGCAAATCCCTCTTTGGTTCTTTTTGAGATTGTCTTCGTGTTGATTATTTAGGTTCGATCCTACACTTGGATCGGTAGCAAAACATTCGTCGACAAATTTGGAGGAGCCTCCAACGTGCGTTTGGATTTTTTTTAAACTCAGATTTATTTTTTTTCTGCAGATTTTATTTAATATGAATTGTAAAATTATACCCTTGATCTTGGCTCATGTAAACGATCCCTGAATTATATTTTTGTTTCCGCTCCGTGTATGGGACCGTTTACTAACAATGGTATCAGAGCCTAGGATACTGAATTTTACAATTTTTATTTGGATGGTTGATAACATGTATTCGATGATATAATGTTGCCTTATAAAATCTGCCTTAAATCATGTTTTTGAGAAATTGATTAATCAATTAATCTGATTTGTTGATGAACTGCACGTTTGGTTTAATGCATGATGGGTTTTTGATTGAAAACAGTGTGTTTGATTGATTGAAAATCCGTTTGAGTGTGTATGGTTACTGTATGAACAGATCTATGTGAAAGAGCTACCTTGTTTGTAGTGTGAAAGTCATACTTGAGTAATTTTCTAGGATGTAGAGACCTCTATATCCTTGGAAAATCTACCATTTAGAGGACTACCTATTAGCAAGTGTAAAAGCTACACTTGGTTACCTCTTGAGTGTTATGCCCATTTATCTGTGTTGATATGAAAAAGAATACAAGATGTTGAGATTATGTTCAAAAAGAATTATGAAAAAAAAAGGGGCATGAGGGAAAGGGGAGTTGCTTTTATTTCAAAATTGACCAATGAGTGATACTCATCTCTTTAAGACACTACACACATATATGATAAAGAATGCTTGCTTTTGTTGCTCATATATGACTTAAAGGAGTGATTACTTTAAGTTGTTGAATTTTTATTGGATGAGATACTCCTTATGCATTTCTTTCAAAGGTTGAGAAATGATTTTTTGTGTCTTCTAATCAAATCAGTATGACTTGTCTCTTTAAATCTTGTAAAAATTTTGATTGATCTCATGACCATCTTGTCTTTATTTTTAAATTTTAAGTGTTTATAGTATGCTACCTCTGTGTCTTTGTCACCACCTTGAGTATTCATGTGATAACCTGTTTGTTTCACGATGCTCACATGAGTTTTGATAGTCATCACTCACTAATTTGTTGATTTGATTTGTGAAAATGATCCTCGTATGCTCACACTGACATTTGTGTCACCACCTGATGGATGAGTTTTTTCCAAGCTGAATCTTTCCTTGTTGGTTGTTACTTCTGATGTGATCACTCTAAGTAGAAGTGATCACTTGCTGGATATTTTTTTTTATTGAACTTTTATAATCTGCTTTTGTTGGTACTAATACAGTTTTTGTTCTTATGGTTTATGGTTTTAGCAGTAACGTTTTTTAGTTGTTATATTTTTTAAACTGTATGTTTGATATTGATTAAATTATCATTACTAATGTTGTTCTTTCATGTGCAGAGAACAAAGTCTTTGTTTTTTTAACTAAACTAACCCTTCCTTTTGCCATTAATTGATAAATCATTTGAATGTGACTTGGTTTAGTTACTCAGGAGGAGTATACTAATTGAGGAGGAGTTTTTTAGTTCAATTTTTGATCTTGCAAAACTGTTTTTTAATTGAACCATATTGATTATGTTTTGCTTGTTCTCTTTGGTTCATACTTATCTCTATGCCTTGATGATTAAGTCCTTACGAGATACGTTTTTGTGTTGTTTTTATTCCTGTCTCTTGTTGATTGATTGTTGATATGTATTGAGACAGGTTTATGGATGAAAAGATTGTGCTTTGTTCATAAGTTTGACAAAGGGGGAGAATGTAAGTTATTTTTTCAAACTTATGATTCTAGTGGTGTAACACTAAGTCATGGTATGAACACCTCACCTTGTCTTAGCACAATCGTTTTGTTTAAATTTCTAGTGTGACCACCTTGTGTTAAAGTGACCACCTTCTATTAAGTTGTTTGTTTGCTATATCGGGTGAGCACCTTGGAGTCAAAGTGATCACAATGCATTTGGCAGATTTTTTGGTTAACATGTATTGTATTTCTAAATTTCAATGAGCTGTCTTGTTCTCTTATGAGATATTTATGTGGTTAATAACATTTGTCAAATTGACACTCAATGTGCTGAAAAGTTTATTCTCTTTGATAGGTGGCATCAAGATAATGGAATAAACTTTTTCATAAAGTTAAAATCATAAAGTATCATTTTGGCCACCTGTCCCCTTGCATTGGAGCCCAAGTTTTCTATATATTCATCTTCTCCAATGCAATTCTCCTTAAGCTTGATTATTCCTCTGATATTACTCGAAAAATTCCTTGAGGTTTCTTTTGTTTTGAATCAGGTTTCATATGGCCTAGGTAGGCTTACAAATACCTTTGATAAACTTTGTTTATTTGTTCATGGCTGGAACGTGGGTTTCCATTGGTGTTGCTTGATGGGATTTCAAGCTTTTGGAGCTGAAGTGCATCTTCGTTGTTGTACCTTGAGAGGAGCTAAAGGCTGACCAGGTGGTCTTATGAACATGGAGCTTGCAATGGTAGTTCGAAGTTTGACCAAATGGTGGAGTTTGAAGCATTGCAAAACAGGGAGTGTTCTTGCAACTAATGCTTAACTTTGGCTTTGTAATTGAACTATAAATGTTTACCGTAGTGGATTGGCTTCATCTGGACTTGGTCCCATAGATGTAGGCATTTTATCGAACCATGTAAAACCCTTGGTGTTCTTTATTTTGTTTCATGGTTGGTTGTTTTGTAATGATGAAGAATGAACACTAAAATCAACTTAGCAACCCATTCTGCTTAAGGTTTAATTCACTTGGTAAAGGAATTAAAACTTTCATCTATTGAGCTTCCACACCCAAAATTGAGGCTTAATAGTTCAAGGCCTCTTAAGCGATGTGGAATCCTATCAAGATTACAAAGGTCGCATTTGTCTATCTCTAGTTTTTGCTCAACCTAAGGTATCTATCCCTAGAAGCCCACATGAATCGCCTCTCGGCCTCAACATGTTCAATAGGTCGTTTGAATGAAAAACCAACATCCAAACACAATAAAAACGGAGATAAATACTCACAACAATAGAACTTAAGAACAATAAGAAATTCATAGATAAAGTAAGTAATAACGAAGATCCATCAAAACCCTAACTAAAACAAGTTAGTTCATGATAAAAACGAAATTTAACATAAACAAAATAAAAATATCTAAGTTCAACATAGAAGCAATTGAAAAGAGAGAGAAATCTTCTCTAATTTGAAGCCCAAATCTTGAAAATCCTTTCTTCTCTTCCAAATCCTTACAAAAATGGTGAACTCTCTAACAAAATGACTAACTTTTTCTTATATACTAACCTAAAACCTTAGGGCAAACCGCCACTTAGCCAAAACACGCCGTTCAAAAAAATAGAATTTTTCCAGTTTCGCCACAGCAAAGTTACTTTGCCTGATATTCTAGGAGAAACATTGCCATAGCAAAGGAAAAACCTTGCTACAACGAAGTGTTGTTTTTCTAGCTATATTTACTGAACTATCCTCGGCTTGCTTTTTCGCTCAAATCTTCAATCTTCTTATTTTCTGGTCTAACCAAGAGCCAAGGGTGATTCCAATCAACCTTAGAACTTCTCTAATCTTCTGAATTATGATCAAATCTAGGTCAGCGATCTCATACTTGCTCTGTTTCTCTCCAAAAGCATGTTTAGGCCTGAAACATAAAACACACTGAATTAAGTAACAATTCAGGCCAAAATCCAATGAGAAGTATTCAAAAACCCTAATAAAATCAATTAGAAAACAGTATAATCCTAGGATTATCAGTGCTTCTTCGCAGTGCTGGCGTACTCTATATAGATCGCCTGAGAGTTTCTCAAGTCTCTTGCTGCTAGCGAATTACTCGACGAAAGTGTTCGTGAACTGAGTGTAATAGGCGATATAGTTGTTAGGTAGGTTGGTGTACCATTGTAGGGCTGGTCCCATTAGGCTTGAGCCGAAGCTCTTACACATGCATGCTTAACATTCTCTGTTTTTAAGAGGCTATATGGTCATCCGAGTCGGTGGTTCCATCATAGAGCTTCATGTTGGGAAATGTGACCTTAAGAGGCATCTTTGTAAGGGCTATGGTGTTTACGAAGGGTGAGTCAGCACAGCTTTGGGGTTGACTCCTCTTGAGAGGTGTAGACATGCCTGGGATGTGTTGGATCATGGCTTCCATCTCAGATAGTTTTTTGGTCAAGGCTTGCTCAAGGGGGGTTTCCATGAGGGTGTAGAGGCTAGTGTTTTGTAGGTGGGGGAGCACGTTGGGGTTGATGTGTGTGGCCGAGCCGAGCGGGATTGTTTGATGAGAGGTGTAGGCTACTGAATGCAAGGGATGTGTTTGTGGAAGGGTGAAGGGGGTGTTTAGTTGGTATTGTTGGAGCGAGGTAGTTTGGGTGAGTGCTTCGGTGGCCGAGAGAGTGATGGGTGGAGTGGCATCTACTAGGGTTGCTCGGGTCGGCTAGGGGCATTGTGGTGGTTGGAGCCGAGTAGAAATGGGATTGGTTTGTCAAGGTTTCATCATCTAGTGTGGTGAATAGTTGTCTAGGATGAACAAGGAGGCGAGAGGAGGAAGCATGTTGCTGACTCAATGTCCAATCTAAGTAGTAGAATTGGGTTACCTTGTCTTAAAGGGCTTGGTTCTCCGCACGGATGGTGGCATTTTGAGCTTCCAAGGCTTAGTATTTGTCGTTGCTCTCTTGCACAAGTGCAGTAAGAGCTGCAATCTGAGCCGCGACATTAGGCGTAGGCATTTCCATGCTTTCAGTCATGATGGCTGATAGGAGGGGGTGAGAGCAAAGGGAACACGTCGTTTTGAGTTGAATAATTGTCAAGGCCCCATGGTGGGCGCCAAACTGTAAATGGTAAAATCTACAGTTGATTCGAAAGGGATAAATCTTATGATAAGCAAGCCACTAACAATCTAATGGACCTGCACAAAAAGAGAAAGGAAGCGTGAAGGCTTGGGTGACACTAGTATGGTGTTTGCCATAGGCACTCCGACGCTCAAGTCAGCGAGATTGAAGGTATTTTAGTGAGGGTTGAGAACAGGAAGGGTTTACCGGAATAATGCGGCTACTCAAAGTGGTCGGAGCTTGGCTTTGCGATGGTTGAGGGTGGTAAAGTTAGTCGAAACTAAGCTTTACGGTGGGAGAGATGACGGTTCTTGAAAGCAATAGCTTTAAGAGCTGTGGGTTATTTCTAAATGCTTAATAAAAGGTTTGACCTTTGTTTATATAGTAAACCAAAGGGGTTGGAGTCCTAGTAGAACTTTGAGTCCTACTTGATAGATGAGCCTCAATTAGGAAGGAAGCATTATCACTTGCCTTTATCAGATTAGGCTCACCACTTCAAGTAAAATTCAGGATCTTAACTAAAGTGGAAAGTAAATAGGATTCTGATTCCTATTCTGGACTGTTGTGGGCTCATGGGCTGGAACCCGATTTAGCTTAGCTTGTGGGGTAGCCTAACTCATTGAGTAGTCAGTTCGCAAGATGGATTTAAGCATAGACCCAACTAGAATTAGGCTAAGACACTGGACCGTAATATGTTTATTTCGTTATTAGACCTCGTCAGACCCAATACGATTTTTGCCTCATACAAAAGCTAATGATGTTATAATTTAAAATAAAATATAAGAAAATAAATAGAGTAAAATCATATTAAATAGAAAAATGGCATATTTTTGTTTATTTATGTGTTTTGGATTTTAGTTGAAAATGAAGTTCATTCACCAAAATTGATGATCTGTCTGCCGATGAAAATATTAAAGAAGCAGACATCATTTGAGGCAACAACAAGAATGCCACCAAATTTTCAACTCAACAACAAACTACCGTATTCCTTTTCATTAATTTCCTTTTCATTTTTTCAATATAAATTGAATTATGGCTGTTTTTATAAAATATTTTTTTATATTTTTGACATGAGATATCGTTCAATTTTAATATAAGATACCACGATGAATATAAATAACATTACACTAGTAAAAAATAATGACTCATAATATTTCAGATTTAACCTGACATGTTAACTCCGAATTTTTGGAAACGTTTGAGAGGTGATTGATTTAAATGGTGAATGATTTTTCCTAGGATAAATAAGATGTTATATGTTATAAATATTAGGGGTGTACAGCAAAATTCGATATCTGATATCCTTTTCGTATCCAATCCGAAAAATTTAAATATCCCGATCCAATATCAGATCAAAAGAATGGCTGATCTGAAAATTCAGATCGGATACCGGATCAGATGTGCCAAGAAACTGGATATCCGGATCCGATCTGGATTTAACTTATCAGAGTTAAAACGACGCCATTTTGATTTAAAATACAAAAACCCAAATTTCCAATGTTTACTCACTGTCTCACTCGAACTGTTACTCTCATTTTCTCAAATTTCAAGTCTCCATCAGAGATAAACGCAAAGACTCAGAAACCAGTCACCGTCAACGAAGATTGAATGATTTCTCTTCTTTTGATTTGGTGTTCCAATGAAGATAAAGTGCTCTTTTATTTTTAGCCTTCAATTCACTTTGCTTTGTTATGTTTCTTTGCCCGAACTTTTAATTCTCCTGATCCGCCTAATTTTTCTCTGTTTGTTTCTCCTCAAAATCTTGAAACAATATCTCAAATGGGTTTATTGAATTTATCGAACCAATCAAATCCATTGATTGGGTGCAAGAATCGTACCCATCGTATGAGGATTTCACTCTTCTTCCTTTTTCCTCTATTTTCTTTCCCTCTGTTCGATTTCTCCTCGAAAGATTTGTATTTGAGGTACTGGTTTTCTTTTCTTTAATTCTTTTATTATAATGCTTGTGTATATTTCATTAGGGTTTAACTTTAGCTTATTGGGTCATTGGTGAAGTCGTTATTGAATATTGAGGTATTTAATTGACCCAGATTGAGATAGGGATTTGAGTTTTCCCAAATTTTATATTTATTCATAGTAAATTTTCTATATTTAATTATTTATCACGATTTGGAAATCGGTTTGCTAGTTTTTGGAATATTATTTTTCTTTGGGATTATTATCATTTGCCTCCCTCAGATATTGCTTACTTTATGGCACCCATAATATTTTGGATTTGAAATTCGGATCAAATCTGGTTATCTGGTTTATCCGATTCGAATTTTTGGATTGGATCAAAATCGAATCAAAGAAAATCAGGATCGGATTTGGATCAGGTTTTATCTTTATCTGAATTTTTAAATCGGATCAGAAAAGTGTCAAATGGGATCGGATATCCGATTTTGCACACCCTCATTCACGCTATAAAAGATCCATTATTAATGTTGGAGTTACTAAATTTTACCTTCGATAACATTATTTAGATGTATGATCTCACAATAGTTTAGTAATATGTAGCAATATCCTCTATCATATAATTGTTATTAGCATTCAAAACATTGTTATATGTTATCAAAATTTATTTTTATATTATTATCGAAACAAGACCATGGTCCATGGTATAATGGTAAAAATCATAAATAATGGCGGTGTTTCACTACTTTTCAATAATATTACAGAAAAAAAAACCATATAGCATATAGTTAGTTTTAATAACATTCCAAATATATAATCAAATTTTTTGTTCAATAATGTTTTTATATTGATGTTGTATACACAACGGGTAAAAATCACGACAGATTAAAACAAAATATTGACATTGCTAGAATAAACTAGATATCATACTTTATGTTATGCTTAAAAAATATAAGGGCGGACGTTAGGTCCATTTAGCCCACAAAAGTCAGATCATTAGAACAACCACCGCCTGCTTCCGTCAGGATAGTGGGTGCGTGTCAGGCCAGCCAGGAGCTGTGGTGCTCCCACGTGTCCAATCCCTGCTCTAAATCGCGCAAATCACTCTGGAAGGTGGGCAATGTGACATAAAGAAGGATTTGCATGGATAATCCCACCAACTTACAGATTTAGTGATCATTGCCTCAATGCATCCTAGTATAAATTGGGAGCTCCTCTCTCATTAAAGGGGGTTGTTACATTTTACGCTTGATTAATTATTCTCTCTTTCCCTAGAATTCTTAGCATTTGATACCTTGTAATATTATTGTAAAGTCGGTCAACTAAAAGCGACCTGACCATTGTCATCAATATAAGCATCAGTGGACGTAGGACTTGCTACCTTAGCATCCGAACCACTTTAAAAATTGTCCCCATTGCATTTACTATCTCATTATCCTTCACATTCACGTGTGTCTTCTAGGTCAGCTCAACATTTCACACGTGCGTTTCGTTGGTGTAAAAATCACGCATCAACAGTTTGGCGCTAGAAGGAGGGCTGATTTAGTGATTCACCCTTCATCAGGAGAATCTCCAACTTACCGGTCCTACAACAACAAATGGTCCGTCAACCAGAACCTGAGCAAACCAACCAGGGTGCTGAGGGGCTCCCCCAAGTTCAAGGGGATACTTCTTACAAAAAATCTTCAGCCCCGCAAAATGCTGCAGGAGATATCCCGTCAAGTTCACAGCTTGACCCCGCTATAAGAAGCTACTTGGAAAGATTTGACAATACTTTCTAGACGGTCAACCAGAGGTTGGACCGTTTGGACCAAGGCGTGCCATCCAAGTCAGCTGCGGCGGTGCAACCGCCAAAAATGCCTGCGGGTCACGCGAAAGCGAGACAAAGGGAAATAGCACGTGCCGCGAGCACTGTAGCGCGTAGACGAAAGGGTAAGCAAGTGGCAAAAAGCAAGCCCACGGGCTCCAAAGGGCCAGCAAACACTGACCATGTCTAAAACAGAATACCAGTCTCGTTGAGACTCGGTGAAAAGACGCAGCCCGAGCTATCCCATGCCACGTCGCAGGTACACACCCATAAAAGTGCTGGACAGGGCGATTCTTATCACCGCCAACAAAGCAATCCTGATCGTCACTGTGCGAGAGGGTCCCACACTTCGCAGGGCAGTTCTTACCACCGCAAAGGTTGTGAAAATACCCCGCACCTTTCATCGCCATCACACGCCTCTAGTCAGCGTGTGTCGAGAGTGGCTGAAACCGTCGGCCGAGGCGAAGAGGAACCCGACCTTCGGACATTCCTCAATCTCGCATGGGTGAAAGCAACCCCCAAGCGGCTCCATTGCCGCAAATTGAGGAGCTGCAGCGAGCTCTAGACAGACTAAAAGCTCAACAAAATGAGCAGGAGCAGGTCAGATCTACGTCCCCCTTCTCTCCCGAAGTGTTAGCCACTCCACTCCCACCGGGATTCAGAATGCCCGACATGCGGGCATTTGATAGGAATTCTGATTCGCATGATCATTTATATGAATTTAACGACGTGATGGAGCTTCACCAGGTCTCAGATTTGGCAAAATGCCGCTGTTTGGCAGTAACGTTGACCTCCCATGCCAAACGGTGGTTCAGGTCGCTCCCGGCGGGATCAATCAGTTTGTGGCCTCAGATAAGCGCGACGTTCCTGAGGCATTTTCAAGCGAATCGAAAGTTTTCAATGCCTTTGAGCTACCTCAGCAATATAAGGCAAGAAAAGGATGAATCCCTCTAGTCCTATATTGATCGTTTCCACAGAGAACTCAACAAGGTGGCTCATACTCCCGAAGAGTTTGTTCGGACTCTCATCATAGCTGGAGTTCGCCCACAAATCGACCTGTGGAAAGAATTACAGGCTGAGGACGATATTTCCCTAACAGGATTCTACAACCTTGCGGAGAAGTACCTCCGAATAGAAAATTCATTGGCGGCACTTCGCCGTCGTGACCCTGGCGTTTCGGGCAGCATGTCTGGTCGAGGGGAAAGCAAAAGAGCTAATGGCAGAGGGGACACTGACGATCAGCGAAAAGGAAAGAAACCTCGCTACGAGCACAAAAAGTCTTATGCTCCTGTTCCTCGTCGCGATCGCGACAGAAACCAATATACTCCACTGAATGTGTCTGTATCAGCCATTCTTGATAAATCTGAAGAGGCTAGTCTGCTCGGTGAGCCCAATCCCATGAAAACTCCTACGACAGCCAGAAATAATAAAAAATACTGTCGCTTCCATCGGGACAACGGGCATCATATCGATGAGTGCCTAGCTCTAAAACAAGCAATCGAAGAGCTAATCAAGAAAGGGCACTTCAAGGAGTATATTGATGACTCCGCTCCCGCAAAAGAGAAGAGCCAGTGGGAGCAAGGGAAAAAGCGTCGTGATCGCAAAGGGTTTAGTAGTGTTAACATAATCTTTGGAGGACCGCACCTCACGGGAAACACACGAGGTGCGCAGGAAAGATATGCTCGCGAAGCTCATCACGACCCAATCAGGGTGATGAACACATCGCAGCGACCGCAAAAGGTTCGCAAGGAGGAGCCGATCACCTTCTACGAGAAAGAGGCGGCTCGTTTGCATCATCCCCACGACGACGCCCTTGTGATCACACTCCTCATAGGGCACCATAACGTCCGCAGAATGCTAGTGGACAACGGAAGCGCTGTGAACATCCTGTTCCAGACCGCTTTCGAAAGAATGAACTCGGACGAGGCCAACCTGAAGCCCGCCTCGATCCCTCTTTACGGCTTTACAGGGGACCACTTGATCCCCAAAGGAACGATCCAACTTCCAGTCACTCTGGGTGACTATGACGAAGTGACTAAGGTTACTGAATTCTTGGTCGTGGATTGCCCATCTACCTTCAATGGAATCTTGGGGCAACCTCTACTGAGAAGCTTCAAGGCAGTCACTTCCATATACCATCTCAAGATGAAGTTCCCCACCCCAACGGGGATAGGGGAAGTAAGCGGATCGCAAAGTGCATCTCGCGACTGCTACATAAAAGCGGTGCAGATGGCGTGTAAGGGGAAGGGCATTTCGCGAGGTATTCCCTGACAGGCTATGGCGATTAGCCGAATCGAGCCACAGCCTGGCCCGATAGGGGATAATATGGATCCTCGAATTCAGGAAAGCCTTTCCAACGGCCCAGTTAGGAAATTGTCCGAAGTATCGGTCGACTTGAAGGAGTCGAGTCGAGCCGAGTGTTAAGGATTGGGAGCAGTCTCAACCCCCAACTCGCCTCCGAGCTGATCAACTTCCTGAAAGAAAATATCGATGTGTTCGCCTGGTCGCACGCAGATATGGTCGAGATCAGCCCGGACATAATTTGCCATGCGTTAAACATTGACAACGAAGCCAAACCAGTTCGCCTGAAAAGAAGAGCAATGGATCCGGAGCGATATGCCACCTTGAAATTAGAGGTGGACAACCTCCTCCAAAACGGGTCCATCCGAGAAGCACTCTACCCGACCTGGGTTGCCAACCTGGTTCTAGTAAAGAAGCCTAATGGCAAGTGGCGAACCTGCGTCGACTTCAGCGACCTCAACAAGGCCTATCCTAAAGACAACTTCCCTCTGCCAAGAATTGATCAGCTCGTGGATGCCACCTCGGGGCACGAGCTGCTAAGTTTTATGGACGCGTACTCAAGATACAATCAACTTTTGATGTACGGGCCAGATGAAGAGCATACGTCCTTTATTACAGACCGGGGGCTGTATTGCTACAAAGTTATGCCCTTCGGCCTTAAGAATGCTAGAGTAACCTACCAGCGATTGGTTAACCGAATGTTCTCCGACCAAATCGAAAAAACAATGGAAGTCTATGTGGATGACATGTTGATCAAATCCTAGGTCGTCTCAGATCACATTGTGCATCTTGCTGAGATGTTTGATATCCTCCGGCTGTACAGAATGAAACTGAACTCTCTCAAGTGTTCGTTCAGAGTATCGTCAGGAAAATTCCTAGGGTACATGGTTAACCAGCGAGGGATAGAAATAAACCCCGAGAAAATTCAAGCTCTGCTCGATATGGAAAGCCCAACCAGCAAAAAACAGGTCATGAGTCTTAATGGGCGAATAGCGGCACTAAGTCGCTTCATATCGAGGCTAACAGATTGCTGCTTACCGTTCTTCAATGTCCTAAAGGCCAACAAAAAGTTCAAGTGGACTCCCGAATGTGAACAGGCGTTTCAAAGTGTAAAAGAACACCTTGGGAAACCACCTCTCCTGTCCAAGCCTTTTCCATAAGAGATCCTTCTTCTGTATCTGTCCGTCTCTCAGTTCGCAGTCAATGCAGCTCTAATTCGGGAAGAGGAAAAGGTGTAATGGCTAGTGTACTATGCGAGCAAGTGTCTGACGGATGTCAAGATGCGGTATCCGGAGATGGAGCGATTAGCCTATGGCCTACTGATCGCTTCCAGAAAGCTGCGACCTTACTTCCATGCCCATACTATCAATGTGATGACCAATTACCCACTCAAGCAGGTCCTCCAAAAGCCAGAGGCATCGGGTAAATTGCAATGGGCCATGGAATTGAGTTAGTTCGATCTGAAGTACAAGCCAAGATTGACTATCAAAGGGCAGGCAGTTGCTGACTTCATCTCAGAATTCTCCTATCTTCAAAGTGAGCAACAGCCTAGCGAAGCCATCCAGGAAAATACTCAGAATCTGTCGACCTGGAGCCTCTACGTCGACGGATCATCGAACAGAAAGAGGGCCGGTGTAGGTCTTCTCCTTCTGAGCCCCAAAGGGGCTCGCATTTACGGCATTCTTCGGTTCGGATTTAAGGCAACCAATAATGAGGCTAAGTATGAAGCTCTGCTCGCTGGGTTGCAGTTGGCCAGAGAAATGGGTGCAACCGTGATCAGTGTCCACAGCGACTCCATGCTGGTCGTCAACCAGATTTTGGGATAATACCAAGCCAAGGAAGAAAACATGGTCCGTTATCTGAAAGAAGCTAAGGCCGCACTCGAGCCGTTCAAACACTTTGAAATCACTCAAATTCCTAGAGATAGCAACTCTGTGGCGGACGCCCTAGCAAGGATAACCTCGTCGTTGGATTCAGAAGCATCGGATAGCATTCCTATTCGTTTCGTCAAGGCTCCAAGTATCAGCCCCGATCGAACAGGCTGTGAATGTGACGCAATCAGATTCTTGGATGACTCCCATTTTCCAGTACCTCAAGGATGGGATCTTGCCCGACGACAAGGTCGAGGTAAGGGTTCTGCGAACAAGATCTGCTCGTTACACCCTCATCGGGGAACACTTATATAGGAGAGGATTTAGTGCCCCTCTCCTTTGATATGTAACCAGCGAAGAAGCAGACTACATCATGAGGGAAATTCATGAAGGGATCTGCGGTAATCACATCGTCGCACGATCTCTCGCAAACAAGGTTGTTCGTCAAGGGTACTATTGGCCCCGAATTCAAGATGACGCCTACAACTTTATCAAGATGTGTGATAAGTGTCAGCGGTTCACGAGTATACAGCGAGCTCCCTTCCACGAACTGATAACTATGACTAGCCCTTGGCGTTCTTTCATGTGGGGGATTGATCTCATCGGCCCCATGCCAGTTGGAAAAGGGGGAGTCAAATATGCAGTGGTCGCGGTAGATTACTTCACCAAATAGGTAGAAGCCGAACCGCAATCATGACCAGAAAGCTCAAAAACTTCATTTTTAAAAATATTGTGTGCCACTTCAGAATTCCTCGCACCCTCATCTCAAATAATAGGAAGCAGTTCGACAATGAGGAATTCAAACAGTTTTGCGACGAGCTGGGCATCCATAAAAAATTCGCCTCTGTCGCAAGACCATAAGCAAATGGCTAAGTTGAAGCTATCAACAAAACCATCAAGCACACTCTGAAGGCCAAACTTGGTGCAGCCAAAGGAAATTGGGCCGACGACCTCCCCGAAGTCCTGTGGGCGTACAGAACAACTCCAAGAACCTCCACCTCGGAAACACCCTTTTCGCTGGCATACGGATACGAAGTGATGGTTCCTGTAGAGGTAGGAACTGGTTCACTTCGGAGAGACTTGTACAGTGAGGCCGACAACGAAGCACTTATGAGAGCAAGCCTAGACCTTGTTGAAGAACATCGCAGCAAGGCTTCGCTAAGGATAGCAGCCTATCAGCAACGCGCGAAGAAGTTCTTCGATTCAAAGGTTAGGCGAAGAGACTTCCAAGTCGGCGACCTCGTGTTAAAGGAAGTTCTTCTCGGAACCAGAGAACCAAGTGCGGGAGTTTTAGGACCGAACTAGGAGGGTCCATACCGCATTGATAAAGTAATTAGACCAGGGACTTATCATCTCAAAAGGCTAAATGGTTCTAAAGTACCTCGAGCCTGGAATGCTAAGCACC
The DNA here is from genome assembly GCF_008641045.1 of Pistacia vera. Classification (NCBI taxonomy): domain Eukaryota; kingdom Viridiplantae; phylum Streptophyta; class Magnoliopsida; order Sapindales; family Anacardiaceae; genus Pistacia; species Pistacia vera. The sequence continues at coordinate 241,108 of NW_022195726.1, forward strand.
TTCGGCCATACTATCAGTAATTCCGAACTCAGTTTTCCTTGTAAATTAATTTCTGATTTTTGTAAGTCATTTCCTTGTAAAGTGTTATCTTGCATGTTTGTAAGACATCTTCGCATGTGATCCTTTTTGTGAAAATGAGTTATGTTATCACACTTGTTCAATAAATGTAAGCAATCAGAAAGTACTCATGTATAATGAAGCGAACAGAAATTGTATAAGTAAAAAATGTGAATTTTATTAATGAGGAGTACAGCAAGCAAAAAGATACAGCTAAAAGCCCTAATCTGGATCCTAAAGGAGTGACCTCGACATCTTAGGGTTGGTCGGTTGAGGGTTTGTCCGAACATGTCCCGAACCACCTGCTCGGGAGGTCGCTACTTCATCATCCTCGTGCGCCATTGACATAAGTGTTTCTCGCCAGTCTTCCGGAGGTTGGACATATTGAGTCGCGGATTCCTCGACCGCAGGGCATAGATAGACTCGATCACCCATTCGGTAGCCTTCTCCTTGACCTCTATTGCCTGTTTCTGCATCTCCTCTGTCAAGGAAGCAACTTTTCCTTGACTCGCCTGAAGTTCAGCTTCAAGAGCTTGCCTTAGCTTCTCAAAAGCTTCTCTCTCCTGTTCAGCTCGCAAGACCTGCAGAGAGGTCACTTTGAGTTCCTGGTCCTTCTTCCCGGCCTCCTTGGAGAGTCTGGCTATGGTCCTTTGCAGCTCCTTTATCTCTTCTCCATGCTTCTCGAGCTGCGTCTTCTAGAAGTCAACTGTGCGAAGAGCAACTTCCCTTTCGTTCTGGTACCGGTTCGCTGATTCGGAAGATAAGTTTCTCTCCATTTCGACGGCTTCTAGGCTTCACTTAAGTGTTGCGTTCTCTTCTTTCAGTGTAACCTCCCCCTTTGCAGCTCCCAGTTGAACCTTCTCCAGAGACATTCGCATGGAAAGAAGGGCCTGCGAACAAAAAAAAAAAAAAAAAAAAAAGTGATAAAGTTAGCCAATCAAAAGAAGCTAAGGGTAGTCCTCACCGAGGATAGTTCGTTCACCTTGATTAAGTGCTGGACCGATGTGGACATTAGGTCCACGTCGTTGAAATTTGCAAACTGCTCAAATGATTCCGAGAGTCTGCATTCCAGTAAAGTGTAGACCACCGACTGCAAGTACTCCGGCAGGTTCCCCAACGAGTCCAACACTGGAGTATCCTTCTTCGTGCCTTCAGCAGTAGTCATGTCGACCATCGGTTCCTTGCCCGACCTTCTTTCGACGTCCTTCTGCGACCTCCTTAGCTGCTGGCCCTCAGATTCGGTCTTTGACTCCTCGACCCAAATCTGCTTCCTCTTCTTTCGTTGAGCCATTGTCTTCATCCTCGGGCGAGCAAGCGACGGTTGGGAGACCTTCGTGGTTCGCATGGGCGCGTCTTCTGTCGGCTGTGGTTGAGAAGTTCCAAAAGGTTGCGCCGGTTGGCCCGATGTCACGCCCTCAGTTGAGGGAATGGTTGGAGCAGCTTCGGTCGCCTTAGCTTTCTTCGACCGAGGAAAATTGAACGGCCTTCATCGCGGCTGCTCTGGCTCCTTCGGAGGCATGGTCGTTGCATACAAGACATCGTTAGCAAAGGTATTCTATTTCATGACCAAAAAAAGAATCAGTTAGCAGGACTTACTCGATGGAGGCTCTAACGACGCGTTTACGTTGAAGAACCCGTATTTTCGCAAATTCGTGGTCGTCATGAGTTTCTTCGCATCGCGCTTATCCTCGGGTAGGGAGCCGAAGTGCACGATTCTTCTTCTATCGAAGAGCAGCCCTAGGTCAGTCGTCTTGTTAACTATTAGAAAGAAATCAGGTCCTTAGAGCGAACACACTTCAAACACAATGAGTTCACCAAAACGAAACAAAAAACAAACAAAGAGAAAGAGGCCTACTCGGTTCCTGGAAGCGGCAATGGCCATCGTAGCGAAAGAAGAAAAACTTCGTTTCGTAGGCCCCCGCGTTGCCGGGATAACTGTGTATCCCGTCGGCAATAGTAGGTCGCCTGGACAAGTAATACGAATCCTTGTCTTTGCTCTTTTTCAAAAAATACGAGCAGCCGAGCTCCATAGCGGTCAGCTCGCCTAATCCGTTTTCCTAGCACGCGATGTACGTTGCAACAGCAATGACGTACGCGTTTGGAGTCAGCTGCATCGGCGCGACCCCAAAGTGGTCCAGAAACGACCTGATGAAAGGGTGGAAGGGAATCAGTCCCCCACCATTGATAATCTCCTCGGAGATCGTGGCCAGACCGCTTGACGGATATCGCGACGAATGCGTCAGGTCATGGAAAACATCCACCTCGATACCGTATTGACTTATTACCCTCTCAAGCTCGTCCTCGGTAAGTACTGAGAAGACCTCGAGAGGGATGCTAGGAGCACCCTGCGGGGACGAGCTGGTTCCCTGCTCGGATCTGGTTGCTGAGGGGTCCATTTTGCCAATATGCAAAAGCGACAAGCAGAAGGGTCATTTAGCCTCCGTACGCTATTTCATACGATAACGTGGGAGGAAACAGACTCCCTAAATCCTAAAGAAAACCCTAACAGCATGATTCGAGCCACCATTCATGGCTCGAACCCGACGCAAACGTCTCGTCTTCGATGGGTTACCGAAAGATTGACGCCATTAACTCATGAAAATAATGAAACAATGGCAGATAAGTTCTTACCTCTCAGAGTATGACAACAACTTCTGCTTCAAATGCCGAAAAAATGCAGGTTTGGAAGACAAAGGTCCCAAGTTTACGACAATCTTTTGCTCTCTGTGAAAAAGGCTCTGGTGACATTGCCTGAGAACGATTTGGGGTTTTTATAGCGTGTGAATCGGCCTTTGGATTTCCTGGAATCGAAACGACGTTTGGGCGGCAAAGGTTTCTTACTGTTGATCTTGGCCACGTGTCGCTCATCAGCGTGGAAGGGTGAACGAGACGACTGGATAAAGTCAAACTTTCATCGTTCCAGTTGAAAAGCTCAAACGACGGCCATACCTCTTTCAGAGCATTAATTGTGTCTCAAATCCACATTTAATGCTCTGATAAAGGCGTCGTTCCAACGTATAACGCATTTAATGTTCTGATAAAGTGCACTGTTTCAGCATACAACGCATTTAATGCGATTGGCTGGCATTTATCACGCACAAGACACACTTGTCAATGCAGGGATGGCTTTATTAAATGCATCCCTATCACCAAAACAACAGGTGACGTCAGACGAAACCAGGTCGCTCGTCCTTCGCAAACAATGGACATGCGAGGTCGCGCTCATAAAAATGCCATCCCGACCTACTTTCAAACAGGCCAGAATTTCCAGAAATCATCCCGCCGCGGCATGACTTATAGTTTCCAAGGTTCAATCCTCAAACCTTAAAAACTAAGGGACTTCTGTTATGCCTAAAAAATATAAGGGCTGACGTCAGGTCCATTCAGCCCACAAAAGTCAGATCATTGGAACAACCACCGCCTGCTTCCGTCAGGATAGTGGGTGCGCGTCAGGCCAGCTAGGAGCTGTGGTGCTCCCACGTGTCCAATCCTTGCTCTAAATCGCGCAAATCACTCTGGAAGGTGGGCAATGTGACATAAAGAAGGATTTGCATGGATAATCCCACCAACTTACAGATTTAGTGATCATTGCCTCAATGCATCCCAGTATAAATTGGGAGCTCCTCTCTCATTAAAGGGGGTTGTTACATTTTACGCTTGATTAATTATTCTCTCTTTCCCTAGAATTCTTAGTATTTGATACCTTGTAATATTATTGTAAAGTTAGTCAGCTAAAAGCGACCTGACCATTGTCATCAATATAAGCATCAGTGGACATAGGACTTGCTACCTTAGCATCTGAACCACTTTAAAAACTATCCCCATTGCATTTACTATCTCATTATCCTTTACATTCACGTGTGTCTTCTGGGTCAGCTCAGCATTTCACACATGCGTTTCGTTGGTGTAAAAATCACGCATCAACACTTTAGTTTTATTAACATTCAAATCATATATATAACCGTGTTTTATTCGATAATATTATTATATTAATATTGTAAAAACACGACATCCATAAATCACAATAGGTAAAAATAAAAAAATATTTTTTTTTTGAAATACCTAGAACAAACTGTATGCCGTATTTTAGTTATATTAATAAATTTATAGACTTATATATAATCGAGTTTTTTATTTAACAATATTTTTAGATCCATAATATAGTAAAACCTCTCTATAGTGATACTCTATATAGGAATAAACTCTACATAGTCATAAAAAACTCTAGTCCCAATTTGGGATAGTTATAAATAAGAATAAACTCCACATTGTAATAAGTTATAATTTTTCTAATTCCCGTCTTAAAGAAAGTTATCTCCACATAGTAATAATTATCTGCATATTACTAAAAAATATATGTTATGTTATATTAAAGGTTTAAGATAAAATAAAATATTTATCTAAAGTTGTTTGGGACAATATTTTATATTTTTAGAGTTGTTACCACATCTTTTAACTTGTTAATAGTAATAATTTACTAGCATAGACACCTTCTTGTTGAAGCCAAAATATTTTTAGCTTTTTAAGCATGTTTAGAGCTTTATGACACGAAACTTTTTGTATATCCGTACTATCATCGTTAGGATTATTTCCTTTATCTCATTGTCTAATTGTAGCAATGATTTTTCTTTCGGTTAAAACATACACGATTTGTTGCTCATTTGGATGATTGAGGAAGACATTAATATCCATTCGATTAGTATAGTGAAATTGGCGAATCTGATCACTCAATTTTGCAATGACTCTTTTATTTTTCTCATCCACTTAATTTGTAACTCGCAATTCATCGAAATCAAAGGTCCTAATTTTACAATGCTTAAAACCATTGGCAATTGTCTATGACTTCACATCAATTGACCATACATCAACTGCATTTATAGTTCTATCAATGACACTTATCTTTGCTGGTTCCAAGACACGGTCTTCTATCAATTTTAAAAGTAGGCAATTGAAGTGCTGAATTGAAATCTAATACTACTAAAATATGAATTGAAATTCTAATATTGTACTACTAAAACATGAATTAAAAAATAAGAAATTAAAACTATAATTTTTGTAATTACGCCTCCCTTAAGTTATAACCTCTTTATAATAATAAAATTAGTTAGTCTCACCATTATGACTATAGAGAGATTTTACTGTATTGTATATCCTAAAACTTATAAATTACCATATTATTATAATATCTTTGGATAATATTTGCGAAAGTGAACTATATTTTTTATTTTATAACATTAAAAAACACGTACATAATCAATTTTTTTTATTCAATAACGTTATCAGATTGAAATATGAAGAAAAATTCACAAAGGAAAAAAAAAGGCAAAAAAAAAAAGGGGGCAAATAGTACGGCTTTTGTGTGTCTCCACTCTCCACACAAAAACACCTCCATACACACTTCCACAACACCCCCAAATAAAAAAGAAAGAGCGACCAGATAGACAACAAGACTCTCTCACAGTAACACCACTTCCACCTCCCTCCACTTTGCATCTACTTCCCTCCTCCCGTCTCTCTTTTCATCCCCAAGTAAGTCTTTTTATTCTTCTTTTTCATGTTTTCTTATCTGGGTATTTGCTTTTTTTCTTGTTCTTGTTCTTGTGTTTTTGTTTTTGATGTGTGTTGTTTGTTTGACTTCGAATAGTCATCTTCTATGGGAGAGAGAATCACTCCTGGAAGTTACTTCCAGTACCCTCCTTCTGGAGTCCATGCTTCTCCTCATAGACCCTCTTCTTCTCTGCCTTTAGATCGTGAAAGGTTGGTTTTTTACTCCCTTTGAGTTGGATAATTGCTTCATGTTTGAGTCTTTGAATCTTGTGTTGTTTTGTCTGTGTTTTTGTTTATCTGGGTTGGCTTTGTTTTGGTGGTGTGATTGTTCGGTTGAGACTTTTGATTGTGTAGTATGATTTGTGGTTTTTGATGGGTTGAATTTGCTTATTTTTGGGTATTTATTAATTGAATTTTGTAAATGAGGGCGTGGACTTAAGAGGAAGATGAACTGAATAGTAGTTTCGAATTGGTGATTGTTTTGGGGACTGAAATCGTGTAATTGGGATTAAAGCAAATGTTATTTGTGCATCTATGTTCTCCTTAGACAGTTGCAGTTAACTTTTGGGAGAATTCAAGATCAAGCTTAGATATGTGATTGTAGAAGAGCATAGACTGCCGGCTTCTTTTATAGGGTATTGTTTTGCTTATGATTTTATACTCGTTGATGGTGCTAGATGCGCTATATTCCTTTTAGCTTGGCTACAATTGTATCACCTTTTTTGCGTTAGTGGTTCAACTGTTGCTAATGTTACAATTGAAAACTAGAGTATAACTCCCTTGTTTGAAGAGAAATTCTCCCTTGTAGAAAGCTGTTTCATGGGAACTTTTAAAGTTTAATTTTCATTTCTGCTGTTATTTTAAGTTCATTGTTGTGAAAGCTTGGAAGTTGAACATCATTTTTTAAGAGAATGGAAACTCTTGGCAACTGACCAAATAGTTGTGTTACACTTAGTAGAGTTGACTTTCAGTTAATTCTACTGCTTTCATAATCCCATTTTCTTTCGATCATTTTTTTCTGATTCTGCTGAGGAACCAAATGGAGTATTATACGTTAGTGGACAATGTGCTTTTATTATTGTTTTCTCCTTCTTCTTTCTATCTTTCTTTTTTCTTTTTGGTGGGCATACTTGATGCAATTATTAACTTAATGGGTTACTGAAGAGATTAATACTGTGCATCTAACATTTGGAAAGAGCAAGGAGTGGTTTAGCTAAATAACTAGAAGCATCATAGAAAGGAAACCTTTTTTAGCCTCTTTTTCATTTCAATCTTTCTTGCATCATTTTTAAATTGAATTGGGAGACTATGGTTGTATGATTTTACTTTCAATCATTTTATGTGCTTCTACTTGAGTTTAATTTACATCAAATACTTTGATTATAGTGTCCACTCACTGATAAATTTGTAATGTTCTAGTTTCAAACTAATGTTGAGCAAAATATTCTTGTTATTTTCAAAATTCGAATCCTATGAGAAATCAGATAATTACTCGTGTTACTGTTGTTGTTTAGAGTAGTATGGTTTGTCATATGATTTGATTAATTGATGATGACAGATATTTGGGTGAATTATTGGCGGAGAGGCAAAAATTAGTGCCATTTATGCAAGTTTTGCCACTATGCACCAGGCTTCTAAGTCAAGGTTTGAATCTTTAATCTATTCTTTGTTGTAGTATTTATGTGGCTTTTGTTAATATTACATGGATTCTGTTGCCTGTGCCTTGAAAAACAGCTTCACAAATTTTAATGGTATATGTGCAGTACACTCAGAGTCAAAGGCTTTTGCTTAGGTACATACACATTGGTAGGAGACTACTGAGCCACATGCATTTGATTCTTAAATATATTATTTACACACTTGTTTTAAATTTTCTAGGTTAGAAGTTTCTTGAACTGGATTTTGTAATGTCTGCATCATTGTATATGAACTGTTATGTCATTTCAATTCTTGGTATTGTTAGATGCATTGTGAAGTGGCTATTTTGGTTTTACACGTTTGTAATTTCTGTCCAGTTGCAAAGATACTGATATGTAGAACAATTTTGTAGCGATGCCAGTGATGGCTCTGCTAAAATTTTCTAAAAACATTGTGTAGACGTTATCACCAATTGTCTCACTGAATACAACATGTAATTGGTTGATACCTTGTAATTATTTGTAACACTGGGCAATAAGAGTTGATTATATTCGATATCTTCTTTGAGGAGGATCTTAGAAGTTGGTATTTATAGTTCCTAGTGATTCTGATATGCATTATAGATCACTGGTTCTGGTAATTTGTAATAAATAGTTTATTTGTTATCTTGTGTCACTGCAGAAATCAGACGGGTAACAGGTTACAATCCAAGTTTTGTTGATCATGAAAGGTTTGAACCTGATAGTCCATTTAGGTCATTAGGTCAGCCAAATGGAAGACCGATGGAATTGGAGGGATTGTCAGCGATGCAAACAGAGGTACTGCCAGTTCTGGTTTTTCATGCTTGCCATGGATTTTTATTTAGCAATTTGTTTGAATCTCACTGAATCTATTTTTATTTTTTAATTCTTTGAAGCCTGGACCATATATTTTATTGCTCTGGAACTGAACATGGATATACTAGTATTTTAGATGCGCAGAAAATTTTCTATTGTAGACAGGGTACATTAATGTTTGTTCCTGTTAACTAGTTTTGTCATTGATTAGTTCTAATGTAGTTAAGGTACAAAATTGTTAATTTATCTAAGAATAACATGTGACCCTGGATTTGATGTGGTCTTTCACAAATCAATCTTCTAATAGCTTCTTTTTCAATGTATTCAGCTGCAAATAAAAGATGGCTCTTTGAACGTGCCTTATTTATTGAAAGGCCACTGTATGATCTACTGTAATTGTAGTTAAACTGAGTCAGATAGATATAGTAATTTTCCTGGTTATGTCCATATGTAAGACAATTCTTTTATGCTCATACCTGTAACGTGGTTCAAATGCCTGAGCTCTTATTAGATTGTGGGGGAGAAGATAATTTGGTGAGTGATTTTTCTTGGTGAAATTTAAGCTTGGTAGGTGGGTACTCTAAAAGTATGATGGGATAAGGTTGGAGCCACCGGGTGGTGACTGAAGAAGAAGGTTATCAAATAATTTGTGAGTTTCTTTGTGAAATCTTTTGTGCTGACATTGGTGGACAGCCATGGAGATTTTTATTTTATTTTATTTTATTTAAAGAAAAAGTACAAAAGGAGAAAAAATTAAAAACCCTCTGCAAGTGAAGAGTTAACAAAGCTATGTAAAGTGGTAAGAGGGAATACTCGATGTAGATATTTTCCTGATAAATTGTTTTTGAAAAGCTTATGCAGCATCTTAGATTTGCCTCTATTGTAAGTCTTGTCGTGTTTGATTAACTTATAACTTTTCACAAACATATTTAAACTAATTTTCCTGAAAAAGTTATATTTCGAAAGTCCCTGTACCTTCATAGCTGTAATTCATAAAAAAATAAAAATAAATAAATAAATAAATAAATTATGTTGGTGGGTTGAATTTGACTAAGTTCTAACTGATGATAGATTTTTTTTCTAGGAGACGTACTATTTCAAATCAAAGTGCCTAATCTAAGGTGTGAGGAAATGGGGCGCTTTTGTTTCTGTTTCCAAGTTAGATCAGCTTCTGCTTTTTAAAAGGGTTTTGGATTGCTTGGATGTTGTCTTTCTATTTGGCAAATGGTGGATTGTAGGAACCACTGGGTAGCCTTCTCTTGCTCGTATCTGTCCACTCCTAATCCAATGACATATTTCTTAATTGGATTAGGTGTAGATAGGTTTTGGAGAGGATTTTGGTTTTGGCATATGGCTTTTAGGATTGTTCTATATTGCTGTTTTGTTTAGAGTTTGGGCCTCATTTTGTGTCTAGGCAAGTTTATTTATTATTTATTCTTTCTTTTTAATGGATCTTTTGTGGACTTCTCTTTTTGATATTAATAGACTAAATTGCTTTCTTTCGTGTTTAAGTATTTCCTGTTTTCCTTGCTTTACTATTGTTAGTTAATGCTTCAGTAAAATGGAAAAAAATTTATTAATCTTTTTTATCAAAAGTAAAGATTGATTTTCTTAATGATGTCTTGCTCCAGGAAAATGGGCATCTCCAAAGAATGGCCTCTTTTCAAAATCCTCCAATGGGCTGGACAGGGGTGCCGGGAATTCCGACCACACCTATTGTAAAGAGAGTTGTTAGACTTGATGTTCCTGTTGACAAATATCCAAATGTAAGTTAAGATGTGTATATAGATATGAAGTGCTTTTTGATTTTTTTTCGTTCCCATTCTAATCATAGCTTCTAGCTTAAAATCATAGCAGTATAATTTTGTTGGTCGAATTTTGGGACCACGTGGGAACTCTCTGAAAAGAGTTGAAGCCATGACAGAATGTAGGGTGTTCATAAGAGGCCGGGGCTCCATAAAGGATTCTATAAAGGTATGACCCATCAGAAAATGATTTTCTGCTTTCAAAATCTAATTTGGTGAAGTACTATACATAGAAGTGACTTAGAAGTTAAGTTGCAACTCATTTAAGCTGTGATGGATTTGAACTCATATGGCATGATAATATGAAAATTTTATGCTATAAAGCTGTTTTGCTCATTGTTTATATATATATTGCTTGCATGTTAATTGCATACTTGCCGGATTTATGGATAAGGTGGATTATATAACTCTTGATTCTCCATTTTCCCTCCTTACTTCAACCATGCTGAAGTAGGAACATGTAAATATCTGGTGATACCGATAATATAACTTCTCTTATTTATCAGGTGGCTGTTTCAATAAAAAAATGTTGATTTCTTTGATTTGAACTGGGGATAATTCTGATTTAAGTAATCAGGATAAAGTTAGTGCATTGTCCATTTGAAGTGTGGTGATAAAGCTCAAGTAATTAGGTAAGGGCCCATTAGAAACATGGGAGTTAGAACTAGAAACTTTTGGCTCTAATACTGTTTGAAGTTAACACTTGGCCCAAAAGCTTAAGCTATTAGGTAAGGTCCGAAGATTGGTCAGGTAGCTTAATAATATTTGATATTGCTCATCTTATGACCATAGAGGTTTTTTTTTTTTTTTTTTTTTTTGGGTTACAAAAGGAGTTCCTTGACAATCAATCAAAGCTACTGATAACCTTCCATTGTTGTGTTTGTCTTGAATGAATATATTTATTTCTAATCCATCATTTTGTTAAGCTCTATGTATTGGATGATGAATCTGTATTTAAGTAATATTTGTCTTCGCACTTTGGTTTGAAGTGTAAGTGACATGTCTAATATGCAAAAGTTCAACATATATTTGCAAACTATTGATGGAAATATACATGGTTTCTTCTTTGGTTGCATGTTTTCACCATCTTGAATTCGCTTGATGATTTCTGGTTTTATTTTTTCAGGAAGAGAAACTAAAAGATAAACCTGGTTATGAGCATCTAAATGAGCCGCTGCATGTGTTAGTGGAGGCCGAATTTCCAGAGGATATAATAAATGCCCGCCTGGATCATGCGGTGGCGATATTAGAAAATCTTCTGAAGCCAGTGGTATGAACCGGAATGCATTCATTTGTTCTCTGTTTGCTTTGTCCACTGGGATCTAAACTTGTTCAAACTCATTTTTTAATGCAGGATGAATCCTTGGATCACTATAAGAAGCAACAATTAAGGGAATTGGCTATGCTAAATGGTACTCTAAGAGAAGAAAGCCCCAGCATGAGCCCGAGTATGTCACCCTTTAACAGTGCAGGATTGAAGCGTGCAAAGACAGGAAGATAACCCCCATTTAGTGATGATGGATCATAATTATTAAACATGCTGGACCACTGCAGCTGATGGACTGCAGTCCTGACGACTTCAACTATATTGTTCTTCGGAACCTTGGGAGACTTGGTGATTGAGAAGAGTTAAGTTGAAACCAAGAGTAAGTTATGCGCGTGAAATGTTGGCATGCCAGATGGGTTATCTGTTTCGATAGTTGTGTTCTATATGGCTAACATCTTGATCTACAATCTCAATTCTTTTCATGTATAATTCCTTTGAAAGTCGAATTTGTTATTTGATTGGTTAAAAAAGTAGCTCATTCCCTAATCAATTTATTTGTTATTCCAGCTAGCTGTTGATTGAATGTGAACTTTATATGTACTTTGGCAGATACTTTGCCTTAACAATCTTATGCCTATTGACATGAAACAAATGAATAATAAATTGCATCGTAATTTCTGTTATCTTCCATGTTCTGTTGTTGTAACCTATGTTTGTCAAAACTTTGGATCTTATTGTAGAGATTCAAGTGCAGACTTCATCCTTATCATATATAGATACAAGGAAAACTTAAATATTGTAACTTAAATTTTTTATTTCATAAGGCCCAAATACCAATCAGTTATAACTACAGCAAAAGATTGGAAAATAAAAACTAAAGACCAAAGTAAAACATGCTTTCAGTCTATAAGTCAAGAAAGGGCAAAAACCCAAGTTTTGTGACTTAGATTTGTTTCCTTCCTTTGCAAACCCCTTTTCTGAAATGGTAGCCTCCTAAAAGTCTTCACAAACCAATTCCTTAGGAAGATCTTATTGCATTCAATGATAATTCCAACGACTAACCCACTGCCATACCCCATTGCAGCTACTATCTTCCATAAAAATTCATCTTGAGACCTCTGAAGTTTTGATCCTTTTCAAAAGTTGAAGGTGCTGTGGAGGAAGTCTAGATATTCTCACAGGACTTTGAGAGAGGAATTCCACACAACCCTATATTTCCTTCATATGAATCATTTTGAAATGTATCAAATTTTGCCCCTCGTGGTATAGGTCCTATGAGATGGTAATGAGAGACATTCAAGAATTCTAGAAAGTTGAGCTGTTTTAGTTCTTGGAGAATGTGTCCCAAAAGTTTGTTGTAGGACAATTCTAATGATTCAAGCTTCTTCTATTCCTTCAACGAAGATGGAATCTGGCCCGAGAGATTGTTGTTTGAAAAATCGAGCAAATGCAGCCCCTTTAAGTTCCCAATGGATGTTGGAATCTCTCCTTGAAAGTTATTGTATGAAAAATCAATGGCTTTCAAGGCTTTTGAAATCTTTGAGTATATCGTTTTCATTCCTTTGTTATGTATTGTCAATGAATAGTGATAGTCTATGTCATCATACATGCCAAAGAAGTAGTTAATGCGAGCCAAGCTTTCTTGCATATATGCTGCCTGCTGGTCAACATCAATGACTTTTAATGCTTTCCAGGATTGGAANGGCTTTCAAGGCTTTTGAAATCTTCGAGTATATCCTTTCCATTCCTTTGTTATGTATTGCCAACGAATAGTGATAGCCGGCGTCATCATACATGCCCAAGAAGTAGGAAATGCGAACCATGCTTTCTTGCATATATTCTGCATGCTGGTTAACATCAATGACTTTCAATGCTTTCCAGGATCGGAAGTATTCATATGGTAGCCTACCTTGAAAACTATTGTGGGAGAGATCAATGACATGAATGTTGGGAAACTCAAATCCAAACGCAGGACCTCTTATTACTCCATGAAATTTGTTCGAGCTTAGACTGAGAACTCTCAACTCTGGAAGATTTCCCAACCAAGATGGAAAAATCTCGTATATATGGTTGTTCTCCAAATCAAGAAACTCGAGCATTTTACAATTGGCCAATGATCTTGCCACTTGCCCGTGTAATTGATTATGACCAATATCAATCGACTTCAACTGGCATTCATTTGTAAATGTTTGAGGAATGTGGCCATGAAAGGAGTTGTTTCTGAGATTCAAAACAACCAAAGAATTACTTAAGTTGCCTAAACCTTGAGGAAGTACTCCACTCAGATTGTTATTAGATAGATCAAGGACTTGAAGCGAACTTTGACTACAAATCAATGGTGAAATTTCGCCAACGAATTTGTTGTTGGAGGCCAAATAAAAAAGAGTATACATAGATTTTGCTGGAATTGGGAGTGATCCTTCGAGCATGTTAAACCTTAGGTCTAACGTGCGTAGGTGTTCCCACGGAAGAACAACTGAATGCCGATCAAAGCCTGTTAAGGAATTAAAAGAAAGGTTGAGATAGTCGAGAGTGTTTACACTTGTACTCCAAAACCATTGAGGTATTTGACCACTGATATGGTTGTGAGACAGGTCTAGCCACTCCAAACTTTCTTGGTTTTTCAGGAAATTTGGGAACTTATCTAAGTTGCATGAAGCTAATCCTAACAATTCAAGAGAAGCATTACTGCTGACATTCGAAGTGAGTACTGTTAAATTGTTATATGATAACAGTAATCTCTTCAACTTTTTTAGCATTAAAAACATTGCTAGCTCCATTGGACCACTCAAGTTATTGCGATAGAAGCTGAGAAATTCAACATTCTTGAGTTTAGAGATTGAGCTTGGAATAAGGCCGTTCAACTTATTGGATGAAAGGTCCAATGTTTGCAACTGGGTGAGATTGAATAGCTCAGATGGAATTTCACCATGTAAATTGATTGCTCCAAGCCGCAAGACAGTGAGTTCGGTAAGCTTTCCAACCACAGGCAAGGAAGAAAGAGTTTGGGCAGTGAAGTTGTTGTTTGAAAGGTCTAAAAACTTGAGCTGGGTAAGGTTTTCAAGTGAAGATGGAATGAATCCCTGGAAATTACACAGGGAAATATGAAGTTCCTCTAAAGAATCAAGGTTTCCTATTGAAAAAGGTACCTCACCAGAGAAACTTGTGTTTGCGATATCAAGTACCTTAAGAGGACTGTAGAAATGAAATTCAGGAAGCTTACCTCTCAGATCCTTGTTCCAGGCTAGCTTAAGTCTTGTCAGATTTGGGAAATGGAAAATTCTTTCTGGGAATTCCCCCTGTAATGAACAAGATTCAAGACCAATAGATGTCAAAGAAGTCATATTTGCCAAGGTTTGAAGGGCATCAATTGAATTCATTTCGACAAAGCCGAGATCAAGTTCTTTTAGGTGAGTTAAGTTATGAACTAAACTTTTCAGATCAGGCTTACGGAGCTTCAATGGAGCTTCTAATGCAGGCGGCATATTAAGAGATAAAAAGACCAAGTTGGATAATTGAGATATTTCTGATGGGATTTGGCCAGAAAATACAGAATGTGAGAGATCAAGATATGTCAACTCTGTAAGGTGCCCAAAACCTGATGGGATTTCTGAGTTATTGAAATTATTACCAGAAAGATCAAGTTTTTGAAGGTGGGAAAGGAGGAAAAGAGTGCTATTGGAGTGGAAAGAACCGAAAAGACAACTGCTGTTGAGTTTTAGGCCAATTACATGACCAGTATTTTCATCACACTCGACGCCATCCCATGAACAACAATCATCATTCTCTCCTTGGAGCCTCCATGAAGACACTTTTGGATAAGCAGAAAGTTCATTAGAAGCAGACCTGTTAATGATAAAGCTATCCTTGAACTGCAACAAGGCATAGCTTTCATCATTATGGCACAACGGCTGCACTGAAGAAGAAGAAGAATAGGTGACGTGCAGATGAAAGAGCGAGATAACAAAGAACAAATGAATGAAAAACAAATGAATGAAAAACAAGACTAGATTGAAGAAGGATCTCATGATGAAGCTTCAAAATATTAGTCTTAGAAAAGCAAGTAAGAGTATATAGAAAGCCTAAAAGGCCCTTGAAAGTTTGATATTTTAGTTTTTTTAAATTTAAAATTTTCTTAAAAAGACCCCTAGGTTTGCTAATTTGACTAAATCTACCCAATTTTAAAACTTTTATAATAAATAACAAAACCACCCCCGCCAACCTCCGCTCTGTTGCCGATTCCGACCACCACACACGCCAAATGATTTAGATCGAAAAATTCTTCACGCACAGACTCGTCGGATCTGTGTCGTAACGCATTAGGAAATGGCTCATGTTTTCCGGCAACGATCAGCGGGCTGATACCTGCCGCAAAATTCAGACTCTACACGCCCAGATCGGTTCATAGGCCTTGTTTCCTCTGAGTCCAGTCGGATTGGGGTCTAATCGTGCCATCGGGTCGTGGTGTGCGGTGAGCGTGTTTAGTGTGAGTGTATAAAACGGATTTATGATTTTTGGCCGGTATTGAGGAAATGCAACCGTATGGTAGGTTCGACATGCTAACGAAAGGGGTCGTGAAATCGTGAAAAATACACCAAGAGATTGCAAAGCTTCAAGGGATGGGAGGCGTGTGCACTGACGTTAGATTCAAACGAAAATCAGAACATGCACACTACGCCGGAAGGTATATACCTAATTGGAGGGCCTGGATGCAAAACCCGGGGGGAAGACACAAGTCTCGGAGCGGGCTTGAGCCGCGAGAACCTGGGGGAGTAGAGGCGTAAGGCGGGGGGGCCGGGGGGGAGTGTCAGCAGGCCGAGATTGAGGGGCGGGGACATACGGGGGGGAGCGACATAGACTGGAAGAGGGGGGGGGGCGGGCAGTGGGGGCGGTAGTGGTGGGGCACGACAACATGAGAGAGGGGGGGAACGGGACGGGGGGGATAACAATGATGAATAGGCGGGACCCCGCAGCGCAGGGCAGTTTGAATGGATGCGCGTGGTGCTCTAAAGTGGTCGGGCAGAGGGGTCAAAGATACTTCTGGAAGGGTGGTAGCCAGGGGAGCAAGGCGTAGGGGGGAGCCAGGACGGTGGGGCGAAGGAGGCATAGGTTACCAAGGACAAGCAGAGCGCCGGTCGGGAGGAGCGAGCAAGAGCGGGACAGGGAGGGCAACGAGAGGCGGAGGCAGGCAGGAGGGGGAAGGGAGGAGGGGAAAGAGACTAGAAGGTGATAGTCGATGGGGGAACGCAAGGGGGGTGTGCGAGGAAACCACAGGCGAGGGAGCACAGGGAGGGTAAACGACGCAGTTACTACCAAAAAACGGGGGGGGGGGGGGGTGTGGGGGGGCGGTTTTCAGACTGCAGTGCTGGTGAGTGGTGGGAAAGATTTACTCACTACGAGAAAAGTAAAGATGAGTTAAGGATGAGATGAAATTTAGCGTATCTCCACGACTTAGAATTCCGGACCCCGGGCTGGTGACCGGGTGCCGGGGAGCGAGGAGGGAGTTCAAGGCACGTGCGGGGAGAGGAAAGATACGGGGGGGCGCGGCACCACCTGGACCCTAGGCAGGTAGCCACGAGTCAGGGAGACGAGCGGGCAACGTCCAGAGGGGAATCAGTACACAGTGACGTCAGCGGGCACTGATGGGGGGAAAGGGCCAGGGGGGTAATAGCCAGCTCCAGGGTGCTGCATGTGCTTCAAGGCAGAGGAGCATAGGGCGGGAGGTGGCGGCAGCACCGCTATGCGGCAAGGGGGCGGAAAGTTGGCAGAGGTCAAAGAAAGCAGATTAGGGATACAAGTGGACACGTGTGAGTGCCTAAATTGACGAGCTAGGACATGAGTGGCAGGAATATGGGGACTATACAATAGGGTGAACAGGCGGTGCGGCCAACGAAGGGAGTGCGAGTGAAGAAAAAGGGAGGCAATACGGGCCAAGACAATGGGGGGTGGCTGCTCCAGGAACTAGTTCATTTGCTTCGTCTCCTGGGGCGGACGGAGTAGAGGTCAGCAAGGCGGTGAAGAAGGAGGCGTTAAGATCCAGGATGTACAATGTTGGGGAGCAAACCGGAACTGTAGGGAGGGGGTATGGGGTTGACAAGGAGGGGTCTACAAACTGTAGTTCGCATCGGGGAAGCGGGAGGTGCTATTAGGTGATTCCAAAAAGAGATAAAACCCGTGGGGACCGCTCGTAAGGATGCAGCCAGGCGAGCAGAAAAGGGAGGGAGGGGCAGAGCACTGAGAGGACGGACGTAGTGGTGGGGGGGGCACACGGTGGAGCGGAAAGGGTGAGCAAGGAAGCGCGGAAGAAGTACGGCCGAGAGGAGGTCACAAAAAGCACGCGGAGAGACAGCAGAGCGGAGAGAGAGAATCTTGAGGGAGGCCAACCCAAAACCAAATAAAATAATAATAAAAGAATAATGAGGGAAAAAAAGGTGTGTGACGAGAAAGGTAGTGGAAAGCGGGGTGAAATGGGTGCGATATGGGGGTTGGGGGAAAGGGGGGGGGAACAGGGGACTAGAGCTCCCATTGGAAAGGAGAAGACGAAAAAAACCGAGGCCACAGCGGGAATAGGACACGAAACCGCTAAGAGGGTGGCGTGAATTGAGCGGGCATCTGGCGAGCACAAGTGGGGCAAGCCAACGGCGGATGACAGCAGAAATATGGGCTAATAGTATATGTAAATGAGGGGCCAGAGGGCCTAGCTCACTAGATCTAGTGGTTTGGGTGTTCCTGCAGTTCGGCGTTCAGGTCTGGATTGATTTCTCACTTTTTAGAATCTTGTAACTAGGTAGATCGATAGCGAGGTAAATCGAGGGTAGTTTTACTCTTGTGGCTTGAGGATTCCAGTGAAGTTCTTGGAGTTACGGTTAATTCGGGTAGAAATAGAGAGGATTAATCTGGGTTTGTTGGATCTTGTACTGTATTGATATTATCAGATTATAGGCTGTGAGCTCTCCATTTCCGGCCAACGGGACGTAGATTATCCAAATAGGAAATTTGAACCACGGTAAAAATCTTGCGTTTCTGTGTTGGATGTTTGTTAATCGGGGTGGATTTAAATCTGGTTTATGTGTGTTGTTGGCTCAGTAACATGGTATCAGAGCATTAGACAAAGGCTTGATAGATTTAGAGTGGTTCGGTGATTAGGGTTTCTGAAAATTAGGGTTTGTCTAAAATTTGGGTTTTCAAATTAAGGCTTCCCTTAGCAATCTTGAGTCTTAGTTACAGATTCGAGTGGTAAATTCACTGATTGAGGAAATCTTGGTGAAGATTCAGGTTTGAGTCTTAGATATTCATCAAGATTTACGTGTCATGGTCTGTATGGTTCTGAGTCAAGTACAAATTGTCAAACACAAAGATGTCAACTACACGATTAGAAATCATCAGTATGATGGCAAGATAGATTTCGGATGGTGGAAAAAGAAAATGAAGGCACTGCTGCCCCACACAGGTGGGAATTGCCCTGGAGAAAGACGAAGCCAAATGGCCAGAAGAGAAGCTGAAGAATAAGGATGAAATCAATGAGCGTACAACCTCATAGTGATGAACTGTCAGATAACGTTCCTGCGGAAGGGATGGCTAGAAACCCTCTAACCCTATGGGGTAACTCGAAATTTTTTTTTTTACAGTCAGCACACACCTTGCATTTTAAGGGTGTTATTCGTACAAATGGAGGGTTCAAATCAGTTGAGGATAATTTAGATGATTCCTTAAGATGACTTTAATTCAAAGGTATGACAGGAAC
Source organism: Pistacia vera (assembly GCF_008641045.1). Lineage (NCBI taxonomy): Eukaryota > Viridiplantae > Streptophyta > Magnoliopsida > Sapindales > Anacardiaceae > Pistacia > Pistacia vera. Next base: position 260,002 of record NW_022195726.1, read on the forward strand.
TAGTGACACCAGTTAGCAATGATCTTATTAAACCTTAACTGAAGACTCATAGTTGTAAGATCCCTTCAGTATCAGGACTGTACCTAGTCTGGATTAATAGTTGCGGTCTTAAGCTAGGGAATTAGAGCTTAAGGTTCAAAAAGATCTAGAGTAACCGTGTTGTAAAGGGAGGGCAGATCTATCAAACAGAAAGTCTATCTAAAAACCAGCAGGGTCAAAACCAGAAAAAATGGAAGGGACAGTTAAATAAAATCAGACACTAGGAAGTGCTCTTCTTTGCAATAAACCTGGTCATATCAAGAAAACTGTTTTGAATGGTTGAAGAAACATAAACAGGTAATACTGATAGTAACCTTGCTTCTAGTGATAACCAATGGGGGGGCCTAAGGTCGACAGTATCAACATCTGACTGCTAAGGAATGGGTCCTGGACTTAGGCTGTTCCTTCCATATGAGTCCACACAAAAACTGGTTTCAGAACCTAGAATCTCAGGAAACAAAACTGTTTATATGGGAAAACCAGCTTGTAGGGTAAGGGTATGGCATATACCAGCTTTACTAATGGAAAATTTGTAACAACTAAGTTAGTAACCCTGAGTTAAAAAAGGAACTCGATCCTTTAGGTACCTTAGTAAGCTGAGGGTTCAGAGCACAATATATGGTTGTTAATGGTATAAAAACCAACACTAGTTCTCAAAGGGAAAAGAGGAAGGGCCTTTACATTTATGTTGTGATTCGACCCAAGCGGTAGCACAGTTTGTCACCCACCAAACTTACGCAACTGAAAAATGGTACCTTAGGTTAGGACACATGATCAGAAAGGTGTGCACATCCTTAGCAGTCAGGGAGGGTTTGGGAAGGACACCATAGCAACCTAGAATCTAGAAATCGGTGTGTTAGGAAAACACACCAGACAAAGTCAAAGGGACTCACCTACCAAGGACTGCCAGATACTACCCTCTGACCTCGGGGACCAAAAAAACCCAGGTGGGACAACTATTTCTATCCATTGTGAGATGACTACAGAAAGGTCTGGACCTTCCTCCTAAGACCAAAGATCGAGCTTTGACCAAGTTAGGGTTTGGAAACACTGGTAGAAAATCAATCAGGAAAGAAAGTTAAGGTACTTCGCATAGACAATGGTCTGGAATTCTGCAATTCTGAATTTGACAACTCTGAAAGACACATGGTATTTTGAGACATAAACTGTACTAGGAACCCCCAACAGAATGGTGTGACAGAAAGAGAGAACCGTACCTACTAAAAAGGTTAGGGTCTCTTGTTTCTTCAGGGACCAAACACTTTGGGGGAAGCCCTAGCCACACAACCATACTTGTGAATGGAGTCCTTCCTGCTATTATGAAAATGTCCCGAGAAATATGTCTGGTAGAAGACCACTTAAGCCTGGAGGTATTTAGTTTTTATGTTTTTAGAAAAGGGTTTGGCTGCTATGCACACACTAGGGAATTGACCCAGTCTACCAAGCAATTTAGTTCACAAGAAGGACAAAGTATAGATTGGGGATGGGAGACACCAGGGTAATTTGATTGTAGAAGAGATTGGTTTAATGAATGGAACCCTTGCAAAGGGTTTGCCACTGATCTAGGAAGCATAAAAACACTGAACCAGTCCAACCCAAGAGGATACTCCAATTGAGGTGGAGCAACCTTCACATCAGCCCACTCCACCCAAACTAAAACTGAAACCCAAATAGAATCTAAAACTGAACCTGTACAACCAGCAAAAAAGATATTAATGAGATCTTAGAACCCCAACTAGTTGACCACAGCAGTACCAACTGGCCAGAGACAATCAGGAGAGAGGTAAGGCCCACTGCTGTTTATTCTTATGTTGAACGAATTTTTTGCTTTGCTTGCAGGTACAAAAGTTCAGAGGACAGAACCTGAAACATATCGAGGCTTTGAGACCAAGATAAGAAAAGGGAAGCAACATGAGGCAAAGATGCACTCCCTAGAGGTAAACAGAACTTGGACTGGGTACCCAAACCCAAATATCAGAAGCTAATCCAAGTAAGTGGCTCTAAAACTTAAGGATGGCATTCATTTTTCTGACCCACCTAGTATAAGCCAGGCTAGTGCCAAAGCTACACCCAAAGAGAGGGAATAGACTTCAATGAAGACTTTTTCCCTGTGGTGAAAATAAAACCATCAGATTAATGTATGCTATTGCTGCTCACACAAATCTAGAATTAGAACAACTAGATGTGACTACTGCTTTTCTGCATGGAATTTGGTGAGAAAATTTATATGAGTCAGCCTAAGGATTCATTAGTTGAGGCCCCGACCTTGTATGCTGCTCCATAAGTCACTATATGGCTCAAATGCCCCCAGGCAATGTACAAAAGGTTTGACACCTTATGATAGTGGGGATTAGGAGAGCAAGTATGACGATTGCTTCTACTTTGCTGATAAAAATCTGCCCATTTATCTTTTGCTGTATGTGATGATATGCTGTTAATCAGTAGATCCAAGCCTAGGATACAAGATCTAAAAAAAGATAAATTAGAATTTGACATGAAGATTGGGAAATGCAAGAAAATATTAGGGATGGTAATATCAGAGAATAAGGAACAACGCTTAAAACTAGACAGGTGCTATTTGCAGAAAGTAAAACAAATTTGGTAAGACTCAAACACCTCACAATGCCCTCGGCAAATCATTTCATACTTAGTAAGAACAGGTCCAAACTAAAGCTGAGCTGTAAAAATGAGATATCCCCTATCAAATGTGATTGGCTCCTTAATGATGCTATGATAAGCACTAGACCTGATCTGTCATTTGCTATATCACTTCTAGTAGATTCATGTCTAACCCTGGTAGTGAACATTGACTGCCCTTAAATGGGTTTAAGATACATTAACAGTTCTTTGAATGTTGGTTTAAAGTATAGTAAGAACAATACTGTGCTTGATCTTGTTGGGTTGTAGATCAGATTTTGCAGGTGATAAAGACACCAAATCCACAACTCTTACTGCTTACCTTGGAGGAAACTGCATAGGCTGGAATCTAGTTGCAGCCTAAGTTGCACTTTCATCAACTGAGGCAGAGTACATAGCCATTACGATGTGTATAAGGAGGCTGTGTGTTACGGGTGTTACTGACAGAAGCAAATCTTACAGGGAAGGTCACAATTTACTCAGATAGCCAAAGTGCTATGCATCTGAGTAAGACCCCAGTTTATCACGAGAGGACCAACTGTTGACGTAAGATTTCACTTTGTAAGAAACTTGTAGCCCAAGGATTAATTGAGCTGAAGAAATCCCCACTGAAGAAAATCCAGCCGATATAGGGACCAAGATCTCACACCAGCAAAATTCAAGCACTGCTGGAAGTTCTGTCCATGGAGTAATTCAATACCAACTGGAGCTATGAGGAATGGTTAGAGTTTACTGCACTACTGTTAGTTTTCAAGTCTTCAAGTGAGATTGTTGAAGTGAAGACTGAAAAACGATGCCGCTTTTATTAATGAAACGCAGAGTTTTTGGCTTGAATTTATCTGTGCGTCCTGTCCATCCAAGCTGTGTAGATCCAACGGCTGAGACATGTCAAAGTCAGCAATATAAAGAAGGGAATAGTTCACTGTACAGCAATTTGATTTTTTCATTTTTCTGCAGTTCGTTCTTTAGTTCTTGATTGATTTTTCTGCATTTTTTAGAATCAGTGTAACTAGGTAGATTGATTAGCGATTGTTAGTCAATCTGAGGGTAGTTTTACTCTTGTGGCTTGAGGATTCCAAGAGAGTTCTTGGGTGATTTACGGTTGATTCTTGGGTAGAATAGAGAGGATTTGATCTGGTTGTGTGTTGGTACTACTGTATTGATTATTACAGATTAGTAGTGTTGTAGCTCTCCATTTCCGGCTCAACGTGGACTAGATTATCCAAATAGGATAATCGAACCACGGTAAAAATCTTGCGTTTCTTGTGTAGATTTTTTGTAATCTTGGAGTTTAAACTGGTATGTGTTGGTTGTTGGCTCTATACAGATCATGTAAAAGCTTAGGTCTAATGATAGATTTTTCTATGGAAGAACCTAAATGTTAGCTAGGCCTCCTAAAAATTATACAGTTATTCAACATGGAGGTGGGTATTAGGCCTCAATTGTGTGTGGAGCAATCTGGCCACTGCAAATGGTCTTGGTTTTCAAGAAGAGTTACTCACTTACAAAAAATTTTACAAAGATCTCCATACAAAATAATGTGATAAAAAATGAATAAAGAGTGACTTTTCTATTTATTTTTTTTTTTTACTTTAAATAAAATTTTGTAAGATTTTTATTAGAGTTAGTATTTTGTTTCAAACGACAGCTTATCTAGCTGCATAAAAATTGGTAAAACACTATCATTAGAAACTTGGTACGGGCCCTCGTCTATTTTTGGGCTGACCTTCCCGGGGCTTTTAAGAAGCAAGAAGAAATAAGATTGGGCTTTTGGAGCAAATCTTGATTTGGGTTCTTGGACCTCGGCTGGAATATTGTTAGGAAAGTTTAGCCTTGGAGTGGATGTATTATGCATAATAGGAGCCGAAAGCATTGACATGCTCTAACTGGGAAGTGTAATGGCTAATGGCTATAGGATATATTGGTAGGGGAAAAGCTTTATGTTCCTGTAAGATGGTATAAGAAATGTTGAAGACTTCGCAATTGAGCTGTGTAAGCTCCTTGTGGTATACGTGATTAGGCCAGACGATCTACATCCAAGGGTGATGACAGTTTCACTATATGAAGAAGAAATTTTACAACACCTCTCATGCTTCCCTTAATAGCCATTTATAAATCTCAAGCCAAATTCGGTCGAGATCCATTACCACTATACAAGTCTAGATGATTAAATATAGACATACAGGGCTTATGTCCAAATAAAGGACAATTGATAAATCTCTCTAAGTTGATCCAATTAATATATTTACTATTTTTTTGTATTGTTTGTTTCGAAAGGAAATTTGAAAATGAAAGTGTGAGTTTGCTTACGTGATCTCATCAAATTTAATTCTTTATAAAATTACCCTTTTTTGTCTTTTAATATGTTTGAATAAGACTTAAATATAACTGAGTGATTTTAATGACATCATTATTTTAGGAGATAATTATTTTTTTAGAGGATTAATTCAAAAGTTAATATATGTTGAATAATTCAAAACAAAGCCTACAAGTATACAAAATCGGTGTGCAGACCTTCCTGAACCCCCCTATTTTGTTCTCTGTTTCTAGCAACACTGTCTCCCTCTTTTCTCTGTGAATTTGTGAGCCTGAAATCAAAGTAAGTTGTACTTTGCCGAATCCTTATCATGATGCTATTTAAAATTCAACTTCTCATAAATAATGTATAGATGGAAGATTGAATATTGTAACTAAATTTTTTATTTAATTGGGCACAAAACAAAATTTAAATTGCATAACTAGAACGAAAAACATGGAAGAACTCAACACCACAGAAACGGCAACCCATCTTTGAGAAAGCAAACAGACAATACATAACAGAATTCCCAAATTTTGTGACTGCAATTCTATTTACCTTTACGGCTATCCTTTTTCTAAATGGTTGCCTCCTGAAAGTCTCACAAACCAATTTTGATGAATATCTGTTGCATCAATTATAAATCCAACTACTAACCCACTGCCGAACCCCATTGCAACATAATCTTCCAACAATCCATCTTGAGACCTCACATTTTGATCCTTTCCAAAGTAGTTGAAGGTGCTTTTGAGGAGTTTGTATTACCACATGGCTTTGAGAGAGGAGTTCCACACAACCCCACGTTTCCCTCGTACGATCATTCTGAAATGTGTCAAACGGCACTCCTCGTGGTAAGGTCCTATAAGATGATTATGAGAGACATTGAGAATTCCAGAAATTTGAGCTGTTTTAGTTCTGAGGAATGTGTCCTGAAAGCTTGTTGAGGACAATTCCAATGATCAAGATTCTTCAATTCCTTCAAGGATGATGGAATCTGACCCGAGAGATTGTTGTTTGAAAATCGAGCAAAGCAGCCCCTTAAGTTCCCAATGAGATTGGGAATCTCCCTTCAAAGATGTATAAAATCATGGCTTTCAGGCTTTTGAAACTTCGAGTATTATCCTTTCCTTCCTATACATGTGAGAGATCAAGATATGTCAACTCTGTAAGGTGTCCAAAACCTGATGGGATTTCGGAGCTATTAAAATGATTATCAGAAAGATCAAGTTTTTGAAGGTGGGAAAGGAGGAAAAGAGTGCTATTAGAGTTGAAAGAGCCAAAAAGACAACTGCTGTTGAGTTTTAGGCCAATTACATGACCAGTATTTTCATCACACTCGATGCCATCCCATGAACAACAATCACCATTTTCTCCTTTGAGCCTCCATGAAGACACTTTTGGATAAGCAGAAGATTCATCAGAAGCAGACCTGTCAATGATAAAGCTATCCTTGAACTGCAACAAGGCATAGCTTTCATCGTTGTGGCACAACCGCTGCACTAAAGAAGAAGAAGAATGGGTGACATGCAAATGAAAGAACGAGATAACAAAGAACAAGTAAATGAAAAACAAGAGCGGATTGAAGAAGGATCTCATGATGAAGCTTCAGAATATTACTCTTAGAAAAGATTATAAGAGTTAGAAAGATAGATGAAATTTAGTGTATCTCTTACAACAATATATTGAAGTTCCTTATCCGTGCGTTAACTATTTTCCATTGTCGTTAGTGGAGTTCAATTTTTTCCCTGGAAAAATAATTTTTTTCCCCTGTACCTAGTGAAGTCCATAGTGGAGACATTAAAAAATTCATTTGTTTGGCTTAATTATGTCTTGTCAATGATATGCTTAGTTTTCAGTCAAACCAATATTATCAAATTGGCCGACAAATTAAAGATCAGTGTTTATTTTCTCAGTCAATTGTATCAAATGTCTACATTTTGGCCTCCTCATTCTTCAAGGGTGATAGAAACTTTAAGATGTCAAAATAAATAAGATTAGGGATGACAATTTGGACAATTTAGTTCCTAAATTGACGGATCTAGGACAAAGATTTGTAAATTAGAATATGGGATATACAATAATTGTGAACATTTCTCTTCCAAGTTAACGTATGTATGGAAGAAAAGTATAGGCATACTTGGTCCAATACATTTTTTTCCCATGAACTAGTTCTACTTGTTTTCTTGTAGTTAGTTAAGTTCAACATTTTTTAAGGAGCACTAAGATCAAGGATGACAATTTTGAGCAAACCTTAACTTAGGGGTGTGTATGGGTTGATAATTTGGTTTGAGTTTCTTCATTGAATCTGAGTTCTTCATTGGATTCCAAAAAGAGAGAAGAAAAGTTTTGCTTTTTCTAAGATTCAATCCATTCTAGTATAATAATTGAGATTTTCAGTATCAATTTATATACTTAATTTTTTTTTTTTATTTGCATAAACGATGTATATTAAATTTATAAGATAATTCTCTAATAAGAAATATTAATTTCATTAAAATCATAAAAATTGCATAAAAATTGTTTTTAAACACATCTAAATAACGAAAAGCCCAACTTGGTTACGGGCCCTCATCTATTTTTCGGCTGAGCTTCCCTGGGCTTTTAATGAAGACAGAAGAAAAAAGATTATGGGCCTTTTTGGAGCCAATCTTTGATTTGGGTCAGTCTTGGACTCTCGGCTGGAGCAAGTTGTGGAGGTGGGCTTTGAATGACGGGCTCTCCCTTCTCCTTGACCATGGGCTGAACATGGAGGATTCCTTTTGGGCTTGTTACTTCTAGCTTGTACAGCTTTTTGACTTTCTGTTTGCCAAGGCCTGGGTTTTGTTATGGGCTTTGATTGTAAAGGATTGTTATTTGAAAGAGTAAACGAACTTTTCCCACCCAAGGTTTTCCTCAATGACATTTTTCACCAAAAAAGTTTCAAAATACCATTTTTCCACCCAAAGTTTATATTCCGTTACTACCCAAAGCCGATTCTGACCGATTGCAACATCAAAAAATCTCGTTGTCACCACAATTTGAACCTTTGGTCTTCTCTCTACAAAACTCTTCTTACTCCGATACTTGATTTCTTTGTTTTTAGCTAATTTTCGGCTAATTCTAATAGCGAATATTCAATCGATTACCACCATTCGATTGCTAGCCTCCACTCTAAAAAACCTCTCTCCCCCTATCTCCTAGTAGCTTGTCAAAGGTCGTTGAGAAACTGAAGTGTATTTTGGGTATTAACAAAATATAAACTTTAGGTGGGAAAGTGGTATTTTGAAACTTTTTCCATAGGAAAAGTCATTAAGGCAAACCTCGGGTGGGTACTTGAAAAATTTAGAGTCATAAATACCTAATACCACTAAAGAATCAAGGTTTCCAATTGAATGGAGAAATTTATTAAATGGGTACGGAAAAGATCATGATGTAGCATCAGAGCAACTATATACTTTGTTAACCACTCCAACTTACCCACAGGTTCAAAATTTTCTTGTTTGTATCCTACACTCTTCTAGCTTTACCTTGTAGTTTTGGCCGAATGAGTTACGCATACTCAAGGTTTGTTGAAATGATAAGTTGATACCCAAAAGGTTTTGAAACGACAAATAGGTGCCTTCCGTCATGTTCTGTTAGTGATTTTCGTTTGATAATAGTGAAAAGACTAAAATGCCCTTGAAAGTTTGATATTTTAGTTTTTTATAAATTTAAAATTTTCTTAAAAAGCCCCTAGGTTTGCTAATTTGACTAAATACCCCAATATTTAAAATTTTTATAAAATAACAAAAACACCCCCGCCACCCGCTGTGCCAGATTCCGACCACCACCGCCGGAATTTGATCGAAAAATTACGTTACGACACAGACTCGTCGGATCTGTGTCGTAACGCATAGATCTGGCATTTTTCGGCAAGATCCGTGGCTGATCTGGCCGGAAAATGCCAGATCTACAGCCAGATCTGGTCATAATGCAATTTTTCGGCTAGATTCCAGCGGTTGTGGTCGGAATCTTGCACTGCGGGTGGCGGGGGCGTTTTTGTTATTTTATAAAATTTTTATATATTGGGGTATTTAGTCAAATTAGCAAACCTATGGGGTTTTTTAGAAATTTTTAAATTTATAAAAAACTAAAATATCAAACTTTCAAGGGTATTTTAGTCTTTTCACTATTATCAAACGAAAATCATTAACAGAACATGACGGAAGGTACCTATTTGTCGTTTCAAAACCTTTTGGATACCAACTTATCGTTTCGCTAAACCTTGGGTATGTGTAAGTCGTTTTGCCTGTAGTTTTAGTTCATCATAATCCTATGTGATTTGGCTTGACAACTTGGGGAGCTACAATAAGTGAAGGAATGTTGTGCTTCCATTTTTCTTTTGTTGTCAACATACAACATGATATGAGTTTTTTACTTGACTTTGTTATAACTAATGGATTAAATAAATTTTTACCCGCAATCGCATGGCAGGGATTTATCTCTGTTCTCTAAATGTATGCATTGTTTTCAAATAATTTTTAAGGTGTATCCATGTATATCAATTCTTATTTGTGATCAGATGACTTTTGTCTAATTATTCAATATTTACCAAATGAACAAGCATATCTCCTGTCTGTAGTAGCTGAGCAATATCTGGTACATTGGACAACTAATATTCTGAGTCATTCATATATTTTAATTGGAGGATGTAAAGGACTAGAATTTGATATGATGTTTAACTTCAGATGGTTGGTTCTAGGAACCACATTCATTGTAGCACAGGAGTTTAAACTAGCTAATATTAATAACAAAAAACGTGCTTTTCATATGCAGTTCGGTGGATTTGAAAATATTACTCTTAGAAAAGAAAATAAGAGTTAGGATAGATGAAATTTAGCGTATCTCCAATATATTGAAGTTCCTTACCCGTGCGTTAACTTTTTTCCGTTGTCGTTAGTGGAGTTCAATTTTTTCGTAGGAAAAGTACTTTTTTTCCCCTGTACCTAGTCAAGTCCAACTATTTAATTTATACGTAGTGGTCAAGTCCATAGTGGAGACATTAAAAAATTCATTTGTTTGGTTTAAATATGCCTTGTTAATGACATGCTCTGTTTATTTTCTCAATCAATTGTATCAAATGTCTGTATTTTGGTCACCTCATTCTTCAAAGGTGATGGAAATTTTAAGATGTCAAAATAAATAAGATTAGGGATAACAATTTGGACACTTTAGTTCCTAAATTGACGGATCTAGGACAAAGATTTGTCAATAAGAATATGGGATATACAATAATTGTGAACATTTCTTTTCCAAGCTAATGTATGTATGGAAGAAAAGTGTAGGCATACTTGGTCCAATACAATTTTTTTTTCCATGAACTAGTTCTATTTGTTTTCTTGTAGTTAGTTAAGTTCAACATTTTATAATGAGCGTTAAGATCAAGGATGACAATTTTGAGCAAACCTTAACTTAGGGATGTGTATGGGTTGACAATTTGGTTCGAGTTTCATTATTGAATCTGAGTTCTTTAGTGGATTCCAAAAAGAGAGAAGAAAAGTTTTGCCTCTCTTAAGATTCAGTCCATTCTAGCATAATAATTGAGATTTTCAGTATCAATTTATATACTTAATTTTTTTTTATTTGTGCAAACGATGTATATTAAATTTATAAGATAATTCTCTAATAAGAACGTCCTGATATTAGTTTCATTAAAATCATGCTTATATAACATCATATTTGAGATATTAAATCTTATTTTATTCCAACCAAAAAAATAATAATAATAATAATAATAATAATGAATTTAAGAACAAGGGTTTGACGATAAAAAGGTATATGTAAAGGGTGGTAAAATTGGGGATATTGGTTTATGTGAATGGTGGTAAAATTGGGATATATCCCCATGTTGAAGTGAAGACTAAAAACCGATGCCGCTTTAATATTAAATGAAACGCAAAGTTTTTGGCTTGAATTTATCTGTGCATCTTGTCTATCCAAGCTGTGCAGATCCAACGGCTGAAGACATGTCAAAAAGTCAATAGTATAAAATAGGGGAATAGTTCACTGTACAGCAGATCTGATTTTTTTGTTTTTCTGCAGTTCGTTCTTCAGTTCTTGATTGATTTTTCTGCACTTTTTAGAATCATTGTAACTAGGTAGATCGATTAGCGATTGTTAGTTAATCTGAGGGTAGTTTTACTCTTGTGGCTTGAGGATTCCAGGTGAGAGTTCTTGGGTGAGTTACGGGTTAATTCTTGGGTAGAAATAGAGAGGATTTAATCTGGTTGTGTTGGATCTTGTACTGTATTGATATTATTCAGATTAATAGTGCTGTGAGCTCTCCATTTCCGGAGCTCAACGTGGACGTAGATTATCCAAATAGGATAATTGAACCACGGTAAAAATCTTGCGTTTCTTGTGTGGATGTTTTGTGTAATCTGTGTGGAGTTTAAATCTGGTTTATGTTTGTGTTTGTTGGCTCAGTATAACAATGGTATCAGAGCTATTAGACAATAGGCTTGATAGATTTAGAGGCTGTTCGGTGATTTAGGGTTTCTGAAAAATTAGGGTTTGTCTAAAATTTGGGGGTTTTTCAAATTAAGGCTTCCCTTAGCAATCTTGAGTCTTAGTTTACAGATTCGAGTGGTAAATTCACTGATTGAGGAAATCTTGGTGAAGATTCAGGTTTGAGTCTTAGTAATTCATTCAAGATTTACGTTGTCAGTTCGGTCTAGGGTTTCTTGAGTCAGTATCAAATTGTTCAAACACAAAGATGTCAACTACACGATTAGAAATCACTCAGTATGATGGCAAGATAGATTTTCGGAGTTGGAAAAAGAAAATGAAGGCACTGCTGTCCCACAACAAGGTGGGAATTGCCCTGGAGAAAGACGAAGCCAAATGGCCAGAAGAGAAGCTGAAGAATAAGGATGAAATCAATGAGGAAGCGTACAACCTCATAGTGATGAATCTGTCAGATAACGTCCTGCGGAAGGTAGATGGGCTAGAAACACCTCTAACCCTATGGGGTAAACTCGAAATTTTATATTTTTTACAGTCAGCACCTAACCTTGCATTTTTAAAGGGTGCTTTATTTTCGTACAAAATGGATGGTTCTAAATCAGTTGAGGATAATTTAGATGAATTCCTTAAGATGACTTTAATTCTTAAAGGTATTGATCAGGAACTAGGTGACACCAGTTTAGCAATGATCTTATTAAATTCCTTAACTGAAGACTACATAGTTGTAAAGAATGCCCTTCAGTATTCAGGGACTGTACCTAGTCTGGATTTAATAGTTGCTGGTCTTAAAGCTAGGGAATTAGAGCTTAAGGTTCAGAAAAGATCTAGGAGTAACCTGTTTGTAAAGGGTAGGGCAGAATCTAGTCAAACAAGAAAGTCTATTCAAAACCAGCATGGGTCTAAAAACAGGAAAAAATGGAAGGGAAACAGTAATAAAAAATCAGACACTAGGAAGTGCTTCTTTTGCAATAAACCTGGTCATATCAAGAAAAACTGTTTTGAATGGTTGAAGAAACATAAACAGAGTAATACTGATAGTAACCTTGCTTCTAGTGATAACCAATGGGGGGAGCCTAAGGTCTTGACAGTATCAACATCTGATACTGCTAAGGAATGGGTCCTGGACTTAGGCTGTTCCTTCCATATGAGTCCACACAAAAACTGGTTTCAGAACCTAGAATCTCAGGAAACAGAAACTGTTTATATGGGGAATAACCAAGCTTGTAGGGTAAAGGGTATAGGCAGTATAATCCTTAAGCTTACTAATGGAAAAATTGTAAAGCTAACTAATGTTAGGTATATCCCTGAGTTAAAAAGGAATCTTATTTCTTTAGGAACTCTTGATGAGGCTGGGTGTTCCTATGAGGCTAACAATATATGGTTGTTTATATGTGTATAAAAACCAAAACTTAGTTCTCAAAGGGGAAAAGAGGAATGGCCTTTACATTTTATGTTGTGATTCTGACCCAGAATGCTGTAGCACAGTTTTGTCACCCACCAAACTTACTGCAACTGAAAAATGGTACCTTAGGTTAGGACACATGAGTCAGAAAGGTTTGCACATCCTTAGCAGTCAGGGAGGGTTTGGGAAGGACACCATTAGCAACCTAGAATTCTATGAAATCTGTGTGTTAGGAAAACAACACAGACTAAAGTTTTCAAAAGGGACTCACCTAGCCAAGGACTGCCTAGAGTACTTACACTCTGACCTCTGGGGACCTGAAAAAATTAAATCCCATGGTGGGAACAACTATTTCTTATCCATTGTAGATGACTACAGTAGAAAGGTCTGGACCTTCCTCCTAAAGACCAAAGATCAGGCTTTGACCAAGTTTAGGGTTTGGAAAACACTGGTAGAAAATCAATCAGGAAAGAAAGTTAAGGTACTTCGCATAGACAATGGTCTGGAATTCTGCAATTCTGAATTTGACAACTTCTGTAAAGAACATGGTATTTTGAGACATAGAACTGTAGCTAGGAAACCCCAACAGAATGGTGTGACAGAAAGGATGAACCGTACCTTACTAGAAAAGGTTAGGTGTCTCTTGTTTACTTCAGGGTTACCAAACACTTTTGGGGGGGAAGCCCTAGCCACCACAACCTATCTTGTGAATAGGAGTCCTTCTACTGCTATTAATGGAAAGTGTCCCGAAGAAATATGGTCTGGTAGAAGACCAGACTTAAGCCATTTGAGGATTTTTGGGTTTGCTGCCTATGCACACACTGTAGGAGGAAAACTTGAACCCAGGTCTACCAAGTACATATTTTTAGTTTACCAAGAAGGCACAAAAGGGTATAGATTGTGGGATAGGGAGACACCAGGGGTAAATATTATTGTAAGCAGAGATGTTGTGTTTAATGAATGTGAATTCCCTTGCAAAGGGTTTGCCACTGATCTAGGAAGCATAAAAAACACTGAACCAGATCCTAACCCAATTGAGAGTACTCCAATTGAGGTGGAGCAACCTTCACATCAGCCTCACTCCACCCAAACTAAAACTGAAACCCAAATAGAATCTAAAACTGAACCTGTACAACCAGCAAAAAAAGATATTAATGAGATCTTAGAACCCCAACTAGTTGACCTACAGCAGTACCAACTGGCCAGAGACAGAATCAGGAGAGAGGTAAGGCCCACTGCTTGTTATTCTTATGTTGAACTGATATTTTTTGCTTTGCTTGCAGGTACAAAAGTTCAGAGGACAGAACCTGAAACATATCAGGAGGCTTTGAGATCCAAGGATAAAGAAAAGTGGGAAGCAACAATGAGGGCAAAGATGCACTCCCTAGAGGTAAACAGAACTTGGACTTTGGTACCCAAACCCAAATATCAGAAGCTAATCCAATGTAAGTGGCTCTATAAACTTAAGGATGGCATTTCAATTTCTGACCCACCTAGGTATAAAGCCAGGCTAGTTGCCAAAGGCTACACCCAAAGAGAGGGAATAGACTTCAATGAAGACTTTTTCCCTGTGGTGAAATATAAAACCATCAGATTAATGTTAGCTATTGCTGCTCACCATAATCTAGAATTAGAACAACTAGATGTGACTACTGCTTTTCTGCATGGAAATTTGGATGAGAAAATTTATATGAGTCAGCCTATAGGATTCATTGATGTTAGGGCCCCTGACCATGTATGCTTGCTCCATAAGTCACTATATGGCCTCAAATAGGCCCCCAGGCAATGGTACAAAAGGTTTGACACCTTTATGATAGGCTTGGGATTTAGGAGAAGCAAGTATGACAGTTGCTTCTACTTTGACCTTGATAAAAATCTGCCCATTTATCTTTTGCTGTATGTTGATGATATGCTGTTAATCAGTAGATCCAAGCCTAGGATACAAGATCTAAAAAAGAAATTAAATTTAGAATTTGACATGAAAGATTTGGGAAATGCTAAGAAAATATTAGGGATGGTAATATCTAGAGATAAGAGGAACAACTGCTTAAAACTAGGACAGAGTGCTTATTTGCAGAAAGTAATAAACAAATTTGGTATGAATGACTCAAAACCTGTCACAATGCCCTTGGCAAATCATTTCATACTTAGTAAAGAACAGTGTCCTAAATCTGAAGCTGAGTTGATAAAAATGAATGATATCCCCTACTCAAATGTGATTGGCTCCTTAATGTATACATGATAAGCACTAGACCTGATCTGTCGTTTGCTATATCACTTCTTAGTAGATTCATGTCTAACCCTGGCAGTGAACATTGGACTGCCCTTAAATGGGTTCTAAGATACATTAACAGTTCTTTGAATGTTGGTTTAAAGTATAGTAAGAACAATACTGTGCTTGATCTTGTTGGGTTTGTAGATTCAGATTTTGCAGGTGATAAAGACACCAGAAAATCCACAACTGCTTACTGCTTTACACTTGGAGGAAACTGCATATGCTGGAAATCTTAGTTGCAGCCTATAGTTGCACTTTCATCAACTGAGGCAGAGTACATAGCCATTACTGATGTGATTAAGGAGGCTGTGTGGTTACAGGGGTTACTGACAGAAGCAAATCTTACTGAAGGGAAGGTCACAATTTACTCAGATAGCCAAAGTGCTATGCATCTGAGTAAGAACCCAGTTTATCACGAGAGGACCAAACATGTTGACGTAAGATTTCACTTTGTAAGAGACGTGGTAGCCCAAGGATTAATTGAGCTGAAGAAAGTCCCCACTGAAGAAAATCCAGCCGATATAGGGACCAAGATCATCACACCAGCAAAATTCAAGCACTGCTTGAAGTTGCTGTCCATGGAGTAATTCAATACCAACTGGAGCTATGAGGGATATGGTTAGAGTTTACTGCACTACTGATTAGTTTTCAAGTCTTCAAGGTGGAGATTGTTGAAGTGAAGACTGAAAAACGATGCCGCTTTTATATTAAATGAAACGCAGAGTTTTTGGCTTGAATTTATCTGTGCGTCCTGTCCATCCAAGCTGTGTAGATCCAACGGCTGAAGACATGTCAAAAAGTCAGCAATATAAAAGAAGGGAATAGTTCACTGTACAGCAGATTTGATTTTTTCATTTTTCTGCAGTTCGTTCTTTAGTTCTTGATTGATTTTTCTGCATTTTTTAGAATCAGTGTAACTAGGTAGATTGATTAGCGATTGTTAGTCAATCTGAGGGTAGTTTTACTCTTGTGGCTTGAGGATTCCAAGTGAGAGTTCTTGGGTGAGTTACGGGTTGATTCTTGGGTAGAAATAGAGAGGATTTGATCTGGTTGTGTTGGATCTTGTACTGTATTGATATTATTCAGATTAGTAGTGTTGTGAGCTCTCCATTTCCGGAGCTCAACGTGGACGTAGATTATCCAAATAGGATAATCGAACCACGGTAAAAATCTTGCGTTTCTTGTGTAGATGTTTTGTGTAATCTGTGGAGTTTAAATCTGGTTATGTTTGTGTTTGTTGGCTCAGTATAACAGATCATGTTAAAGCTTAGGTCTAAAGTGAGTAGATTTTTCTATGGAAGAACCTCAAAATGTTAGTCATGGCCTCCTAAAAAATTATACAGTTATATTCAACATGGAGGTGGGTATTAGGCCCTCAATATTGTTGTGAGACAAGTCTGGCCACTGCAAATGGTCTTGGTTTTTCAAGAAGAGTAATACTACACTTACAAAAAAATTTTACAAAGATCTCCATACAAAATAATGTGATAAAAAATGAATGAAAGAGTGACTTTTCTATTTATTTTTTGTTACTTTACTTTATATAAAAAATTTTGTAAGATTTTTTTATAGGTATAGTATTATTGTTTCAGAAACTTGACAGCTTATCTAAGCTGCATAAAAATTGTTGTTAAACACATCTAAATAGTGAAAACTTGGTTACGGGCCCTCGTCTATTTTTTTGGCTGACCTTCCCTGGGCTTTTAATGAAGGCAGAAGAAATAAGATTTATGGGCCTTTTTGGAGCAAATCTTTGATTTGGGTCAGTCTTGGACTCTCGGCTGGAATATTGTTTAGGAGAGTTTAGCCTTGGAGTGGATGTATTGTATGCATAATAGGAGCCGAAAGCATTTTGACAATGCTCTAACTGGGAAGTGTAATGGCTAATGGCTATAGGATATATTGGTAGGGGAAAAGCTTTATGTTCCTGTAAGATGGTTATAAGAAATGTTGAAGACTTCCAGCAATTTGAGCTGTGTAAGCTCCTTGTGGTATACGTGATTAGGCCAGACGATCTACATCCAAGGGTGATAATGACAGTTTCACTATATGAAGAAGAAATTTTACAACACACTCTCATGCTTCCCTTAATAGCCAATTATTACGAAATCTCAAGCCAAATTCGGTCGAGAATTACCACGTATAAGTCTCTCAAGATGATTAAAATATAGAACATACAGGGCTTATGTACAAATAAAAAGGACAAATGATAAATTCGCTCTAAGTTTGATCCAATATATAATATATTTTACTATTGTGTTTAGTATTTTGTTTTCGAAAGGAAATTTGAAAATGAAAAGTTGGAGTTTGCTTACGTGATCTCATACAAATTTAATTCTTTATTAAAAAATTTACCCTTTTTTTGTCTTTTAATATGTTTGAATAAGACTTAAATATAACTGAGTGATTTTAATATTGACATCATTATTTTAGGAGATAATTATTTTTTTTTAGAGGATTAATTCAAAAGTTAATATATGGTTGAATAATTCAAAACAAAAGCCTACAAGTATACAAAATCGGTGTGCAGAACCCTTCCTGAACCCCCCTATTTTTGTTCTCTGTTTCTAGCAACACTGTCTCCCTCTTTTCTCTGTGAATTTGTGAGCCATGAAATCAAAGTAAGTTGTACTTTGCCTGAAATCCTTATCATGATGCTATTTAAAAATTCAACATTCTCATAAATAATGTATAGATGGAAGATTTGAATATTGTAACTAAAATTTTTATTTAATTGGGCACAAACAAAAATTTAAATTGCATTTAACTAGAACGAAAAACATGGGAAGAACTCAACACCACAGTAAAACGTGCAACCACAATCTTGAGAAAGCAAACAGACAAGATACATAACAGAATTCCCAAATTTTGTGACTGCAATTCTATTTACCTTTACTGCTAATCCTTTTTCTAAATGGTTGCCTCCTGAAAGTCTTCACAAACCAATTTTTGATGAATATCTTGTTGCATTCAATGATAAATCCAACTACTAACCCACTGCCGAACCCCATTGCAACTATAATCTTCCATACAAATCCATCTTGAGACCTCACATTTTGATCCTTTCCAAAGGTAGTTGAAGGTGCTTTTGAGGAGGTCTTTGTATTACCACATGGCTTTGAGAGAGGAGTTCCACACAAACCCACGTTTCCCTCGTACGAATCATTCTGAAATGTATCAAACTGCACCCCTCGTGGTATAGGTCCTATAAGATGGTTATGAGAGACATTGAAGAATTCCAGAAATTTGAGCTGTTTTAGTTCTTGAGGAATGTGTCCTGAAAGCTTGTTGGAGGACAATTCCAATGATTCAAGATTCTTCAATTCCTTCAAGGATGATGGAATCTGACCCGAGAGATTGTTGTTTGAAAAATCGAGCAAATGCAGCCCCTTTAAGTTCCCAATAGATGTTGGAATCTCTCCTTCAAAGTTATTGTATGAAAAATCAATGGCTTTCAAGGCTTTTGAAATCTTCGAGTATATCCTTTCCATTCCTTTGTTATGTATTGCCAACGAATAGTGATAGCCGGCGTCATCATACATGCCCAAGAAGTAGGAAATGCGAACCATGCTTTCTTGCATATATTCTGCATGCTGGTTAACATCAATGACTTTCAATGCTTTCCAGGATCGGAAGTATTCATATGGTAGCCTACCTTGAAAACTATTGTGGGAGAGATCAATGACATGAATGTTGGGAAACTCAAATCCAAACGCAGGATCTCCTATTACTCCATGAAATTTGTTCGAGCTTAGACTGAGAACTCTCAACTCTGGAAGATTTCCCAACCAAGATGGAAAAATCTCGTATATATGGTTGTTCTCCAAATCAAGAAACTCGAGCATTTTACAATTGGCCAATGATCTTGCCACTTGCCCGTGTAATTGATTATGACCAATATCAATCGACTTCAACTGGCATTCATTTGTAAATGTTTGAGGAATGTGGCCATGAAAGGAGTTGTTTCTGAGATTCAAAACAACCAAAGAATTACTTAAGTTGCCTAAACCTTGAGGAAGTACTCCACTCAGATTGTTATTAGATAGATCAAGGACTTGAAGCGAACTTTGACTACAAATCAATGGTGGAATTTCGCCAACGAATTTGTTGTTGGAGGCCAAATAAAAAAGAGTATACATAGATTTTGCTGGAATTGGGAGTGATCCTTCGAGCATGTTAAACCTTAGGTCTAACGTGCGTAGGTGTTCCCATGGAAGAACAACTGAATGCTGATCAAAGCCTGTTAAGGAATTAAAAGAAAGGTTGAGATAGTCGAGAGTGTTTACACTTGTATTCCAAAACCATTGAGGTATTTGACCACTGATATGGTTGTGAGACAGGTCTAGCCACTCCAAACTTTCTTGGTTTTTTAGGAAATCTGGGAACTTATCTAAGTTGCATGAAGCCAATCCTAGCAATTCAAGAGAAGCATTAGCACTGATATTCGAAGTGAGTACTGTTAAATTGTTATATGATAACAGTAATCTCTTCAACTTTTTTAGCATTAAAAACATTTCTAGCTCCATTGGACCACTCAATTTATTGCTATAGAAGCTGAGATATTCAATATTCTTGAGTTTAGAGATTGAGCTTGGAATAAGGCCGTCCAACTTATTGGAAGAAAGGTCCAATGTTTGCAACTGGGTGAGTTTGAATAGTTCAGATGGAATTTCACCATACAAATTGATTGCTTTAAGCTCTAAGACAGTGAGTTTGGTAAGCTTTCCAACCACAGGCAAGGAAGAAAGAGTTCGGGCAGTGAAGTTGTTGTTTGAAAGGTCTAAATACTTGAGCTGGGTAAGGTTTTCAAATGAAGATGGAATGAATCCCTGGAAATTACACAGGGAAATATCAAGTTGCTCTAAAGAATCAAGATTTCCAATTGAAAAAGGTACCTCACCAAAGAAACTTGTGTTTGAAACATCAATTACCTTAAGAGGACTGCAGAAATGAAATTCAGGAAGCTTACCTCTCAGATCCTTGTTCCAGGCTAGTTTAAGTCTTGTGAGATTTGGGAAATGGAAAATTCTTTCTGGGAATTCCCCCTGCAATGAACAAGATTCAAGACCAATAGATGTCAAAGAAGTCATATTTGACAAGGTTTGGAGGGCATTAATTGAATTCATGACGACATAGCCGAGATCAAGTTCTTTTAGGTGAGTTAAGTTATGAACTAAACTTTTCAGATCAGGCTTACAGAGCTTCAATGGATCTTCTAAAGGTGGCATATTCAGAGATAAAAAGACCAAGTTGGATAATTGAGATATTTCTGATGGGATTTGGCCAGACAATACAGAATGTGAGAGATCAAGATATGTCAACTCTGTAAGGTGTCCAAAACCTGATGGGATTTCGGAGCTATTAAAATGATTATCAGAAAGATCAAGTTTTTGAAGGTGGGAAAGGAGGAAAAGAGTGCTATTAGAGTTGAAAGAGCCAAAAAGACAACTGCTGTTGAGTTTTAGGCCAATTACATGACCAGTATTTTCATCACACTCGATGCCATCCCATGAACAACAATCACCATTTTCTCCTTGGAGCCTCCATGAAGACACTTTTGGATAAGCAGAAGATTCATCAGAAGCAGACCTGTCAATGATAAAGCTATCCTTGAACTGCAACAAGGCATTGCTTTCATCGTTGTGGCACAACCGCTGCACTAAAGAAGAAGAAGAATCGGTGACATGCAAATGAAAGAACGAGATAACAAAGAACAAGTAAATGAAAAACAAGAGCGGATTGAAGAAGGATCTCATGGTGAAGCTTCAAAATATTACTCTTAGAAAAGATAATAAGAGTTAGGAGGATAGATGAAATTTAGCTTATCTCTTACAACAATATATTGAAGCTCCATATCCGTGCGTTAGCTTTTTTTCCATTGTCGTTACTCGTTAGTGGAGTTCAATTTTTTCCTAGGAAAAATAATTTTTTTTCCCCAGTACCTAGTCAAGTCCTACTAGTCCATAGTGGAGACATTAAAAAATTCATTTGTTTGGTTTAAGTATGTCTTGTCAATGATATGCTCTGTTTTCAGTCAAACCAATATTATCAAATTGGCCGACAAATTAAAGATCAGTGTTTATTTTCTCAGTCAATTGTATCAAATGTCTACATTTTGGCCTCCTCATTCTTCAAGGGTGATAGAAACTTTAAGATGTCAAAATAAATAAGATTAGGGATGACAATTTGGACAATTTAGTTCCTAAATTGATGGATCTAGGACAAAGATTTGTAAATTAGAATATGGGGTATACAATAATTGTGAACATTTCTTTTCCAAGTTAACGTATGTATGGAAGAAAAGTATAGGCATACTTGGTCCAATACAATTTTTTTTCCATGAACTAGTTCTACTTGTTTTCTTGTAGTTGGTTAAGTTCAACATTTTCTAAGGACAGTTAAGATCAAGGATGACAATTTTGAGCAAACCTTGACTTGAGGGTGTGTATGGGTTGATAATTTGGTTCGGGTTTCTTCATTGAATTTGAGTTCTTCATTGGATTCCAAAAAGAGAGAAGCAAAGTTTTGCCTCTTCTAAGATTCAGTCCATTCTAGCATAATAATTGAGATTTTCAGTATCAATTTATATACTTAATTTTTTCTTTTATTTGAACAAACAATGTATATTAAATTTATAGGATAATTCTCTAATGAAAACGTCCTGATATTAGTTTTATTAAAATCATGCTTATATAACATCATATTTGAGATATTAAATCTCATTTTATTCCAATAAAAAAAAAAAATGAATTCAAGAACAAGGATTTGAAGATAAAAATGTATATGTAAATGGTGGTAAAATTGGGATATATGTAAAGGATAGGTTACTTCTAGCTTGTACGGCTTTTTGACTTTCTGTTTGCCAAGGCCTGGTTTTTGTTATGGGCTTTGATTGTGAAGGATTATTACTTGAAAGAGTAAACGAATTTTTCCCACCCAAGGTTTTCCTTAATGGCACACCTAATGACAAATATTTAATCAGTTACCATCATTCGATCATCAGCCTTTATTTTATAAAATTCCTCTTATCCTATCTCTTAGGGCATCTCCAACCCACGCCAAACACCATGCCATTTTAGCGTGGTGCTACAGTGCTGCGCCAAATTTGGCGTGGCATTATAGCACCACGCCAAAATGGTACAACATTGTAGAGCGAATAAAATATATATACATATTTTTTTTTAATTTTGTTAAGTTAATTTGAGTATTAAATTTTACACCAAATTTGAGTATTTGTATTTAATTTAATTTGATTATTATTTATAATAATGATATAATTTAAAAATTGATGAAAAATTAAAAATAGAACTTTATTCAATGCAAATATTAAACTACAATAACTCAAAATAAAAATTAACACTAATTTAAAAACACTAAAATTAAAAGAAAATACAACATAAACTCAAATAACAATTTAGTATTCTGGTAGATTAGTTCTGGATCCAGTAAGATCATCAAAATATTGAAAAGAACTATAGTTATTTTTAGATCATTGACCTTGTTGTTGAGCTCTTTTTTACATAATTCTTAATTGCTCATTTTGAAAAAACTCATGTAGGCTTGGATCGGTTATAGAATTCAAATCCTTGAATAAAATTTTGTTATCTTCTCGATATTTTGCCAAAGCCAATTTTTTCAATTGGATTTCATAATTTTGTGCCCTAGCTGAGTTGCCCCGATTGAAAATAGCAGCAAGCTGTCGATTTTCTTCTTGAATAGTTTCAAAACTGTTTAAAACCTCTTTATCATTTTTCCTTTTAAATTTTGCTTTCTTCACCCCAATGGGTCGTTCAGCTGAACTACCCCCAATATTTTCATCACTTATGTTTAGAGAATTTGACGATATGTCACAAGACATCGATTGGGGAGACTTTGAAGTGGGAGTCTCTGATTCTTGTGATTCAAACCTATCGGTTTGCCTTTGAAATACTTCTGCGGCGTTAACATTATTTGTAAATTTTTCAATATCCTTAAGTATAGGCCACACATGATCAAATTTGAAACCTTTCTCGTAACTTTTATCTTGTGCTAGTAACATTTTGGCTTGAATCATCTACAAAACAATATACATATAACGTTAAAATCAATTAGATAAAAAAAAAAATGCTTGAATGAAATGTAACAAATACTCACAATATCTTGCTCGACATAAACAAATCAAGGATATAGAGACTCACCATACTCTTCGAAATGCATTAATTGATCATTTGTGGGAAGAACATACTAATTCGAAAAATTCAATTACTATGAATATGGAATTTTACCTTTGTGTTGCTGTAGTTGTTTTTTTTTTTTTTTTAATCATTTTATATTAGATGTAATGTTTTTCTATATTAAATGTAATGTTTATTTGATTAAATAAATGCTTAATTTTATTAAATTAATATAATTTTCAAAATAATTATTATTTAATAAAAATATCATTCCCAATATTTAATTAATATATACAAAAATAATGAGTGAAATAGATTAATTGTTGATTATTACAATAAAAGAAAAAAAGAATATTCTAAGGAATATTCTTTTTGGTGTAATATTTGGTGTTGTGGGTTGGAGATGGAATAGTATTTTGCACCAAAATTTGCATTAATTTGGTGCAATTTTGTACCAAATTGGTGCAATGGGTTGGAGATAGTCTTAGTAGCTCATCGAACCTCGGTTGAGAAAATGAAGTATATTTTGGATATGAACGGAATATAAACTTTAGGTCGGAAAGTGGTATTTTGAAACTTTTTCCATAGGAAAATAACATTAAGGCAAACCTTGGGCGGGTACTTGAAATATTTAGAGTCATAAATACCTAATACCACTAAAGAATCAAGGTTTCCAATTGAATGGAGAAATTTATTAAATGGGTACAGAAAAGGTCATGATGTAGCATCAGAGCAACTATATACTCTGTTAACGGCTCCAACTTACCCACAGGTTCAAAATATTTCTTTCTGTATCCTGCACTCTTCTAGATATACCTTGCAGTTTTAGTTCATCATAATCCTATGTGATTTGTCTTGACAACGTGGGGAGCTACAATAAGTGAAGGAATGTTGTGCTTCCATTTTTCTAATGGATTAAATAAATCTTTACCTGCATGGCAGGGATCTGTCTCTGTTCTCTAAATGTACACATTGTGTTCGAATAATTTTTAAAGTGTGTCCATGTACATCAATTCTTATTTGTGATCAGATGACTTTTGTCTAATTGTTCAATATTTACCAAATGAATGAACAGATCTTCTGTCTGTAGTAGCTGTCAATATCTGACACATTGGACAACTAATTTCCATTTTCAGTGTAGCTATAAAAACCATAATGTTCTGGGTCATTCATATATTTTAATTGGAGGATGTAAAGGACTAGAATTTGATATGATGTTTAACTTCAGTTGGTTGGTTCTAGGAACCTCATTCATTGTAGCACAGGAATTTAAACTAGCTTATATTAAGAACAAAAAACGTGTTTTCCCTTGTAACTTCCAAATATGTAAGTATCATTTTAAATCTTGAGAAGAAACTATATTTGATACAGTTGATTCCTTTTCATATGCAGTTTGGCGGATTTGATAATGTACGAGCATATGCAGTCATAAAGCCTCCTAAGTTTGATTCTCCTATGTTCCTGCCGCTCAAAGCTGCAAAAAGACCCGAGGTAGGAATCTATCTTTGTTTCCTTTGTCTCTGATGTGGATGAATTTCAGCATGGTCAAGATATCTGGATGTAGACAAGAGATTATTTATAATCTTGTTAAAAGTTTCCTTTGTTATCTGATTCTATTTGTTTCGTAGGTACCTCTTTATGATAGTTTTCTATAAGAAGACTTTGATTCAGATGGAGCAGAAGACTTTGTATCGAAGGATTCAGAGGAAGAACATGACTTGACATTGACTGATGCAATTGAAGGACGAGACATGACTTTGAATGAATTCTGGGTTGAGAATGTTTTTCTTGAAATTTAATATGCTGAAGTTTTGAAGTATCTTCTGGATTTTCTCTCTCTCTTTCTCTTAATCTTCGAATAAATAGGAGACCAACATAGAACTGAACAAAAAGATGCTAGCTCAAGGAGAAAAAATTAAACAACTAGAGAGCCTTGTTGAAGAGTTACGAAAAGAGCAGGGTGATTGCTCCAAGAGGATGGAAGACATGTTAAGTACTCTTTTACAGCAATCATCTCGCAAAGGTCATGGCAAAGGTACTGCTTAGAATATATTTTTGAAAAGTTGATGTTCACTTGCAAGTCTTCTTTTGTTTGAGAGTGTAATATTGTTTAGGAGAGTTTAGCCTAGGATTGAACGTATTGTATGCATAACAGAGGCCGAAAGCATTTTGACAATGCTCTAACTGGGAAGTGTAATGGCTAATGGCTATAGGATAAATTGGTAGGGGAAAAGCTTTATGTTCCTGTAAGATGGTTATAAGAAATGTCGAAGACTTCCAGCAAGTTGAGCTGTGTAAGCTCCTTGTGGTATACGTGATTCGGCCAGACGGTCTAGGTCCAAGGGTGACAATGACAGTTTCACTATATGAAGAAGAAATTTTACAAAACACTCTCATGCTTCCCTTAATAGCCAATTATTACGAAATCTCAAGCAAAATTCGGTCGAGAATTACCACGTATAAGTCTCTCAAGATGATTAAAATATAGAACATACTGTTGGAGTTGTCGACTACTTCAGCATTAATGGGTAACGGAGACGCACTCGGGGGTCCCGCTGGGATAGCGCCCCCGAGCCCGTAGGCTGTTTTGGGCTTTTCCATGTATAACCGCTGTAGGATTCCTTTTAAGTTATTAATTCCTTTTTTGGGTTGGGCTTAGGAATAGGAATTCTTGTAAAACTAGGTTTAATCTCTTAAGCCTAGTATAAAAACATAATTTTCTCTTGTTATGGGTGTGAGAACAATTCATTCATTGTAAACGAGAGAGGTGAGGCATATTGCAATAATATTGACTCAGCTAGACGTAGCCTACATTGGGTGAACTAGGGTAAATCACGCGTATTACATTCTTTGTTTACTGTTTGTTTTGTTTAACTATTATTATTTTGTTCCTGTTGCTTCTCTATTTCGTTCACATACAAGGCTTATGTACAAATAAAAAGGACAAATGATAAATTCGCTCTAAGTTTGATCCAATATAAAATATATTTTAATATTGTGTTTAGTATTTTGTTTTCAAAAGGAAATTTGAAAATGAAAAGTTGGAGTTTGCTTAAGTATCTCATACAAATTTAATTATTTATTAAAAAATTTACCCTTTTTTTGTATTTTAATATGTTTGAATAAGACTTAAATATGACTGAGTGATTTTAATATTGACATTATTATCTTAGGAGATAATTATTTTTTTTAGAGGATTAATTCAAAAGTTAATATATGGTTGAATAATTCAAAACAAAAGCCTACAAGTATACCAAATCGGTGTGCAGAACCCTTCCTCAACTCCCCTATTTTTGTTCTCTGTTTCTAGCAACACTGTCTCCCTCTTTTCTCTGTGAATTTGTGAGCCATGAAATCAAAGTAAGTTGTGTTATATATGGGGCCAACATGTTGTACTTTGCCTGAAATCCTTATCATGATGCTATTTAAAAATTCAACATTCTCATAAATAACGTATAGATGGAAGATTTGAATACTGTAACTTAAATTTTTATTTAATTAGGCACAAACAAAAATTTAAATTGCATTTAACTAGAAAGAAAAACATGGGAAGAACTCAACACCACAGTAAAACGTGCAACCACAATCTTGAGAAAGCAAACAGACAAGCGACATAACAGAATTCCCAAATTTTGTGACTTCAATTCTATTTACCTTTACTGCTAATCCTTTTTCTAAAATGGTTGCCTCCTGAAAGTCTTCACAAACCAATTTTTGATGAATATCTTGTTGCATTCAATGATAAATCCAACTACTAACCCACTGCCGAACCCCATTGCAACTATAATCTTCCATACAAATCCATCTTGAGACCTCACATTTTGATCCTTTCCAAAGGTAGTTGAAGGTGCTTTTGAGGAGGTCTTTGCATTACCACATGGCTTTGAGAGAGGAGTTCCACACAAACCCACGTTTCCCTCGTACGAATCATTCTGAAATGTATCAAACTGCACCCCTTTCCAAATTTTTTTCTTAATTTCCTCAGCTAATTCGACTTCTTAACATGTATATATCCATGGGGACGTCTAGTTCTAGCTATGGCGATTATTTTGCTGCTTTGTGTTGAATAATTGACGGCTGGTTTTAATTCAACATCCATTGCCAAATCATTTTAGCTAATTTTGACTTACAGTTACCAATTATTCAAAGAGAAAAGTGGAGCATATATACCAAACTTTAGGGTTTGTTAACAGCCATCGCTTGCTTCCTGTCTTATCGCTTTCTTGTTCTTCCTAATTCGTACGTTCTTTTCGTAAGGAGAACCACTCTTCACTGTCTGGTTTTGATTAGGCGTGGCACTAATAATGTGAAAAAAGATACTCCGCCGCTTCTTTTAAGCCTCTCACTTTTTAATAAATTAATTTTATCTCTCTTCAAACTGACCTTTTTGTGGGAAAATTTTGTTTTTGGCGCGACATACACATGTGTGAAAGAGAGAGGGAAGATGTGGGCCATCGAGAAAAAGTGGAGAGAGAAGATGAGCGGCAGAGTAGAGAAAGAGAGAAAAGAGCGGTGGGTAAAAGAAACAATGGAAGAGAAAAGACGGGTAAATGTCGAGCAAGAGAGAAGATTGAGATGTAACGTAATTTATTTTGGAAAAAGCTAAATATTTTTAGGATGTATTTGGTTTAGGAAATATTAGATTACTGGAAAATTAGGGGTGTATTTGGTTCAATATTTCTACCCACATTTTTAATCCTATTCTCCAAATATTGTTTGACACATTATTTCAGAAATAACCATCTTTGATCGAAAACGACGATCATATCTTTGGTCATCTTGGCCTTTTCCAGCCGTCGACGGCCACATTTGGCTGTAGATCTGACATTTTCTGGTCAGATCCATGGTGGATCCGGCCGAAAAAGGCCATAACGACACGTTACGACACAGATCCGACCGGTCTGTGTCGTAACGCAATTTTCCGGCCAGATTTCGGCGGTGGTGGCTGGAATCTGGCACTGCGGGTGGTGGGGGTGTTTTTGTTATTTTATATGTTGGGGTGGTGGGGTTTAGTAAACCTAGGGGTTTTTTTATAAATTTTTAAATTTTAACTCGTAATGCTCCCCTATTCAACTACCCAATATTATTTCCAAAATCCTATCCAAAATAATAAACCAAACGCACTATAGATTACCTTGAAGATTACTGAGAATTTTTAGGAAAATGTGTTTGGTTAGTTGATGGGTGTTATGCCTAAAAAGTCACGCTTATGTCAGCTCAATAAATGTCTTTTTGTACTAACTGCCAAGCTCATACCTCCTTAAAGATATTCATACCAACCCTATCTCATTTCAAGAGATGAATGGACGAGAGCCTTCCATGTGTCAAGGTAACTTGCAAAACACTCATTACATTGACTTTAAAGGTGTATAAATTGGCACTTCTCTTCTTGAAAGGGGGGGCTGGGCATA
Organism: Pistacia vera; assembly: GCF_008641045.1. NCBI lineage: Eukaryota > Viridiplantae > Streptophyta > Magnoliopsida > Sapindales > Anacardiaceae > Pistacia > Pistacia vera. The sequence goes on from NW_022195726.1 coordinate 288,698, forward strand.
TGAGAGCGAGGCATAGATTTGAGCTCAATTCTTTCTCTCTGTAAACATTGTATTTCTTTATCTTTGTATGTCTTATGGGAAAAATCATAGAAATAGTCAGAGATCAATAAAATAACAGTGAATGTAGGATTTGCTTTAAGCATCCAAACCACTATAAAAACCTCTCTTGTCAGTCTATTATTTATGTTTTCTGCAACATATATAATCTCAACTCCATATTCGAATCTCATGGATCCATCACGTTTAATTTCTAAGACTTTCTTAGCACTTTGCACATGCGAGTTGTTGATGTCCAAAATCAAGCGTCAACAGTTTGGTGGCCCATGCAGGTCTCAAACCTGTGATAGAGTTCCCCGATGGCTTGGTCAGATCCCAGATCGCACGCATCAGAGTTATCTGATCGCGTGGCCAGATCGCAGATCACACGCATCAAAGTTCTTCGATGACGTGTTCAGATCGCTGATCGCACGCTCAGATCGCTGATCTTCAGCTTTAGATCGCTGATCTTCAGCTTTAGATTGCGTGTTCAAGATCGTTGAGATCACGTGTTCAGATCGCTGATCGCACACTCAAGTCATTCTGATCCTTGGCTTCAGATCGCTGATCTTTTGCTTCAAATAGCGTGGCCAGATCGCTGATCGCACGCTCAAATCGCTGATCTCCAGCTTTAGATCGCTGATCTTTAGCTTCAAATTGCACGTTCAAGATTGTTGAGATCACACGTTCGGATCGCCCAGATCGCTGATCGTACGCTCAAGTAATTCTGATCCTCGGCTTCAGATCGCTGATCTTTAGCTTCAAATCACGCGTTCAAGATCGTTGAGATCACGCATTCAAATCGCTCAGATTGTGTGGCCATATTGCTGATCGCATGCTAAGGTCATTCTGATATTCGGTTTCAGATTGTTGATCTTTAACTTCAAATCTGGTGGCCAGATCGCTGATCGCACACTCTGGTCGTTCTGATCTTCGGCTTCAGATTTGTTGATCTTTAGCTTCAAATCGCGTGTTTAGATCACTGATCGCACGCTGAGATCGCTAATCTCTTACTTTTTGATCAAGCTCGTTATGATCTTAGGTCGAGCTCGTTATGCTCTCAGCTCAAGCTCGTTATGCTCTCTGATCGAGCTCCTTATGATCTTAGATTGAGGTCTTTATGCTCTATGATCGAGCTCCTTATGATCTTAGATCGAGCTCGTTGTGCACTCTGATCGAGCTCGTTATGCTCTCAGATGGAGCTCGTTATGATCTCAGATCGAGCTCTTTATGCTCTCTGATCGAGCTCGTTATGCTCTCAGATTGAGCTCCTTATGATCTTAGATTGAGCTCTTTATGCTCTCTGATCGAGCTTGTTATGCTCTCAGATTGAGCTCCTTATGATCTTAGATCGAGCTTGTTATGCTCTCTGATCGAGCTCTTTGTAATCTCAGATCGAGCTCGTTATGCTCTCTGATTGAGCTCTTTGTAATCTTAGATAGAGCTCGTTATACTTTCTGATCGAGCTCCTTATGATCTTAGATGGAGCTCTTTATGTTCTCTGATCGAGCTCCTTATGATCTTAGATCGAGCTCGTTATGCTCTCAGATCGAGCTCTTTATGCTTTATGATCGAGCTCCTTATGATCTGAGATTGAGCTCGTTATGCTCTCTAATCAAGCTCATTATGCTCTCAGATCGAGCTCCTTATGCTATCAGATAGAGCTCCTTATGCTCTCAACTCGAGCTCCTTATGCTCTCAGATCGAGCTCGTTATACTCTTAGATGGAGCTTCTTATGATCTTAGATCGAGCTCGTTATGCTCTCAGATCGAGCTCGTAATGCTTTCTGATCGAGCTTCTTGTAATCTCAGATCGAACTCGTTATGCTCTTTGATTGAACTCCTTGTAATCTCAGATCGAGCTCGTAATGCTTTCTGATTGAGCTCCTTGTAATCTCAGATTGAACTCGNACAAAATGATAGGAGGTTTGTGGATTCTCTATTAATTATTATCATAAAATGTATGTACAAATTCTATCGGCATATTACATCAAATTGACGCATGTAATGTACGGATATACAACTCTAAGGGCATCTCCAACCCACGCCAAAATGGTGCAAAAAACACCAAATTGGTGTGGGTTGGCACTCCAACCCACGCTAAACACTGCACCATTTTGGTGCAGTGCTACAGTACTGCGCCAAATTTGGCGCAGCGCTACCGTGCCAAAATGGCGCGGTACTGTAGCAAAAAAAAAATATATTTTTTTATTTTGGTTTTTTTTTTTTTTAATTTTGTTAAGTTAATTTGGGTATTAAATTTTACACCAAAAATCACACCAAATTTGAGTATTTGTATTTAATTTAATTTGATTATTATTTATAATAATAATATAATTTAAAAAATAATGAAAAATTAAAAATAGAACTTTATTCAATGCAAATATTAAACTACAATAACTCAAAATAAAAATTAATACTAAAATTAAAAGAAAATACAACATAAACTAAAATAACAATTTAGTATTCCGGTAGATTAGTTCCGGATCCAGTAAGATCATCAAAATATTGAAAAAAACTTGAATAGACAACACATTTTTTTTTTTGTATCATTTTATATTAGATGTAATGTTTTTCTATATTAAATGTAATGTTTATTTGATTAAATAAATGCTTAATTCTATTAAATTAGTATAATTTTCAAAATAATTATTATTTAATAAAAATATCATTCNCTCAGATCGAGCTCGTTATGCTCTCAGATCGAGCTCTTTATGATCTCAGATCAAGCTCATTATGCTCTCAGATCGAGCTCGTTATGCTCTCTGATCGAGCTCCTTATGATCTTAGATTGAGCTCCTTATGCTCTTAGATCAAGCTCGTTATGCTCTCAGATCGAGCTCGTAATGCTTTCTGATCGAGCTCCTTGTAATCTCAGATCGAACTCGTTATGCTCTTTGATTGAGCTCCTTGTAATCTCAGATCGAGCTCGTTATGCTCTCTGATCGAGTTCCTTGTAACCTCAGATCGAGCTCGTTATGCTCTCTAATCGAGCTCCTTATGATCTCAGATTGAGCTCTTTATACTTTCTGATCGAGCTCCTTATTATCTTAGATCGAGCTCGTTATGCTCTCTTATCCAACTCCTTATGATATGAGATCGAGCTCGTTATGCTCTCTGATCAAGCTCGTTATGCTTTCAGATCGAGCTCCTTATGATCTTAGATTGAGCTCTTTATGCTCTCTGATCGAGCTCCTTATGATCTCAGATCGAGCTCGTTATTCTTTCAGCTTGAGCTCGTTATGCTCTCAGATCGAGCTCATTATGCTATCAGATCGAGCTCATTATGCTCTCAGATCAAGCTCGTTATGCTCTCTGATCGCGCTTGTTATGCTCTCTGATAGAGCTCTTTATGCTCTCTAATCGAGCTCTTTATGCTCTCAGGTCGAGCTCGTTATGATCTTAGATCGAGCTCGTTATGCTCTCTGACCGAGCTCGTTATGATCTCAGATCGAGCTCATTATGATCTCAGATCAAGCTCCTTATGATCTTAGATCGAGCTCCTATCAAATCGCGATCAGGTTCTAGCTCTCAGATCGCGATCAGCTCCTAGCTCTCAGCACTTGATCGCGCCAGGAATAGTTCGAGCTCTTCAGTTTGAGACTGCAGTCTATAGTGCAACAACCATTCAGATCAAAGATCTGAGTTTCTGAAGTGCGATTAGGCACTCTAAAAACTGGGGGGCTTCTGTTATGCCTAAAAAGTCATGCTTATGTCAGCTCAATAAATGTCTTTTTGTATTAACTGCCAAGCTCATACCTCCTCAAAGATATTCATACCAACCCTATCTCATTTCAAGAGATGAATGGACGAGAGCCTTCCATGTGTCAAGGTAACTTGCAAAACACTCATTACATTGATCTCAAAGGTATATAAATTGACACTTCTCTTTCCGAAAAGGGGGGCTGGGCATATGAGAGCTAGGCATAGATTTGAGCTCAATTCTTTCTCTCTGTAAACATTGTATTTCTTCATCTTTGTATGTCTTATGGGAAAAATCATAGAAATAGTTACAGATCAATAAAATAACAGTGGATGTAGGATTTGCTTTAAGCATTCGAACCACTATAGAAACCTCTCTTGTCAGTCTATTATTTATGTTTTCTGCAACATATATAATCTCAGCTCAATATTCGAATCTCATGAATCCATCACGTGTAATTTCTAAGACTCTCTTAGCACTTTGCACGTGCAAGTCGTTGATGACCAAAATCAAGCGTCGACAATGGGTATGTTATATTAATATGTTTGGTTGAGATGAATAAATTTGTGGATATGTTATTTAAATTACTGAATTGTCTTCTAATTAAATATTATTATCAATTATTTTTTAATATTGATTATTATTTGGATTATTATAACCCCTCTGCATTTAAAAACTTAGCAAAAACAACCCTATAATAAAAAGTTTGGAAAATCAACAAAGCACCCTCACTAACTCAGCCACTGCCAACCGTCGACAACCACCGCAGGCCGTCGGCAGTCGGCAACCTAACGGCAAATAGAAGGTAGGAAATGGCCTCCGTGCGCCGTATGGTCATTTTCGGCTAGAGATCTGGCTGTCGACGGCCAGATCGATGACGGATATGGCCTTTGACGGCCAGATATCTGGCCTAAAATGGGCATATTGGTGCACGACGACTATTTTCGGCATTTCGTGCCCCATTCTGGTGGCGACAGCGGCTGGCCGCAACGGTGGTTGTCGGCGACAGGTGGGTGGGGGTGGTGGCTTGGGTGGGCTACATTTTGTTTTGAATTCAAGGGTAATTTTGTCCAACAAGTTAATTAATTGGGGTAAAATAGTAAAAACCATATTCATGTAAATAAATTTAAAAATAAGGGCATTATTGTCCTACAATTTTGTTAATAAATAATAGAATTGTAACAAAAAACGATTACCTTAATAATCTTAAAATACCTAAGAAAATAGAGGTAATCAAATTACCTCCAATATTACTAATAGTAATTATTATTGGTATTTGAAGATTACTAGAATCTTATATTACTTGACAACTAAACGTGGTAATCAAGTAATATAAGATGATATAACTCTAGTAATCTCACATTACCCCCAACCAAATGCCCCCTTAAAGTTTCATACTATTAAATAATTCTTCATTTGATTAAATCTAACTGTTGAAATAGTTTTGAGTTAACACTAAAATAATTACCTCTTAACTATTGGATTTGGCTAAACGGAGGGTTATCAAATTATGTAAAAAAATTAAATAGAAAAGGTAAGTTACAGTATTTTCGACCCAATAAATAATTGTAATTAGTTAAATATCCATTAATAATAATATAAAAAAAAAGAAGGCAAACTCTTTCTCATAAAGGTCATTAATTAACATTTGGGAATTTACACAAGCTTATATAATAATAATAATAATAATAATAAGAGCACATGATAGTTGAAAGACGGTTTTTTTCAAAAACAGAGAAAAAAACTGTTATCTTTTTGTTTTTTCTAAACCTTTTACGCAAAACGTTTCTTGGCAACAGGCTCCGAAACGCATCCTTATTCTCTACTCTGCCTATAAATGGAGCTCAAGCTTCAATGAGAATTCCTGATGAATTTATCTATTTCTCTTCTTGTTCTCCTCTTAATTTCTCTTTCATATAGAAAATCCTCAATGAAGAATCCATATATGGATCTCACTCTATCTTTCACTATAAGATCATATGAGCATTTCAAAACAACAACATGGTGAAGAAGGAGGTAACAGTGACCATGCCAGAAAAAGATGTTCTAAAGATGAAGAAGAAGCAGGTAATGTTATTATATTTCTTTCAGAGGGTGTTCTTGAAATTGTGAAGAGTGTTATATATCGTAATTGGTGGAAATTAGAGCTAATTAATACAGCATATTTCTTACAGATTTTCACTGTTGTTATATATATTAAGTGAGAACCTCTATTTACTTAAGGTTTTGCAAGACAATTTTGAATATTTTAATTTTCTTTTTCTTCCATTTTCTTTGCTTGCAAAATGCGAAAAAGTATCATTTGGATTATACTCACATTCACCACAACTGTGTTTAGTGATTCCTTTTAATATTGAAAACCTAAAATTATGTACTTCTCACTCTAACGTTTCTTTTTCCTCTCTTATTAGCAGGCAAGGGATGCGCAAAGGTACACATGAAAATTTGTTTGGAGTACTCATTGAGCAAGATATAAAAGTAGCTTGTGTGTTTGAAGGACCACGGGGTTAATTGGTAAGAGACCCGACCTCGATCTTCACTAAGCTTATTTTTGAGGACCAAGAAGTTAAAAGGTTAAATAACCTCGACTCGGACCTTCACCAAACTCAATTTTTAAGGATCAGGGGGTTAAAGTTTAATAACTCAACCTTGAACTTCGTCAAGCTTCATGTTGAAGATGGAGATTAAATAATTAGAAAACCTCAACCTCGTACCTTCATTAAACTAATGAAATAGTTTCTTGTAACTCTTTTTACTACGTTAATACTTAATAGTATTCTAGTAGATTTAATGTTTTACTATAAATGTAAATCTGCTTAATATATCTTAATTTAGTTTTTTATGTCTTATCTTTAGTGAGTGATTAATTTGAACGTCAATGATAGTGAATTCATTTTTGCTCTAAGTTGTTGTTGCCCATTGTACATATATAACTACATGTTTTTAATTGTTTCCTCAAAAGTGGGATTTGTGATGGGGTAATTACTTTTTACGTGCTTTCAGTTCAGTAGCCTTTATATTAGGGATGGGAGTTTGAACCGCCCGGCGGGCCCCACCCCATTAGGGCGGGGTTTACCCAAAAAAAGTCAAGTGCGGGTCCAAAAAAGTATGGGGATGGCCAGAATAATTAAATAGCTTATCAAGTATCAAACAACTACCTAGGACCGGGGTTTCGCACAACACCACAGAAAAGAGCTATAGTTTGAAGAGAATGAGAAAAAAATTCGTATATTGACAAAAAATTTAAATTATAGAAGCTATTTAGATCTATGAGGTTGTGCCTAAGTAACCCTTCCAGTAGTATAGGAAAGTCACTTGGCCCGTCTATTAACGGAACTTGCAATTAAAGGTACTATGGTTACTGATAGGGATCGTATTGTTACCTTTTCATTCTACTTGACGTAACTGTTACTTAAGCGAAATTTTGAGACCTTAATGATTTACTCTAAGTTATATAGTTCAAATTTTCAATGTCCCCCGTTGGCTCAGTGGGGTCAGCAGCCCCTACTGGGGCAAAACTGAGATTCATGGTGAAACGTATAAATAATATTTTAATTCTTAAAAAAAAAAAAAAAAAAAAAAAAATAAAGAAAGGAAAATACTGAGCAATGGAGACGGTTGGCAATTGAGTGTAGTCAAAAAAAAATGTCCAAGAAGATATGATTCTCATTTACCAGAGGAATCCGTTAGCTCAAAAGGAAACCACCGATCCAGTGATTTCGTTCTTTCGCTAAATGGCTGGCCTTACATCTTGTGGCTGATTCATATAAAAAAGAGTCACACACCCATAATAAAGCTCCATAATATATGTATTTTTTTCTTTTCTAAATAACTAATCATAATATGGTAATTAGATAACACAGAACAAATACATGCTATCTGACATAATTTTGTAGAATGAATATTTACCCAATAATGTGGATATAATCAAAGATTTAATTACCTTGATTGCCTATAACTTAAAATTTGGTTCAAACTCAAGCATGGTTCTTTCAGAGCTCAAATCCCTCACATCTGTAAAACTCTGACCATTAGAGAATTTAGAAAATATATGTGTGAGAATTATTTTATCCTACCGTAATTTTTTTAGGTGCAAAATATCTTTAACTGCTCTGAGACATAAAAAATGTTATCATATCATTTTATATCTTTGTTTTTTGTTGTTTGTTTTCTTCATCATATACTCGATCTTTTCGTGAGTTTCTCAATATTAACCAAGGAGTTAGATTTTCAAAATGTTTTGGTGTTGAATTTGATTTATTGCCATGGCCAATGGCCCGATAGAACATATAAAGTCATCCATGTAATTCTTCTAGGATATAGACATTTTTACTCTAAATTTGATACAAACACAGTCTTCTGGTAGTGAAAGATGCTTCTTTACCACAATTCTTATTCTTCTGTTTCTTTGCATTTATCATGATAATCCCTTCTCTCTTGATTTCTTCTCATATAGCACGAATTAACCGGCTTTAATCTACTTTTTCAAATTAAATATATCTATAAGAACTTTACACTTAGATACGTATGTACGTGTATGGATGATAATTTTTGGAACTCTTAATTTATTCAAGGTTAATACTGACTTTTCCTTGTTAATTATAGAATATATAGTGAACAAATCAATATATTTCATTTCATGAATAGGTTTGGTAATGCCTACAAATTGATTTTTGATTTTCACAAATTTAATAATCTATATTATTGAAATAGATATCTCTACAATATACATATAATAACTTGCGAGAAGAATATTTTTTTATTATTTTTTTTTTTTCTGCACCGGGCCCGCAAAATTTTTAAGGGTTGTGATATTCAGTATGAGAAGGACATCCTCGTCCCCGTTCAGATAGGCTTAAAGACTTACACAAATCCCAAGCTAACATGAAAAGAAAGATGGTTGATATTTGTGGATCTCGCTGTTTGGCTCTCTGATATCAAACAAGTAGCGTATCTCTTTTTCTTATTACTAGAGATACTATTCTCATTATTTTGTAAAGGCAAATATTCCTAGTCCTAGCTACCTGAGATGGACACTATAATTCATGTCATCTCGATAATTAAGAATTTCTATCCACAACTGACATGAAACTACAAGATAGGAGGTTTGTGGATTCTCTATTAATTATATCATAAAAGTATGTACAATTCATCGGCATTACATCAAATGACGCATGTAATGTACGGATATACAACCTAAGGGCATCCAACCACGCCAAAATGGTGCAAAAACACCAAATGGTGTGGGTTGGCACTCCAACCCACGCCAAACACTGCACATTTGGTTGCAGTGCTACAGTACTGCGCCAAATTTGGCGCAGCGCTACCGTGCCAAAATGGCGCGGTACTGTAGCAAAAAAAAAATATATTTTTTATTGGTTTTTTTTTTTTTTTAATTGTTAAGTTAATTTGGGTATTAAATTTTACACCAAAAATCACACCAATTTGAGTATTTGTATTTAATTTAATTTGATTATTATTTATAATAATATAATTTAAAAAATAATGAAAAAATTAAAAATAGAACTATTCAATGCAAAAATTAAACTACAATAACTCAAAATAAAAATTAATACTAAAATTAAAAGAAACAACATAAACTAAAATAACAATTTAGTATTCCGGTTGATTAGTTCGGATCCAGTAGATCATCAAAATATTGAAAAAAACTTGAATAGACAACACATTTTTTTTTGTATCATTTTATATTAGATGTAATGTTATATTAAATGTAATGTTTATTTGATTAAATAAATGCTTAATTCTATTAATTGTATAATTTTCAAAATTAATTATATGTAAAAAATATCATTCCCAATATTTAATTAATATATACAAAAATAATGAGTGAAATAGATTAATTGTTGATTATTACAATAAAAGAAAAAAAAAGAATATTCTAAAGAATATTCTAGGAAATATTCTTTTTGGTGCAATATTTGGTGTTGTGGGTTGGAGATGGAATAGTGTTTTGCACCAAATTGGTGCAATGGGTTGGAGATGGTCTAAGGGGTTAGCTTTGCGCAGGGGCGGATCCAGCCCTTGAGAGTAGGCCCAGATTTAAAAAAAAAAAAATTACCAGTATATAATCCCTCAAAATATATACTTAGGTCTATCCTTAGATTTTAAAAAAATGAGAACTATTATACATATAATCAAACCCGTAAAAAATTTACTATTAATATATATATTCCAAGCCCATATCATATTAAAAGTTTAAAACTCTCTTTACTCTTCTTCTCCACGGCTTTACTTGTTTTTTTATAATTTTATCCTCAAAATTCTTTACTCTCTCATTTTCTTTCTTATGCTACTTGCTCTTAAAACTTTTGAAGACTGAAATTGTTGAAGCTTTCACTATTCAAGTTGTCACAATTAGCTCCGTTTTCAGTTTTATTTGTTTTAGGTATGTGTATTGCTCATTTCAATTTAGTTTATTTTATAGTTGAATCATACTTGTTTTTTGGAGGTTTTTTATTCTAATTTGAGGGGAAAAAACATGGATCTTGTGAGTTTATTTTGTGTTTTGTGTCTAAAAATGTTCCTGCTTTTCCAAATTAAAACCTTTACTATGTTTTAAGGATGTTATTCTTCACCTTTCACCCACTGCTTTCCTACATTTTAAACGTTTCCGTTCAGTTGCTCAAAATTATTAAAGAAATTTGAGTTACAAATATGTTTATACAAAGAAAATTCCCTCTTTTTTTATTAATTCATATTAAAAGTCAACGTAACATTGACTTGATTTAAGTTTTAGTTGACTTTAGCTTAGGCTAGATCTGATTAAAGTCATGAAAATTTATAGGCTGTGTTTGTTTTACTATTATGAATACTATCTTATCCAATCCTATCCAAAATACATATTTGTTTCAATATTCTCAAAATCTAATCTTATTTTATTTAACTCAAAATATTAAAGATTTTTTCAACCCATAAAGTTTGTTAATTTAACTAAACACCCGTAACAATATGTTGGAATAGGTGCCCTAGAGCCAATTAATTATTAGAGAATTGACTATTTGTAATAATGTTTATTAATCAATAAAAGACATTTTCTACTATATCATGTAAATCACATTTGTATGTATTGCTATATGTCCTTAGGATGGTAGAACTGTGACGAGAGTATCAAGTGTTTCAAATCTTGATAGTGAGAACCTTATGATCACATATGGTAGCCATTCTAGAAATGTCCATAGCCTCAGTATTATTCTGACCAAGGACACAGATAATACGGTAAGATTATCATAGTGTATAACAACCCTGTCAAAAGACAGTGATTGATCTCACTTGTTAAGGTTGTTTGCCAAGAACCCGATGCAACACATGGGTGCTTGCTAAAGGCAAGTTCACTAGACTTATCCACTAGAGGATTCCATATAGATGACAACCCCAATGTTTATAAAATAAATTCTCTAACGAATGGTGGTGCATGTGATCCTTAGATTTGAGATCACTGGAGCGTCTTGTGCACCGATTGGTATAGTTTGACACTAAACCAACATAGTTCTATTCAGAGCTATCAATACAGTAGTGATTGGTTGCATCGAGGAATGTATCAAGACTATGGTGGATCGATAGAGGATTAATCACTCCCAGGTATGGGAGAAGTTATCTCACAGTGCAGTTCAGTGTATGACAATGACATTAAAGTTGTGGCCATAGTGGGATTGAGTTGTTGCTCAATCCAATTTATTTATCCGGTCATTGCATCAGTATTTGAATACAAAGATATCAAAAGTAATTGAGGTTGACACTATTTTTGTACCTCAATCTCGATGAGATAATAGATGACGAAAGGATTTGATTGCACGGTAACCATATCGTTGATAGGTAGCTATTTCGCTGAATCCGAATCTATCGGGTGGCCATGATGCCTTGCTAAGAGCTAATTTGGTATGTGTATAGTGAGATGATTAATCAGTGTTAATCGCGATACTACACAGTACACACTGCCAGTATGATGAGGAGCCTACGGGTCACACATGTGTTGTTGCCTATATTTAATTTAATATTAAATTAAATTAGAAGATAATTTAAGGATCGTTTTGTTCAAGGGGTATTTTTGTCTTTTAGGACGAAATGGTATTTTGGTAATCTCACAGTATAATTAAATTTGCTAAGGTTGTTGCCTATATTTAATTTAATATTAAAATTAAATTAGTGAGATTACATTTAAATATATATATACATACAATGTTTTGAAAACCGGACCGGGAGCTGACTCTGCCAAATGGCCGATTCCCGGTTCGAATAGTTTGACCGGTCAGACCGACTGGTCCGACCGGTGACGTTAACATGCTGACGTCAGCATAATATCATGCTGACATCAACATGCTGAAATAAGCAAAAACGTAAAAAAGGCAAAAAATTCAAACTCCCCATCTAATTAAAGTTTAAAAACCATCAAAAGCAACCCTACAACATAATTTTCTCCATTTAATTAAAGTTTAAAAACCATCAAACCAACCCTACAACAATAATAAAACCATCAAAGTTTGATAGTTAAAGTTTACAAATTCAATCCTCAAGTCTAAAGTAAACTCTAAAGTTTTAAACAACATTAAAGGCATTACAAAGTAATATCAATGGCGATGGTGATGATTGAAGAGTTCACGTTGAAGACTGGAAGTTGAAGAATGAAGAGTTGCAGGTAGCAGACGAGCCACGGCAAGGAAGAAGCACTAAAGCAGAGTAGAGTAGACTGCAGACTGAAGACTTGAAGATTGAAGTGAAGAGTGAAGACGTGAGGCTGAATCGTTGAAGCTTAGCTAAAAGCTTGAAGGAGATCTGACTTCTGAGTTCTGAGATCGCGAATGGAGGACACGAAGAGGAGGACTAGACTGGAGTGTGGAGGAGATTGCAAATGGCAGTAGCAACTAACAAACCAAGATGAAAAAGTGATAGACTGAAGAGTGGAGGAGATCGCGAATGGTAGACTGGCAGTAGCAATCCAAGATGAAAAAGTGAGAAACCGAAGAAGGGGCAAGACGACTCTGTATCTGTAGCTCAAAAGCAAATTGAAAATTTGTTACAAATTTTGAGAGTTTAGTTTGACACTTTGACTTTGTGTGTGTGGCTGTGAGCAACTCTGCAACTGTGGTTTTTAATTTTTAAATTTTTTTTTTCTTATTTCATGTGTTAAATCGGATGGGGGTGTGGACCGAAAATCTGTTTAATACCGGTTGGACCGTCGGTTTGCTACAGTGCGACGGTCCAACCACGGTTTGAAACGGTTTGAAGGTATATCCCGGTTATTTGCTCTCTTTAAACCGGAAATACAAGCGGGTGGCGGTCGGACCGGTTCGACCGCCTGGTCCAGTTCGTGTTTCAGAACCTTGTACACATATATTTAAATGAATTATTATTATTAATTAAATGTTAATATATTTTATAAATATATTAATTGATTTTAATTATAATAATAATTAATTAAAATAAAATACCATGAGAAGGGTGTTTGGATACAAGGGTGGATTAGAGTTGGAACCCATGTGTATTCCTTATAGGAATAGGGTTTTAACAACTTGCACTTTTTGTGTTAAAGAAATCATTCATTCCTTTATGATTGAAAGAAAAGAGGCAGCCCTTTCACCCTTCTCCCTTTGGTTTTGAATTAAAGATTTTCTTTGATTCAAACTTGATTCTTGAAGATAATTAGTGGATCTAGGAAATCCCTTTTTGGTTCTTCGAATTGTCTTCGTGTGGATCACTGTTCGTTTAGTTCTACATTGAATATGTAGAGAAGTAGATTCAAAGACATTTGAAAGAGCCTCCAAACGTGCGTAACATCTCTGATCCTTGTCTGGACTGATGTTATTTTGCACAGAATTTTGATTTAACATGTAAACTATATAATCCATACTTGGATCTTGGCATAAAAGGAATCAATTCATCCTTTTAATTTTTGTTTTTCCGCTACGTTGGGTAGATCGATTCCTATCACAATAAAAGTTTATAAACTGACAAAATCGCCCCCACCACCCACCCACCCACCCACCCACCCACCCACATATTCTCAGTAGCCGACCACCGCTGTCAGAAGGAGGTTGGAATCTGCTAGAATGGCGCACGACCGGCTGGATGTGGTCGGTGTGCATCAATTTGGCCTTTTCCAGCCAGATCCAGGGGCTTTTGATTAAAAGACCATGTAAAGTTCAAATTTAATTGAAAGGCTATGAAATTTTAAAGTCTTAACTAACTAACCTTATTATTGATTAAGAGCAATTAAACATGATTAGTGCTTAATTAGGATTAATGAAATATTGTGTAATCTTTTAAAATTATACTATCTCCCAAAAAACTCGAATTTGTTGCAAACAAACCCAAACCCAAAACAAATTTATTTGCCTCCTCACTCTCACCATTAACATGTCGGAACTGCCCTCCCTTGGTTTCTGTTTCTTTTTAGCTTCGTCTACAACTTCTTCTTCCTCTGCGTCTTCTTCTTCGTCTACATCTTATTCTTCCTCCGCCATTAACACCTTTTTCTTCCTTCGCCATTAACATCTTTTTTGCCAAAGATCTGGCTCCTCCATCTGACATTTCGTCTAGGTATGTATATCTCCTCTTTTCATTTTATATTTCGATTTACAAAGATTTAATGATGGATTGGGTTTGAGTCACGATTTTGATTTACTTGTTTAGGTTGTTGGGTTGTGTTTGATGTAATGCAAGTTGAAAGGAGTGAAATTTGTTGATTATTTTCTTGCATTGTAGGTGGCTGGGGGTGGTAGTATCGATTATAGGTGGAGATGACTGAAAATGTGTTTTGGATCTGATGGATCGCTTAAATAATCTGATATATTGCTTAAGCGATATGGTTTGTCTAGTATAATACAGCAGATCACTCAAGCGATCAAGTATATGACATAAGATCGCTTAAGCAATCTGCTATAAGTATGGTATATGATAGCAGATCGCTTAAACGATCAGGTATATGGCAGAAGATCACTTAAGCGATTAGACTTATTTATACCAGATCGCTTAATCGATACACCACATTGTTTAAGCAACTCTGAATATGTTTTTTAAAATCTGTTAACCCTTAATATATCGGTTAATAATTTTTTTTCTTGCATTATAGGTACTTGGCTATTATTAGACATGGGACAAGTTGTTTAGGGTGTTGAATATTTTGGTGAGTGGGTGGAGGAAGAAAGTTGTTGGAAGTGGATTGGGAAGATCAAAGAAGTTATACCAATTGATGTAAGCACATCGGTTAGTTTTGATGAGTTGAATGATGAAATAATTAGAAGAGATGATTTGAGTTGTTTATGTAGTGATATAGTTATGAACTATGTTTTAAGCAGAGTTCCTAAACATTATAAGGTACCCCTTGCTGTATTAAGGTTGAATGAAGGTGTGAAGTTATATATGCTTGATGTGGATGATAATGGTTCGAGGCCTATCTTAAGGGTTTCTTTTGTGGATAAACCATTGGAAGGTGGTTTAAAGGAAGGGGATAATAAGGAAGTTGGTGGAGAGAATGCTAGTTTTAATTTTAACTACGAGGACATTGATTTGTTTGTTGAAAAATCAAGAGTAGGCGGTGATTTGGATAGTGAGGAGGACACTGTAGAAGAGGTTAGTCATGTGGGGCAGAATGAAAATCTGGACAAAGAGGACCTCGTACATGTTCCCGCAGATGTAGAGATTCCTATAAATACAAATTATGTAGAAGTTTTAGTTTGTGAGGAAGAGAACACTATGGTCGTTTATATAGGTTCAGAGACGGCAATTACGGGTAGTAGTGAATCACCTCATGTTTTTACTGATGGATCAGACTTACGCATAGGGTATTTATTTGACAACAAGAAGAAAGTGGTGAGGAAGCTAAAACTTGTTGTCGTGAGAGGTTATTTTGAGTTTATCATCAAAAAGTCTAATTTATCGGTAGTAACGGTTGTATCTCGTGACTGAAAGTGCAAGTGGCGGGTTTATTGTAGAAGGTTGACAGAGTCTGAAAAATTTATTGTTAATACATATATTCGTGAGCACACATATGGGTTGAGACATATTTCAAGCGAGCATCGACAAGCCTTTGCCAAAGTTATTGGACATGTCAAAAGTCAGTTTGTTGAAGGGAAAGGTCCATCTCCTAAGGACATTTAGAGATTTGTGCGCACAGAGTTGGGATGCGATGTTAGTTACTGAAAATGCTAGAAAGGGAAACAACATGCACAAGATTTTGTAAGGGGCATGCTAGAACATGGGTACGCAGTATTAGAAGCATATTGTTATATGCTTAAGTTGAAACCAAGGTAGCAAGATGGCTTTGAAGTGGGACAAAAATATGAGGTTTAAATATTTTTTTGTTGCTTACGGTGTTGCTATAGGGGATTTTGTAAACATGAGAAAGGTGTTGGCTATTTATGGTTGCTTTTTGACAGGAAAGTATGGAGGTACATTGTTGGTGCCCACTGCACAGGACTGCGAGAATCACATATATCTCGTTGCATGGTGTGTGGTTGACTCTGAGAACAACAAGTCGTGGACTTGGTTTTTTCAACAATTACTTGTGATAGTGCCTGACAGTGGCGAGTTGTACATAATATCCGATAGGCACAACTCTATAATGAAGGGGGTTGCCACTATTTAGCCTCAAGCACATCACGGATTCTGTATGAGGCACCTTGGCAAGAACATAAAACAAAAGTTTAAGTATGCTGGCCTTCTTCAGACATACTACCAACAGCAAAATCTTATTGAGTTGATGAGTTCGAGGAGCACTTCTAGTAAATTCGAATCAAAGATGATAGAATTGCTAAGTATCTTAGGCATGATGTTGGTTTCGAGCGATGGAGTAGAGCTTACTTTCTTAGAAGAAGGTTCAATGTTATGACCACAAATATAGCCGAGTCCATAAATTCGAAGTTATTAATAGAAAGAGAGTTTCCAATTGTTGCCCTTTTTGATGCAATCCAGATGACATTGTCAAGGTGGTTCCATGAGCATCATACGGAGTCAAATAATTTTACCATAACCCTTGTTTCGTTAGCTGAAAACTTATTGCGAGAACGTATGAAACTATCGAATGCACTGTTTGTCTATCCTCTCAATGCTCAAGAGTTCACCGTGCGGGACTATGGTCCGGATGCCCTAGTTAACATTCTTAGTAAAACTTGAAGTTGTAAAGCGCTTGACATTCAATGTTTACCTTGTCGTCATACACTAGCAGCATTGAAACACCAACGCAAACCGGATTTTGGTTCAAGAATTTATATGGAATTTTGCTCCCCTTTCTATATGGCAAACCACTACATGCTGGCTTATTCAGAAATGATATACCCAATTCCTCTAGAAGAGAAGTGGGTGGTGCCGCTAAAGTTGCTTGACATTATCATTCATCTGCCATTTAAGAAGACAGAAGAGGGCAGAAAAAGAGTTAAGCGTATTCTATCAGCCTGTGAGGTTCCTCGGAGGATGAATAAGTACTCAATTTGCAAGTAATCTGGCCACAAGAAAAGTAGTTGCCTGAATCGATCACCAACAGATCAAGAAAATTAGGTTCGAATCGATTAGAAGCAAGCAACCTGCAGATCTTCAAATAATAGCAGATCGCTTATCAACAGCAAATTTGAATAGCAGATCGCTTAAGCGACAGAAGATCACTTAAGCGATCTGATGCTCAGATTAGATCTGGTGAACACTAGATTGCTTAAGCGACAAAAGATCGCTTAAGTGATCTGTTGCTCAAATCAGATCTGGTGAACAGTAGATCACTTAAGCGACACCAGATTGCTTAAGCGATCTGATGAGCTTATTATGCTTCTCTTGGTTGTATGTCAATCTTTTGTGGTGCATTAAACTGATTTTATGTCCTTGTATTTCCAGCTATGCCATCAAGAAGAAGGATGAAATCGAGAGAGTTGCAAAGACAAACCATTGAAGACTTGTTGTTTTCAATTTTTTATGTTGACAATTGGATATGAACAATGACTCCTGCCATCACAATAATTTTTTTAGCACAACAGCTATAACCTATAAATGTGCAAGACTTTCTGCACAAATAGTATTCTTCTGTGTGGTTATTCAAGCACATATTAGAAGAGAGTGCTGATTTTTCCACTGCCTTTGCTCACTCACTCTCCTCTTCTTTCTCCATCTCCAAAACATGGTCTAATTCAACACTGCACGAGTTCATTCAAATTTATTAAAAAATGTGACCTAAAATTAATTTATGTTTTTTTAATTAAATCGTATTTTTTTTAGAAAATGAGTAACGATTAAACTAAAACTAATTGCATTAATTAATTAAACACCCAAAATCACTTAAAAATCAAACAAAAAGTTTAAATCTAAAATTTAAAGTTACAAAAGTGTGAGGACATTACATTTGTGTTTTGAGAAGTTTGAATAAATCATCATTTATACCGTATTAAATAAATTAATTATTTTTTACTTTCATCCATTTTAATAAGGGTTTAAGTAAAATTTCTCATATTACCTCTATAAGGCAATGACTGCTGTCCAAAAAAGTAAGATAGGCAAAATAAATATTATCAAAATAATTTTCATGTCAAATCAATCAATTTACTGAATTAGTCATGAGTGAGCTGTAAAAAGCGGCACCAAGCCTAAGCTTACTGCAATTTTCAATTTCATTTGAACTTTTGACAAAAGTAAATCTTCAAAAAGCTTTTTAATATTTTATAGAAGATTTTATGACAATTTTTAAAAGGGTTTTTATAATTTAATATAGGTATCATGCTTCTGAGATCGTTAGGGCATTTGTATAGGATCGCTTAAGCGAGAGCTAACATCACTTAAGCAATCTTGAATTTGAGATGGAACAGTCAAGTACAAAGAAAATGGCCTTGGTCACTCAAGCGATGTAGTCTATCGCTTAAGCGATAACGACTTATCTAGATAGGATTGCTTAAGCTAGAGATGACATCGCTTAAGCGTTCTTAAATTTGAGAAGGAACAGTCAAGTACAAAGAAAATGACATTGGTCGCTTAAGCGACGTCGTCTATCACTTAAGCGATCATGGCTTATCTATATAGGATCACTTAACTGAGAGCTGACATCGCTTAAACGATCTTGAATTTAAAAAGGAGCAGTCAAGTACAAAGAAAATGGCCTTGGTTGCTTAAACGACATTGTCTATCGCTTAAGCGATCACGACTTATCTGTATTGGGTCGCTTAAGTTAGATCTGACATTGCTTAAGGGATCATGAATTTGAGAAGGAACAATCAAGTACAAAGAAAATAGCCTTGGTCGCTTAAGTGATGTCGTCTATCGCTTAAGTGATCACAACTTATTTGTACAGGATCGCTTAAGCAAGATATGATATTGCTTAAGTGATCAAAGTTGATTTCTTTTTGTACTTAGAATAATCATTCTCAAATACACAATTGCTTAAGCAATTTCAAATCTTGCTTAAGCGATCCACTATAGATAAGTCGTGATTGCTTAAGCGATAGCCTATGTCACTTAAGTGACGAAGGTCAATTTGCTTTTTCTCTCCCCAATCTTTTGATATTGTGCACGTTTGAGTGAGAAATTATATTCCGTATTGTGGGTCAGCTCTATATTCAATCATAATCATTCATATTTGTGAAATAAGGTACGTTTCTACTAATGTGTCATAGTAGTGTACTATGACATTCATCCATGTATCATACAGTTGTTCATTACTTACGTAGTTGTTATATTTTGATGTTGTGAACGCCCAAGGTTTAAATTAATGTTAATAATCTTCTTACATGGCCTTAATATGTGTTGATGGAATTAGGTTGTCAAATAATCCTTCTTAATTGGCCTTAATATGTGTTAATAATGGATGTCGCTTAAGCGATCAAGGCTAATTTGCTTATTTTCTCCTGAATCTTGTGATGTTGTGAACGTTTGAAATTAACATTAACGTTACTTAATATGGGATTGTAAAATAATCCAAAAAAAAAAAGAAAAAAAAAGGATTGCTTAAGCGATACAGCTATCGCTTAAGCAATCCAATATATATAAGCCTTTGTCGCTTAAGCGATACCCTGAATCGCTTAAGCAACCAAAGCAAATTATTGTCAAAATCATCCTCAAGTGCATGATCGCTTAAGCGATTCAGTATACATAAGCCTTTGTCGCTTAAGCGATACCATATATCGCTTAAGCGATGAAGTCCAAGGCAGTATCAAGATCATCCCAAATGCATGATCGCTTAAGCGATTCCAGGTCTTGTTTAAGAGATCCAGTATATTTAACCTTCGTCGCTTAAGCAATACCAAACATCGCTTAAGCGATCAAGTCCAAGGCAAAATCAAGACATCCCCAAGTGCACGATCGCTTAATTGATTTTAGGTCTCGCTTAAGCGATCTAGTATATTTAGCCTTTGTCACTTAAGTGATACCATACATCACTTAAGCGATCGAGTCAAAGGCAAAATCAAGATCATCCCAAGTGTATGATCCGTTTAAGCCATTCCAGGTCTCGCTTAAGAGATTCAGTATATTTAGCCTTTGTCGCTTAAGCGGTACCAGACATCGCTTAAGCGATTCCAGGTCTTATTTAAGCAATCGTATAGTTTTAGCCTTTGTTGCTTAAGTGATACCAGACATCGCTTAAGCGATCAAGTCCAAGAAAGAATCAAGATCATCCCCAAGTGCACGATCGCTTAAGCGATGTCAGGTCTCGCTTAACCAATCTTGCACTTTTAGCCTTCGTTGCTTAAGCGATACCATACATCGCTTAAGCAAGCATGGCCAAGGCATTGTCAAAATATCCTGAAGTCCATTATCACTTAAGCGATGTCATATCTTGCTTAAGCGATCCAGTATAGGAAACCTTTGATCGCTTAAGCGATATCATCTGTCGCTTAAGTGATTATGCCCAACACATATTAATTCCATCTTTTTTCCTCAATTTAACAACCTAATTGCACCAACACATATTAATTCCATTTTTTCCCCTCAATTTGACAACCTAATTGCATCAACACATATTAATTCCATATTTTTTCCTCAATTTGACAACCTACTTGCATAAACACATATTAATTCCATATTTTCTCCTCAATTTGACAACCTATTTGCATCAACATATATAAATTCTATTTAACAAGATACTAAATAACCTCAAAGTCAAAAAAGGGAAAGAAACACTTAATTGTTCATTTATAAATTTGAAATGTGTCAATTACATGAAAATACAACATTATACACAAGAAATAAATGTCCTAAAGCAACCCAAAATAACAGCAGCCTCGGCAACCTCTATCCTCCCTATTCATCATTGTCTTCAACCACTTCCCCATCCTCCAAAATTATCCAACACCCCTTCAGCATCAGCAGCGGCCTCTTCTTCTTCTTCTACAACACCCCTTCCAACAATATCAGTTTAATGCACTATAACCCAATTATCCAATTTAAGACAACCCAATCATCCAATTCAAAACAACCCAATTGTCCATATAATTAATGCAATTCACATAAACTACAAAACTCTAAGTCCAACTTCCATACCTGTTGGTGACAGCATCAACAATGTCTTAGATTGGGTTCTGGTTAGTAAAAAGGTTGATAATTTCCATGGCGTGCTTCACAATCCTAACAACCATCAGCATAATTTGTATTAATAATGAAAACAACATTACACTTGGCTGATGACTCAATGATCCATGCCTACAACATCACCAACAAACACAAAATAAAAGAATTGGTACAGATTACTAATCACAAGCATACCTTCCATAGTAGCTAAGGGATCCATATGACTGTGGAAATCAACATCCAAGCGCTCCTAAAAGTCAATCATTGTATCGTCATTCAAGCTGTCCATTGGGGTGTTGGTCATGTCGAACTCAAGAAATTTTATTGCATATATCCCGCAATCAACACTACAATATGAGGAAGACATTAGTATTAGAATCAGCTTATAGAACAATTGTATTATGTAAGTTTTATACAAAATTTACCTCATGTTATTTGTCGGGATGGGAACGTGCTTGTGTGGCCATTTTCTCGTCCGTAGTTCATCGCCCAAGTGCTGAAACATCCTACTCTCTCGTAAAAATCGCGGGAACAATGTACATAGCGATTGCACCTCCTTGTCCAATTGCCTCTCCCGACAAATACTTGGGTTGCAATCAAGGATCTTGAGCAAACCCTCCTCTAGTAGTCAGACAATGGTTATCCAATGCATATCCTTGATGTTCATAATGCAGTATACTCGTTTCACGTTTGCCCAACTGTTGCCATATTTGGGCCTTTCCTCCCTTAGATACTACATCATCCTCTCATCAAACTGAAAATCAGCAAGGACACCGTCAAAGTTCTCTATGACCATTCTTTTTTGCTTGCCTCCTCTTATTGCACCTCCATCATTGGCCTTTTTGATTAACATCTTATATGTACTTACTAGGCTTTGACCAAAGGACACATTAGTGATGGCATAGTGTGTATACAAAATATCACCATTAGTGCTTTGTCGCAACCTCATAAGTGCCAACACCTCATTAATGTGCTGCATTAAAACAAAAAAACATGATAAGTGTCAATACCTTATCAACATGTTAAGCAATCTGTTTTAAAGCAACCTCCTAAAAAAAAAAAATTACTGAAGTGATCTGTTAAAAAAAAACAGATCACTTAAGCGATCACACAATATCTCATGGAAAACATAAGCAAAAATAAGGAAAAATACGGGAAAATAACTTACCAAGTCATCGAGCCACCTGCCTATTGTTAAGATCTTTTCAAACCAGTCTCGGGGATAATCCCTGGTCTTGCACCTCACACAACCATCACTTCATTTCTCATTGTAATAGGCATAGAATAGATTTTTCTTTTCCTCATCTATTGGCCTATACAAATCAACCTTTAACTCTTCTGTTTTCACTTCCTCTGCCTTCATTCTTACCCTCCTCCATTTTAACTTTCCCACTTCCTTCACCTTCCTCCTCCACTTCTCCACTTTCATGGACTTTCTCCTTTTTCTCCTTAGTTCTCCTCTTCTTTCCATACATTACTACCGTGTAAGGAAATTTTACGTGCTTTACTCTTTCAACTCTCTTTTCTATGCTGAGGTTGCACTTCAACCACTTTCAATACCCCATCAACTTTCTCTTCCATCCTACCAGCTTTCTCCTCCACCTTTTTCATCCAGTTTTCCATCTTCTCAAACCTCTCATAAACAGTGGTTGTAAAACTATCAAAGAGACTGTTTATGAGGTTAACCACCTCATTCTCCCGATGCCTCGGCAAATTGATACTTGTTGTACTGGTCTGCCAATTGGGTAGAGGCATATGAACCTCTTCATCTTCCTCCTCCTCTTCCCTCCCACCGACTGAAGCTTCATCCTCCTCGGCCTCAACCACATGCTCAAGCAGTGACCCCGCAACTGCCCTCAAATGCATGACCCCTTCTAGGTCCCGCATTAGGCGGTCTATCCCGTGATATGTTATATTGTCCAGTGGTACGAACAATGTAATATACTCCGCTGTCGATTCACCCCTAGTAGGAGTGATGAAGGGACGAACGACTCTCTACAATAAGAAAAAAACAAATCAAATTTAAGCCACATTTAAAAGCAAGTGCATATTCAAAATATTAATCCTTTAATCTTACCCAAGCTGCTTGAATTTCTATTTTTATTTTGTCATAGTCCAAATGGGCACACTTCTCGGTGTGCCATCGCAACATTCTAGGAAATTGCAGTGTCTCATTCGAAGTCTCCTTTTGTCCCCCTCGCCTTAGCTAGGACATGGATGACCTCATACATCAAAGTCTACATTGTAACAAAACAATCCATATCATAATTAAAACACATATAATACAAAAAATATAACAAAAAGCTATTAATATTTACCTGCATTGTCCATGGGAAGTCAAACAAATTGTAAGTGCTCGGTCTCTCCTTCTCGACATATTGGCGGTGCTTTATCGCCATGTCTTTTCCACGTAAGGAATCAATGTTTAGCTGAAATGATAACCTTCCCCACTTATAAACATTAAAGAACTCTTTGTTGCTTGCAAACCACACCCAATCTAGATTAATGGCTTTTGTTGAGTCACAAGCTATTAGGATGGAATGTAAAAACCATACTAGGCACATCTTAAACTCCTCTGAAGAGGTATACCCTTCTTCTCCTAACCTATCTTCTAAATCACGTGCCATAATAGATGCTTGCCCCGCCAAAACCAATCTAACAAAGGTTTCAGCTGCCCTACTCTTCTTTATTCTCTCTTCCTCTTCTGCTTCCAGAAATGCCCCACATCTTAAACCTATCATCAAGGCAAATTCCATCATCCCAGAATGTAATGGCTTCCCATCCACCACGAACCACATTTCATTTCCTTTTTTTTTTTTTTTTTTAATTGAGTGCAGCAACATAAAATGTGTTGCCTGCCTCCAGAACACCTTCTTCCAATTCTCTCCTATGTCCATAAAATGATCGAAATAACTATCTTTGAATCGGTCCATACCTCTCTTTTGTTCACCTAAAATCTCCCTTATTCTTGTAAACACTTACCAACTCGACCTAATCGTCACCCTTACGGGGAAGTATGGTATCCTATCGATTACAATCTCCAACTCATCATCTTTATAATTTGTGCTTCGATAACACTGCACAATCGATATAAACTAAATATCAGGAAAAAAAAAAAGAAACCAAAACAACCAATAGGCTGCCAATTTGGAGGATATGGGCTTCGAGGGCATCAGAGAATAGGTGTTTTTGGCTTTGAGAGGACTGGGGAAGCCAATATAGGCCCTAGAGAGGTTATTGTGGTAGGTTCGATGGCTGGGGATGGCAAGAGGGGCTGGAAAAGGGGGGGCTAGGGGTTGTCCTGCATATTGCAAGGCTGGCTATAGGCAACGTGTGCCCAGCCCTACAATATGTAGGGCAGCCCCCAGCCACCCCTATTCCACCCCCTCTTGCCATCCCTAACCCTCCAACCTCTCAAAAACAACCTCTTTACGGCCTCTCTTGCCTTCCCCCATCCTCTGGAACCCAAACAAAGGCACTCCCCTGATGTCCGCCAACTGCTCGACAAAATGCCACAACCACCCTAACAATCAAAACCAACTAAATATCCCCCAAATTCACACCAACAAAGAATTTTTTCATAAAATGGTAAGAAATGTACTTGTTCTTCATCTTCTTCCTCCTCCTCGCCTGAATTTGCATTAGCGTCCTCGTATTCAAAACCATTTACTAAGCCTACTGTCTGTTCTTGTACTGCCATCGTGTCCTCTGTCGCTAGACCAACTTCACTCATAAGAAGATCCACTGAAACCTCTTCTTCAACAATCTTTGAACAATCGCCGTCGCTGGACTCTAGAATTTGGAGTGGGGCTGGGTTTTCCTCCGATTTGTTAATGTCAGCCATTGTTTCTTTGTGTAATTAACAGGGAAACGAAATCTAAATGGCAAAGATTTGCTAGAAATTGGGAACTTTAATCGCCAAAAATCGCAAGAGAGATGGGATGTTTTTGCTAGTCGCTTTTTTTGGGTGGCCTCCCTCAATCTATTCCGTTGCGCGTTTTGATTGAATTGGGCAATATAACACCTAATAAGTTTTATGCTCCAGTCAATTAAAGTAGTAGTGATAGTAATATTCTACTTCATTCGTTCAAAATCGATATGCATATCTATTGAATGTTTTATACTATTTAAAAATTCAAATCAATCTCTAAATTAATATTATTTAAATAGAGAGATAATCTTATCTATATATTATATATTTCTAGTGAGAATAGATTCCTTTTATTTATTTATTTTAATCTTAGGGGATAAGATCCCAAATAGAAAAACTATCCATCAATTTGGCTGGTTAAAATTCGACTGGTTTTGTCGGATATTATGGTATTATTAGATCTAGGGGCAGGCCCAACCGATATATATATAACTTGTTATCAATACAATATATATATTTCAGGTCCGCATTATATTAAAAGTTTAAAACTCTCTTCACAACTTCATCTGTTTTTTATAATTTTATCTCTAAAATTCTTTACTCTCTCTCTCTCTCTCTCTCTCTCTCTCTCTCTCTCTCTCTCTCTATATATATATATATATATATATATATATATATATTGTTATCAATACAGTATATATATTTCAGGTCCGCATTATATTAAAAGTTTAAAACTCTCTTCACGACTCCATCTGTTTTTTATAATTTTATCTCCAAAATTCTTTACTCTCTCATTCTTTTTCTCATGTTATTGGCTCTTAAGACTTTTGAAGATTGAAATTGTTGAAGCTTTCATTACTTCGTTTTCTGTTTTATTAGTTTTAGATATATGTATCATTTCAATTTAGTTTATTTTAGGTTGAATTATGCTTGTTTTTTTGGAGGTTTTTTATTATAATTTGATGGAAAAAAAAATAGATCTTATGAGTTTGTTTTGTGTCTAAGAATGTTTTCGTTTTCCCAAATTAAACCTTAACTATATTTTACTGGAGGTTATTCTTCACCCTTCGCCCACAACTTTCCTACATTTCAAACGTCGCTGTTTAATTGCTTAAAATTATTAAAGAAATTTGAGTTATTATCTATATTTATACCAAGAAAATTCTTTTTTTTTATTTAATTCATATTAAAAGTCAACATAATGTTGACTTGATTTAAGCTTTGATTAACTTTAGCTTAGACTAGGTTTAATTAAAGTCATAAAAATTTATATTATAACTTTTGGAAGCCAAGAAAAAAAAATAAGAAATTTGTGTGGAATATGTTTTGGTAGATTGTAGTTGTTGTAAACTCTTTTGATTATATTGGATTTAAGTGGATAATTAGATTCTCGTAATTTTTTGTTCTCTTCACATTGAAGAGATTTTTCCATACAAATTTTTTTTTTGTGTTTCCTTGTGAATTGGATGTTATTTTCAATACATTTGTTCAAAGTTTTACTTCTCATAGATTTATTTAAGTACGAAAATATTATGTTATTATACTTTTTCTTTTTAGGTTTTAATATTGTATTATTTTTTTTTGTTTAAAGTTTAATTATTTTATTAAAATTTTTACTAGTTATTTGATAAATAATGACGGAGGCGTAGAGTTCCTTAGACAAAAGCTCTGTGCCGCCACTAATTAAATCCCAATAATTTTTAAACCAACAAGATCTGTGAAACGAAGAGAGGTTAAAATTTGGAAGAGCATCATCAGATATGTCAGCAGACAGCAACACACTCTTCTTTATTGTATCAGTATCTGTTTTCATGCAGGATATTTTTAATTCACCAATAGGACATGGGAGAAACTAATTGCTGTCTTGCTGATAGAGATATATGCATGGATTTATTGTTTATTGTGGAAATTTTTTACTGTCTAATATTTATACCCCTCCTACTCTTCCATATCCCAATACAATTAGCAGCCATGGAGAAATCTTCAATTCTTCGTTTCACCTTCATCTTTGCTATAATCTTTTTCCTTTTTGCTTGTTCATTTTACCCTTCAAGCAAATCAGAATTCCTTGGTTCTTCACCTTGCTTCCCATGGTGCACCTCCAAGAACCGGATTTACTCCAACTTCGACTCAATTTTAGAGAACCCTGTTCACAATGGCACTCACCACCATCACAGTACTCCTCTCCACCCACTAGATCCACTTTCAGTAAAGGAAATCAATAAGGTCCGAACCATCCTGTCATCCTATGCACACTTTGCCTCTTCCTTCCCAACCATTCACTCTTTAGTCCTTGATGAACCTAATAAGACTCAAGTCTTGGCCTGGAACAAAGGCGACCCCCTTCCTCCAAGAAGAGCTTTCGGAATTGTGTTACTAAACGGACAATCTCATATGCTCACAGTAGACTTAAATTTGGGTCAAGTCATTAACCACGCAATCAATTCGGGCTCCGGTTACCCAGCACTGACCATGGATGACATTTCATCGGCATTGAAAGTAACACTAGCCGACGCTGAGTTCAATAAATCAATCATATCAAGAGGTATTAAATTATCTGATGTGATTTGCTTACCGCCATCAGCGGGCTGGTATGGGCCAAATGAAGAAAACAGGAGAGTTATAAAGGTTCAATGCTTTTCAAGCGAAGGTACACCCAACTTTTACATGAGACCCATTGAAGGGCTGACTGTAACAGTGGACCTCGACCAGAAAAAGATTGTGAAATTTTCCAACACAGGAAGAGGTATCCCAATTCCAAAAAGTAGTAATACAGATTATAGATACACGGCCCAAGTGAAGCCACCAGAACTGAAGCCACTAAATCCAATATCCATGGAGCAGCCTAAAGGGCCTAGTTTTATAGTAGAAGATGGGCACGTGGTGAAATGGTCGAACTGGGTATTCCACCTGAAAGCTGACCAACGAGCGGGGATGGTGATTTCACGAGCCACGGTTCAAGACTCAGAGAGTGGTGAGCTAAGAAGTGTGATGTACAAGGGGTTTTCTTCGGAATTATTTGTGCCTTACATGGACCCTGATGAGCATTGGTACTTTAAGACATATTTGGATGGTGGTGAATATGGTTTAGGGGCAACTTCATTATCACTTGTGCCATTAAATGATTGTCCTAGATACTCTTACTACATGGATGGGGTCTTTGTGACATCCGATGGTAAGCCATTTGTTCAGTCTAATATTATTTGCCTGTTCGAGCGTTATTCTGGCGACATCAGTTGGCGGCATTCTGAGATCCCAATAAATGGTTTCCAGGTAATATACTCAAATTACACCTGTGGATACTCTTTGGTAAATCAATTAGAATAAATATAATAAATTATAGATAGAATTACAAGATAAATTACCATTTATTTAAATTCCTATCCCAATATTTAAAAAAACTTCCTTTTTCCTTAATTAAATAATTTACATTTAAAGCTATAAATAAGAATATTAATGATTGGATTTTAAAATTTATAATTAATGAGTTTTAAATTCTTTTTAATTTTATTTTTTATGATTCCTTAATTATTTTACCTTTTTTTTCTTCTTTCTTTAGCCATGTAATGTCTAAAACATTCTATTTTAATATGAACTGATTTCTCAAGAAAGCAAGAATAATAATATATTTTCTTAATAAATAATAGAAAAGATTGTTCTACAGTTCTAGGGTTGGGTATTTTGTACTTTTTATTTTTTTTATTTATGATTTAAAATTGTAATTTTAGTCTAATTTTATCTCATTTTCTTTTCATATGTAAAACTTATGTATTAGATAGAAATAGTGGAAATTAAATTAATTTTCTCTTACCTAAAAAGTACAAACAAAGACAAAGAAGAATGATAAAGATTGGACACCTTTTAATTTGTTTAAAAAACATTTTTATTTTTATTTATTAGGTGTTTATTCCAAGGCCCAATAATTCGAATCCTACTCTACGATTGTAACAGGGTATATTCAGCTTGAAACTTTTATGTGATGGATACTAGATTCCCAATTTGATATGCATGAGTGTGCCGTGCCCAAGTGCATAACTTCCTTTTCCACTATTAAATAATTTATCTTTACATTTAAAGTTATTTTTAAGAATATTTATTAATGGATTTTAAAATTTATATTTAGTGAATTTTAAATTCTCTATTTTATATATTTTAAGACCCTCTTTTTTGTTTTAGTTTTTTGCTGGCAAAAGAAAAAAAAAATATCATCCAAATTCATTAATCATTTTATGCTTCATTAATCATTTAACGCTTTTTTATTCTTCTTTCTATACTTAATCTCTAAAACATTTTATTTTAATATGAATTGATTTATCAAGAAAGCAAAAAAATCTTATATAGATTTTTATAGAAAGTGATATGATATAAAATGAATAGAGAAGTGAATATAATGAGTTTGACTTTTTGTATTAACTATACCATTCATCATTTTGTATATAAATCTTTAAAGATTTATTTGCATGTCTAGTATTATTGTTTAAATAAAAAATAGAAGAAAAAAAACTGTCCTATAGGGTTGGGTTTTTTGTATTTTGTATTTTTCTATATAAATTTTAAATTGTAATTTTAGTATACTTAAGTATTGGATAGAAATATTGAAAATTAGTATATATTTTTATATAAAAAATAAAAACAAAGATTGATACTTCTTAAATTGTTCTAAAAATTTATTTTATTTATATTTATTAGGGTATATTCCACAGCCTCATATTCAAATCCTACTCTACTTGTAATATTTATACGATTGCAACAATGAATATTCTGGTTAAAACTTTTATGGGATAGAGACTAGATTCCCAATTTGATATGATATATGAATGTGATGTTGCCCAAGTGAATGGGTGAAAGTGAAACACGATACAACTGAAAGAGACTGAATTAAATGTTGAATAGATAAAGGAAGCCAGACCAAAGTTGACGCTTGTGGCGCGGATGACAGCATCAGTCGGAAACTACGACTACATATTTGATTGGGAATTTCAAACCGACGGTTTGATTCGCATCAAGGTTAGCATCGTATATTGAATTAATTTGATAGGTTATATATAAAATTCATGAATAACACGCAACAGGTGGGACTCTCGGGGATGTTGATGGTGAAAGGGACTCCACATGAAAATATAAATCAGGGTTTTGACGAAGATGACATATCGGGTCCCTTAGTTTCTGAAAATGCTATCGGTGTTGTCCATGATCACTTTATTACCTTCCACTTGGACATGGACATTGATGGGGTTAATAATTCGTTTGTTGAGGTTAATCTTGTGAAAAAAAAGACTTCGAAAGGTGAATCGCCAAGGAAGAGTTACTTAAAAGTTAAGCGGCGCATAGCTAAAACAGAAAAGGATGCTCAAATTAAGCTCAAGCTCTATGATCCATCAGAATTTCATGTAATTAATCCTTCAAGTCGCTCTAGGTTGGGAAACCCGGCAGGGTATAAAGTTGTCCCAGGAGCAAACGCCGCCAGTTTGCTTGCTCATGATGATCCTCCACAGCTACGAGGTGCTTTCACTAACAATCAGGTACATGCCCCTATAAAATCCATTTACAGTTTTACAAGTTATATAAAACGGATTAGGTATTCACATTATTTAATAGGGATCTCTAAAATGGAAAAAGTTAATGGTATTAATATTATTGATATGGTATCACGCATCAATATAATTAATTTAAAAGACATAAGAGAAAGAGAAAATTTACAAGTCACTCAAATATCTATCCCTGTTGTATTCTCGATTTTTTCAAATAGAATAATGTACATCACATAAAAGAGATAGTATTAGTATGTACTTTAATTTTTTGTTACGTCACATAGATATGGACGACCCCGTATAATCGAACTGAACAATGGGCTGGTGGACTTTTCGTGTACCAGAGCAAAGGAGATGACACACTTGCAGTTTGGTCCGAAAGGTATAAATTTNCTTACTTTTCTTAACTTTTTGTACGTCAGTCCGCTTCGCGACCTGACCCACACTAAAATCAATACAACGCAGTGGACGTAGGACTTGCTACCTTAGCATCCGAACCACTTTAAAAGTTTTCCCTGCATTTATTTCATTTGATATATCCATTATCACGTGCATTAATTCTTCAAAGAGCAAAACCCACGTGACAATTGGTTGGTGCCGAAAACGAGCATCAACAGTAGAGAAGAAAGATACTGGCTCTGGTTTGATCCCAGTAAAGAGTATCATCGATATAGCATTCTTTGGACGGCTAACAATATCATGTACGTTAATTTGATATCAAGATTTCCTTCTCTTTACCAGTTCCCTGTCTTAGTCTTTCTTAGGTCCTTTTGTAGTTACTATAGAAGAGGATAAGCAGCTGTAAACAGAGCATGGGAAGAAGTTGAAGTAAAGAGTCGTCCAACAATCTTGTTGCAGAAGGAGGTTAAATTATCAAAAGCAAAATAATGGACCAGCGTCCATTACTTACGAACGCCCGTCCACAGTGAAAAGACGGCCAAAAAGTTTCTTTTTTTATTTGTAAAAGCAAAATGATGGACGAGCGTCCATTTCTTACGGACGCCCGTGAAAGAGTAAGGGACGGCCGTCCATAATTGGTGGACGGGCGTCCCCAAAGTTTTTTTCTTTTGCTTTTTTTTTTCATATTTGGGTCAAGGACGGGCGTCCATTATTAATGGACGCCCGTCCAAAAGTAATGGATGACCGTCCATAATGGATGGACGACCGTCCCTAATATTTAACAAATTTTTTATTATATTTTATTCAGGGACGGGTGTCCCCATTGACCCCGTCCATATAATATGGATGGGAGTCTATGTGAGTGAATGGCCGTCCAAATTTGATGGACGGCCGTTCACTAAAAAAAAATTGATAAAAAAATCAAGCGCTTGATACACGTAGGCCAGTACACATTTTCGGTGCAGATTTATCAGTGTCCGTAGCTTTGTTGTTACCTTAACTCCCCACGTTTCTCAAATATATATATATATATATCATTAGAAATTTTTGTTACTTTTAATAGAATGAATGGCAAAGAGGTAAATGAACCGCACTTTTATAATTATTAATACATAATGAAAATATAACCCAAACAACACCCTCAAATCTAAAACATATCTTGTAGCCTGTTAGGATCCAACATCCACTAAGTATAAGATTGGTGGGTGGTTTATTAACCCATAGGCTCACTCCCTCTACAAGTTGGTGTTTAATAATTTGTGTCAATATTATTATTTCCTTTAATATTAATATATATATCCAATTTCACTAATTTTAATTTTTGTTTTATGAAATTAAACATAGACAACAACCTTAGCAAATTTAATTGTACTGTGAGATTACCAAAACACAATTTCATCTTAAAAGACGAAAATATCTCTTTCACTAATTTTTATTCTTGATCTATCTTTTATGTGTGTGACCCAAAGACTCCTCATCATATCAATAGTGAATAGTATCACAATTGACAATCAATCAATCGTCCCACTAGACACAAACCAAGATTGACCTCTAGCCAGGTATCATACACCCAATAGATTTGGATTCAGGGAAACCGCTACGTATCAACAATATGATTACCATGCAATCAAAATCCTTTCATCATCTATTATCTTATCAGGGCTGAGGTATAGAAATAATGTCAACCTCAATGAATATCTTTGATCTCTTTGTATTCGGTTTTCCAGACCAATGACCTTAATAAATTGGATCGAGCGATAACTCAATCCTACAGTGGCCACAACTTTAGTTTCGTTGTCCTTCATTGAATTGCCTAGTGAGATAATTTCTCTTGTACCCGGGAGTGGTGAGTCCTTTATTGATCCACCATAGCCTCAATACACTTTTCAATGTAGTCAACCACTATCATTCGAATAGTCCTAAATAAGATTACATTGGGCTAGTGTCAAACTACACCAATTGGTGCACAAGGCACTCTAGTGATCTCAAGTCTAAAGATCACAGGCACCACTACTCGTTGGAGGACTCATTCCACGGACACTAGGGTTACCATCTATGTGGAATCCTCTAGTGGGTCAGTCTGGTGAACTTGCCTATAGCAAGCACCCATGTGTTGTACCAGGTCGTCACCAAACACCTTGAAAAGTGAGATTTGTCACTATCTCTCGACAGAGTCATTCAACACTATGATAGTCTTACCGTATTATTTGTGCCCTAGGTTAGGATAATATGAGCTATGGACGTTTCTAGAATGGCTACCACATGTGCTCATATGGTTCTCATTATGAAGATTTCAAACACTCAATACCCTCGTCACGATTCTACCATCCTAAGGACATATATCACTTTCTTGTACGAATCTAATCAGGTCACATGATATAGATAAATGCCTTTTATTGATAATAAAACATGATTTACAAAGAGTTAATTTACAATATATGATTGGCTCTAGGGCACCTACTCTAATAGCACGTAACACGTGGTGTGTCTAGCCCACCTTAGGATATGTGAAGTCATCTAGCTATGAAAGTGGGTCACAATAGACATAGTATTCGAAAGCATTGTAGAATGTTAGGATTCCACATCCACTAAGTATGAAATTACTAGGTGGTTTATTAACCATTTGACTCCCTACCCTTAAAAGTCAATTTGAAGGGTGTATTCTACCTAGTGGGTGCATAACACAACCATCTTAGCTCAATGTCAATCACATGTAACACGTTGTGTCTCTAGCCCACCCTTATTGCCAATCATTCCACACTCTCCCACATAGATTCTTAATTGCATAATATCCACAATGGTCATGGTTGGTAGAGGTTCTGTACCAACCTAGTCCATTGAAAAGATGTTGTGTATTTTATGAGTGCTCCTTTTGATTCAAACCTAGGATTTTGTCCTTTGAAATGTATCTTGAGTACTAATTGAGCTACATAGTGTCAGTAACAGATGGTATCCCATCCGAAATTGTGTGGATAATCCACCATTCAGGATTTGTAGCAAGGTTGGATCATAGCCCCAGGACGGCCAACGAAAATGCTAGGTTGAAAAGGTTAATGATTCTTTTTTTTTTTTTCTTCCATTTTCTTTCTTTTTTTTATCCTTTTCCTAAAAATTATTTAAGAAAAAAAAGTTAGGGTGAGGTTGATTTGGAATTTATTAATTTGGTTTGTTACTAATGATCATTGTTGTGCGGGTATGGATTATGGAAGAACAATATGATAGGAGGAAGCGCTGATAGGGTGAATTTGTTGGTTTTTGTTGACCTCTTATGTGTTTTAATGTGCCAAAACTATCCAAAAAGTTGATTCATTACTAAACAAAACATGCTAAGGTATGACACAAGTCATAACCAAACCAAAATAGATTTATCAGGTGGTATGATCATGCGTAAGCAGATTTTTCAAGTGGTATGATCGTGCGTGATAAAGGCACGACCGTTCAATAAAAGAAAACTGCCTAGATGAATGTGTGATAATCCTAGGATTATACTATATTTTCTATACTTTTTGGTAGGATTTTGGATACTTCTTATGTCGTTTTGTGCCTGAATTGCAACTTAAATTCATATATTTTACGTTTCAGGCCAAAACATGCAGTTGGAGCAAAACCGAGCGAAATTGAGTTTCTAGACCCGGAATCAAGAGAAATTAAGGAATTAAGGAAATTCTGATGCGGAGTGGAAGCACTATGAAGCTTGTTCCTATCGAGGATCACGAAGATCAAAGATTTAAGCAAAGAAGCAAGCTGAGGGAAATTTCATAATTTCAGAAAAGATCAGCAAAGTTCACCGTGGTGAAGATAATTCTCTGCCGCGGCAAGCTAGCCTCGGGTCAGATGGTTCAATGAGATTTCAACTCTATGCCGCGGCGAAATTTATTCTTCGTCGCGGCAAAAACTACAATTCTTCTGTTTTTAAAACGTTGCATTTTAATTGTATTATATTAGAATCCTAGGGTTGTGGCCGACTATTTAAGAGAGCCATAGCTCATTTTGTTGGGGAGTTTGGATTTTGAGAGAAGAAAAGGGAGAAATTGGAGATTGGAGCACTTTTGGGTCTTCATTTAGGGAAGATTTCATCCTTTTCTACTGTTTTAGCATGTTGAATTCTTTACTTACA
The DNA here is from genome assembly GCF_008641045.1 of Pistacia vera. Classification (NCBI taxonomy): domain Eukaryota; kingdom Viridiplantae; phylum Streptophyta; class Magnoliopsida; order Sapindales; family Anacardiaceae; genus Pistacia; species Pistacia vera. The sequence goes on from NW_022195726.1 coordinate 323,845, forward strand.
GTTTATTTTACAAATTTCTTTAATTTGAATATGAACTAACCCACTTTTGGGTTAGGGTTTTGACCTAACTTTGATTACAATGGTTTAATCTTTAATAGATGTTGTTTTTAAGTTCTATTGCTTGGATTTTGTATTTATTCTTGTTCTTAATGCAATTGAATGCTGAGTTTTCCTTATTTCAATTAAATGTTGAGCATGATGATACTGAGAAGTGTTTCATGTGTTAGCCTCTTAGAGTAAATACCATAGATTAATGAATGCTAGAGATAGGTTCGGAGATTTATGAAATCACTTTAGAGTTCCTTTTAGCTTAAAAGACTTTGAACTACTAATCTTCGTACTGTTGGGTGTGGAAGCTTAATAGGGATAAGTAGGAAAATATAGCCTGAGAAGGTATGTTTTACAACTTAGGGAATTCGATTTATAATCCTTGCATGTGAGTTTAAAAGCAACATCAACAGTAGATTGAATCAGAGTAACTTAGTGAAGTCAAACCCTAACCTCTTTGTCTTGAATTGATATTTTCATAATTAGTTGATATTTTCTTAATTAGTTAGAGTTTAATTTACATTATTGATTTTGTGTTAATTTATGTTTTTGTCTCCCGCAAATCCAACAATCTTTGTGTTCTTCAACTAGTTACAATCCTAGGAAAATTTAGTACTTAACACGCAATCCTCGTGGGAACGATATTCTTCTCATCATTTTATTACTTTTTGCGACTAATGCACTTGCTACACATTGCATGTTGTAAAATCAACGCATCAAGTTTTTGGCGCCGTTGTCAAGAATTGATTTTGTGTTAATATTGAAGTTTCCTAGTTTTCACTAGATTGGAGTTTTATTTTTGCTTTAATTAGTCTTAGTTTAATTTTGTGTTTCTTTTCATTCACTTGTGCTCTTGTGTAGTTTATGTGAAGAGCAAGACATCATCCAGTGGTTCCCATTGATCCAGAGATTGAAAGAATCGCAAGTAGACTTATTAGAGAGAGAAGAGAACAAGAAGCAATAGTTATTGAAATGGCTGAAAACAGAACTTTGAGGGAATTCTCAGTACCCTCCGTTGATGGTAGTGGTCTAAGTATCACTAGACCACTAGTGCAAGCCAACAATTTTGAAATAAAGCTGTCAATCATCCAAATGATCCAATAGTCAGTACAATTTCTTAGAGATATGCAACACATTAAAAGCAAATGGAGTGTTAGAAGATGCCATCAAGATTTTCCCCTTTTCACTGAGAGATAAAGCAAAGGGATGTTTAATGGAACTACCAGTAGGAACAATCACAACCTGGAATGAATACTTCCTACCAGCGAAATCTGCAAAGATGAGAAACGATATCACATCATTTATGTAGGAAAAGAACGAGTCACTTTATGAAGCGTGGGAGAGATATAAGGAACTATTGAGAAAGTGTCCACACCATGGTTTTCCTGTTTGGATGCAAGTCCAAACCTTCTATAATGGGTTGTTGACAAATGTGCAAATAATGGTGGATGCAGCATCTCGAGGAGCATTGCAAAACAAGACACCTGAAGAATCGTATGAGTTACTTGAAGTCCTGGCAAGTAACAACTATCAGAGACCCAATGAAAGAATTCATTTGAAGAAGTCTATGGGTATTCATGAAGTTGATGCTTACACGGCCATTTCAGCCTAACTAACAGCACTTCAAAAACAACTAAGAGGTATGCAAGTAAATTCAATTCAAACACCTCAAGTAACATGTGATTTTTGTGCAGGTAATCATGTGAGTATTGAATGCCAAGTGGGGAACAATTTTGCTTCAGTGTCTTCATCATTAGAACAAGTCAACTATTTGGCTGGGAATCAGAGACAACAAACAATCTTTTTTCCAATACATACAATCCGAGTTGGAGAAATCATCCAAACTTATCTTTGGGCAATCAGAATAATCAATGGTATCAAAGAACAGTGCCAAATAATCAAGTAGGGTTGAATCATCAACTATGGGAATAAAGAGTTTTGAAATTGGAGGATATGTTTGGACAGTTCATGCAAGAGACCACATGTTTTATGAGTGAGACGAGGGTGAATTTCAGAAACCAAGGGGCATCGATTCGAAACTTGGAAGTACAAATGGGTCAAATAGCCAAAAAGTTGAATGAGCGACCTCAAGGTTCCCCACCAAGTAACACAGTAACGAATCCATGTGAACAAGCAAATGCAATAACTTTAAGAAGTGGAGCAGTCTTGGAAGAGGTTGAACAAAATGGGAAAGAAGAGAACCCTCCAAAAGAAAGGGAAGAGTCCAATGAAGAAGTCAAGGAAGAAATCATTGTTGAGGAAAAGTCAAAGAATCTCAGCGAAGAAGAACCAAAGAGGGAAGAGATGCCCAAGCAAAAGAAGGAAAAATTGTCATTTCCTGAGATATCGCAAGAGTTGGCACATCAGACCCCTCATGTGCCTTTTCCTCAGAGGCTCAGAAAGCAAAATCAGGATAAGCAGTTCACGAAATTCCTTGAGGTATTTAAAAAATTGCACATTAACGTTCCTTTTGTAGATGCCTTGTAGTAGATGCCAAGCAACGCTAAGTTCCTCAAGGAAATTCTAGCAAACAAGAGAAAGTTGGAAAGGAGGAAACAGTGATGCTTATAGAGGAGTGCAGTGCCATTCTACAGAAGAAACTACCTCTAAAACTCAAAGATCCAGGGAGTTTCACTATCCCTTGTGTTATAAGAAATATTGCATTTGATAGAGTTTTGTGTGATCTAGGTGCGAATATTAATCTAATGCCTTTTTCTATTTTTAGGAGATTAGGGATTGGTGAAGTGAAGCCTACAACTGTATCTTTCTAGCTTGCAAATCAATCCATCAAGCATCCAAGGGGCATTGTTGAAGATGTACTAGTTAAGGTTGACAATGTAACATCTACTGAAAACTAGTACAATGCATGCATAATAACAATGAAAAATTGGGCCCAAAGTTTTCTTTTCATTAATAATACATATGTCTTTTATACACAAATAGTACTGTTTACAAAAATGCATTTTAAAAGACAAAACAGGGGAAACAGTGTAGCTATTCCTCTTCGCTTGCCGACGCCCCTCCGACNTGTAATGCCAACCGTGTCATCCAGCTTTGATCTAAAGCCTGTCAATTTCTTCCAAAGCAATCCAATTCTTCGAGCAGCGCCCACCTTCGAAGATGACCTACCTGTATGCCAGCCCAGTGCTTCATAGTAATCAGATTTTTATCACTTACAATATGTTTGACGCATTATATCGTATATTTAATTTGCACATGTTTGATATGTCATATTCTGTTGTACTACATTGCATTGTATATCGTTGTCTTGTATTGGACAATATCATATAAGATAATATGTAGTTTATGAAGGCGTTTAGCGGATGACTATATTGTGTCGGATGATTACTTTAAATCCCCATGTTTCTCATATATATATATCCTTAGAAATTTTTGTTAGTTTTAATAGAATGAATGGCAAAGAGGTAAATGAACCTCACTTTTATAATTATTAATTCATAATGAAAATATAACCCAAACACCCTCAAATCTAAAACATATCTTGTAGCCTGCTAGGATCCAACATCCACTAAGTATAAGATTGGTGGGTGGTTTATTAACCCATAGGCTCACTCCCTCCACAAGTTGGTTTTTAATAATTTGTATCAATATTATTATTTCCTTTAATATATATATATATATCACTAATTTTAATTTTTTTATGAAATTAAACATAGGCAACAACCTCAACAAATTTAATTGCACTATGAGATTACCAAAATACCATTTCATCTTAAAAGACGAAAATATCCCTTTCACTTATTTTTATTCTTGATCTATATTTTATGTGTGTGACCCGAAGGCTCATCATCATATCAGTAGTGAATAGTATTGCAATTGACAATCAATCAATCGTCCCATTAGACATAGACCAAGATTTGCCTCTAGTCAGGTATCATACACCCAATAGATTTGGATTCAGGGAAACTGCTATCTATCAACAATATGGTTACCTTGCAATCAAAATCCTTTCATCATCTATTATCGTATCAGGGCTGAGGTATAGAAATAATGTTAACCTTAATTAATATCCTTGATCTCTTTATATTCGGTTTTCCAGACCAACGACCTTAATAAATTGGATCAAGCGACAACTCAATCCTACAGTGGCCATAACTTTAGTTTCGTTGTCCTTCACCGAATTGCGTAGTGAGATAGTTTCTCTTATACTGGGAGTGGTGAGTCTTTTATTGATCCACCATAGCCTCGATACACTTTTCAATGTAGTCAACCACTATTGTTCTGATAGTCCTAAATAAGACTACGTTAGGCTAGTGTCAAACTACACCAATTGGTGCACAAGACACTTCGGTGATTTCAAGTCTATGGATCACAAGCACCACCAATTGTAAGAGGACTCGCTCCACAAACACTAAGGTTACCATCTATGTGGAATCCTCCAGTGGGTCGGTCTGGTGAACTTGCCTACAACACGTACCCATGTGTTGCACGAAGTCGTCACCAAACAACCTTGAAACGTGAGACATGTCACTATTTCTCGATAGAGTCATTCAACACTATGATAGTCTTACTGTATTATCTGTGCTCTACGTTAGGATAATACTGAGCTATGGACGTTTCTAGAATGACCACCATATGTGCTCATAAGGTTCTCATTATGGAGATTTCAAACATTCGATACCCTTTTATGTTCTACCATTCTAAGGACATATATCACTTTCTTGTACGAATATAATTAGGTCACATGATATAGATAAATGACTTTTATTGATAATAAAACATGATTTACAAAGAGTCAATTTATAATATATGATTGGCTCTAGGGCACCTACTCTAACAGCATGTAACAAATGGTGTGTTTAGCCCACCTTAGGATATGTGAAGTCATCTAGCTATGAAAGTGGGCCGCAATAGACATAGTATCTGAAAGCATTGTGGAACGTTAGGATTCGACATCCACTAAGTATGAAATTACTGGGTGGTTTATTAACCATTTGACTCCCTACCCTTAAAAGTCAATTTGAAGGGTGTATTCTACCTAATGGGTCCATAACGCAACCATCCTAGCTCAATGTCAATCGCATGTAACATGTTGTGTCTCTAGCCCACCCTTATTGCCAATCATTCCACACTATCCCACATAGATTCTTAGTTGCATCATATCCACAATGGTCATGGTTGGTAGAGGTTATGTACCAACCTAGTCCATTGAAAAGATGTTGTGTATTTTATGAGTGCCCCTTTTGATTCAAACCTAGGATTTTGTCCTTTGAAATGAATCTTAAGTACTAATTGAACTACATAGTGTCAGTAACATATGGTATCCCATCCGAAATTGTGTGGATAATCCATCATTTAGGATTTTTAGCAAGGTTGTATCATGGCCCCAGGACGGCCAACGAGAACGCTAGGTTGAAAAGGTTAATGATTCTTTTTTTTTTTTTTTTTCCTTCCATTTTTTTTTTTTTTAATCCTTTTCCTAAAAATTATTTAAGAAGAAAAAGTTAGGGTGAGGTTGATTTGGAATTTATTAATTTGGTTTGTTACTAATGATCATTGTTGTGTGGGTATGGATTATGGAAGAACAATATGATGGGAGGAAGCGCTGATGGGGTGAATTTGTTGGTTTTTGTTGACCTCTTATGTGTTTTAATATGCCAAAACTATCCAAAAAGTTGATTCATTACTAACCAAAACATGGTAAGGTATGACACAAGTTATAACCAAACCAAAATAGATTTAGTGGTATGATCATGCGTAAGTAATTTTTCAAGTGGTATGACCGTGCACGATCAAGGCACAACTGTTCAGTAAAAGAAAACTACCAAGATGAATGTGTCGCATTGCACGACATTGTTCCTCATGGTCGTTCATCATCTTGCCAAAATGTGTGGCACATACACAACCATCCTGCACGACTATTCCATTCAAGTCAAAAGTCAAGATATTCAAATTTAGAATCCTTCACACTCTTGACTATTTTCCAAAGTCAATCAAGTCAAAATTCATGTATCAAAAGAGGCATGACCTTTCTAAATGGTGGAACAACCATTCCTTTCTGAAGAGTTTTGTACAACAATGTTCCAAAAAGTCATGCATGCCTCTGGAAAATCTTGTGGATTTGAAAGAACAATTTTGGTGAGACCGTTCTGTGTGGTGGAATGAACATGCGATGTCTTTGCACCATCATATGGCATGGTGGAACATTCATTCTAGAAACCCTAGATTTGAGAAAATTTATTCGTTGTGTCAAGAATGACTGTTTGCGATTATGAATGACCGTTCTTTTGGGTTCTTCAGGCTTTATCAGAGCTACATTAAATGAAGCAATGGCTAACTCTTCAAGAGATATAAAAACTCAAGATTTTTATGCTAAAGGGTGGAAAAGAGTCTTATCAAATTAGAGAACATTCTCACAAGCGATCATTCCACCATGTGGAACAATCAATTCATTGGCCCCTTAAAATCCATAAAAAATTCAATGTGGTGAACAACTTTCTAGAATGATGTTGTTCTCCCAAGAACGATCTTTGAGTGGGAACGATCATGTGACATGATCATTCCGCTTGAAAAACTTGTTCTTCAACTTGATCTTTAAAGCTTGATCTTTAAGACTTGTCAAAGGCATGAAAACATTTGAATTTGAAACGTCTTGACTCTTGACTTGAGTGGAACGGTCATACATCTTGGTCATGCCATTGCAAGTGACTTGGCACAATCTTGGCAGAAGAATGCACGATCATCTAGAATGCAGTCGTGCTATGTAGAATGTTCAACTGGGCAACTCTATGAAACTAGGAACAGTCGTTCCTTTGTCCTGTACGGTCATACCAACTTGAAAAACTGCATTTTTGTTTTGGTTATGATTCTTGTCATACTTTTGCATGTTTGTTAGACAATAATCAACTTTTTGATTAGTTTTGGCATATCAAAACACGAGGGCTCAAAAATCTCCCTTTTTGTTATTGATGACAAAACTAAACAAAAATTGATTTTCGCATGAAAGTGCAAATTCATAATCAATATGCAAAAACAAAAACAAAAAATTTTCCCCTTCAAAAATGCATATCTCACATACATAGAGTAAGGAAACACGCTCCCCCTTACTCCAAGCATACTTCTACAACAAACACAACCATTTTTCTTCTCATTATCAAAGTATAAAACTCACTTTGAAGAACAAAAAAGAATTACACCAATCAATCAACAAACAACAAATACACTCAATTTCATCCATCTTTCTCCCTTTTTTTGTCATTAATAAAAAAGATATCAATCATCAACACATCAACACAATGACAGGTAAGCGTGATGAAAAGAAATTCATTATAGATATAACATTAAATGACAATCACAAAATAAAACAAACAATAACAACAAAAGTAAAGAACAATAACATAAGTTCAAGTGTCCAAATGGACACGAATGTTTCCCATGTGCACAAAAATGGAGATCAAAATATAAAAACGCAAAAAAGACTCGAAGGAAGTTTGGACTATGGTTAAGGAGATTGAGGAAAGGATGGCATAGAGTCTTGGAGGATTTGGAGGTTGTTTGAGACTTTAGATGTTTGATTGCTCAGGAGGAGGAATTTTTCTGTTATTGCCTTGTCCAATCTATCAAACTTTGCTTCAAAATGCAATGCTACTCTCTCAAATATCTCATCAGCCAGTCGTGGAGGCATCGAACTAGACCCAGGCTCCATTCTTATCCTCTTTTCAGTGTCCAAAGGGTCTTCACTTGATGATTCAGTTGTATCCTCATCTCTTAATTGACCTTAAGAAGTGATTAACTCCCACTTCTTGTTTTTCTTTCCTCGAATCATTCCCATCCTCTGTAGAGCATTCTCAATAAACAGGTTCAAAATATCAAACTTAACCTTCTATTCACCATTAATTGCAGGTTTAGTTTATCACAAAAGTAAGTGATCAGCATTCCCATTGGGATTTCACCTTAATCCTTCTGAATCTCTTCAAGTTTTCTTATCAAGAGAATTGTTGTATTTACTTCTTTTTCTTTTATTGCTGCTTCCATTAATAGCACATTTTTTGTCGTAATTTGACCATTTGATCTCTTTCGCGCATTGAAGGAATATGTGATGTATCTATGCAACAGCCTCATCTCCGGATCACTCAATTTAATGGATTTTGACTTGTGAGGGTTATAAGGCTCTCTTCCCCCAACAACGTTCCATGCAATCTTAGAACTCCATCCTCTATGAGGATCAACTAACCCGTCAGAGTCACATTCCAGCCATTGTACTAATGTTCTTGAAGTTATAGAATGCTCCACATTTTTTAGCCTAAAGAGCATTGTGTACAGAGGATATCCTTTCGTTTTTACTCCAATTATCTCTAAATTGCTATAAAACTCATTTATCAAATGTCTATACCCCGACTATCTAAGACTTATTAGTTTTCTCCAGTTCAAGTTATCAACCCATTCTAACAGTCTATCTTGCAATCATAATTCACAAATAATAGCCCAATCAAAGGTTCTACGAAGGTGCATACTTCTTTCCTTTATTCGTTTGTATTCATTTTTCTAGATAGGATTTCTGAACTGGACTCTATATAGACCTTGCAAGTCTCCATGTCTCGGGATACAACTGCCTCTTGCCATATTATTTGTTCTAGGCTTGATGTTTGGGTAAAAAAAGGTGTTTGGGATGAGTTCGCATTGATTTTGAGAAGTTTTGAGTGAAAACGTTTTAGAGAGGAAATGATTTTGAGCATGACATTCTTGAGAAAATGAACGGTTATTATTGATAGAAATCATGAGGCACAGTCGTGCAGTTATCAAGCATGATCGTTCTCAAAACTCTAAATGATTAGGGTTAGGTTAACTCAACTCTAAACAGTCATACGCGAAAGAGGTATGACTGTGCTTAGGTTTTTAAACCTGAATAGATGGCGGTTATGAGGCACGAACGTTCTAAGGGTTTGAACACTTATACAACATGGAATGACCATGGAGCACGATCGTTCCAACTAGATCAAATTTAAAGATTTTGACTCTTCTGCACACTGATAAAAAAATATCATCAAACAAATATGTCCTAGATATTTCAATCACTTGGGGAATTTTAATTTATAAGAAAATGTATCAAATTGATGGACATCACAAGATTGTATAAACTTGACTTTTCTTCAGCCAATTTAAGCACAATATCATACATGCATGATTTCACCTAAGTATGTCCCATATATGCCAAGTTGCAAACAATTCTTACACATGATCTGTATAAGTTCTCCATCTTCGTGAGAAGACTTTGCACTTGGTGGTTGTTAAGTCCATCTAATGTCCTTATTGGATTCCTTTGGGCCTGTATAGATTTCTCTATACGGATTATTGTAAAAGCAAATTTTGAGTACCTAGTTCATAATCCCAAACTTTTTACCCTTGTGATCCCATGGATCCAATCACTAATGGGGTTATGTAAGAATTATTGCACTTTGATTTATGTAAAGACAATCAAACAATCAATGTTCAAAGCAAGTTATCACAATCAACTCAAACATATTCTCAATATGCACATAAAAACACATCATCTCAATCAATTTCACATATAAAACAATCACATAAGATGATGAGTTATACCTAGTTTGTTTCAATCATTCCTTACTCTCTTTGAATATTGTAGAATACATCCTTATCAAGAGACTTGGTGATTAGTATCAACAAATTCAAGCACAAATCACCCTTGCTAACATGATCATGTAGGAAATGATGTCTAATGTCTATATGTTTTTTCCTAGAATGATGTACAAGATTTTTGAACAAATTAATAGCACTTGTATTATCATAATGAATAGGAATGTTATGCATGTCGAGCAACTTGGTAATGTCATTATGAGAGACTTGATACAATCTTGGCAGAAGAGTGCACAATCATCTGGAATGAGGTCGTGCTGTGTGGAACATTCATCTGGGCAACTCTATGAAACAAGGAATGGTCGTTCCTTTGTCTTGCATGGTCATACCAACTGGAAAAATTGCATTTTTTTTATGACTCTTGCTTGTTATGCCTTTGCATGTTTGTCAGATAACATTCAACTTTTTGATTATTTTTGGCATATCAAAACACATGAGAGCTCAACAGAAGTGTTTTGGCTGATTCTTTCTTACATGAACTTCATGTCACACTTCCTGAACCCCTTTTTTTCTATTGTGATAATGTTGGCACTGCATATCTTTGTGCCTATCTAGTGTTCCATTCTCGCATGAAGCCTATTACAATTAATTTTAGGGGTGTAGAAATCCATTTAATTGAACCGGATTACCCATTTTTCAAATTGAACTGGTTTTTCGGTTCAAGGAATAATCCAAACCAAAATTAGACCAGATTATCTCTTGAATCAATTACTAACCAAACCAAATTATCAGTTCAGTTACTGGTTAACCGGATTATTATTTAATATTTTTTTGTTAAAAAAAAAATTTGAACCACAGACCCAACCCTCAAGCTGCCCCATCAACATTGCTCCCACCTTCCTCTTGTCTTCTTCCTCCCCCACTGTCACCCTCAACCTCACACCTGTGCCACTCTTACTTATAAAAAATCATATATTCTATCATTGGCTTTGAACATTTCAACAAAATCATATATTTTATTTTGTTAAGTTGGGCTCTCAAAATCCCAAATCAAATCGAATTACCCAATCCAAATAAACCCTAAAAATCAAAATCAAACCATAACCCAAAATCAAACAATCCCACAAACCAAAATAATCATCAATGGCGTCGCTATTGCTATCCAAGGCCACAAATCGCAACCTGGTGGTGGTGGCCTGGCGAAGCTTAGCAAAACTGCAAGCAAAAGGCCATGGATGGCTGCCAATGCCGCAAGTTGTAGCATTGTGTAACCAGCCTTGAATCACCAATGCCCCATGTCATGACTTTAAGATTTGGGTGAGATTTGAGAAGAGGCGTGTTTGACTTTGAAAAGATGAGTAGATGAGAAGAGGCGTGTTTGAGAAGATGAGTAGATTAGGTTTAGCCATTTAGAAGATAAGAGGCCAAAATGAAGGGTTTAATTTTCAAAATAGATTTATTGAAGATATTGTTTTTAAATTTTTTGGGCAAAACCAATAGTAGATTTATTGAAGATAGAGTTTTAAATATTTTAGGAAAATCGGTTTCGGTTAACCGGTTCAAATTAGACTTGAGTCGTTAACCGAACCAGTTTTCCGGTTTTCTTAATTTTGCAAACCAAGACCGAACTAGTTATTTAGAAAAACCAATTTTTTAGACCGATTTCTGTCCGGTTTCCCGGTTCGGTTTGGTTTTTGGACTTTTTTTTTTAAGCCCTAATTAATTTCAATTTGTCCTTGACAAATTGTCCAATGGTGAGCCTTAAGCATCTCATGTTTCTAGCCAATATCAACTTGTTGATTCTTGCTCGTACTCTGCATTGTCTTCATCACCTTCAAGCCAACATTTGTGTCTTTGATGGGAGTAGCATCTTGCTGGGGCATGTTAGAGATATGTAATCTTGTTGAGAGTTATTCACACTTTCATCCTTAAGGTTACAAGTATATTGCACTTATTTCTAATACTATGGGATATGAACAGTTTAGTCCTGTCAAGTGAAATTATTTAATAAAAAGTCTAGTTACCCTTGTTATATATACTAATGGGCTATTCATATTTTACTCTTATAAAAAATTTACTTTTTCTTTTAGGTGTACAGTATATTTTCTATTGTTTTATATACATAGTATTCATTTTTAATAACAGTGTATAAGTTAACAGGGTATTATAGACTTTTTATTGAAAAATGCACTTGATTGGACTAAATTATTCATATCTTATAGTATTGGAAGTTACTGCGACATGCTCCAGATCTAAGGACAAAAGGGCAAATAACGCTCTTTTTGATACCCTTTTAAATTTCTTGTATAACTAAGATATATTAGTTTTTCCTACTTTAGAAAATTTTATTTTAACTGCTTTCTCTTGCAGGAGTACATATACTTGTATATAAACAGATCAACTAATGGAATACTGATAGGAAATATTATAAAAATTACCTAATTTTCTACTAACAATTATTAATAAATAATATTATGAAATTTAAATATTAACAATTAAAATAAAGAAAGTAAGAAATTAAGGCCTAAGCTTAGAGAGAGGCACGCGTATACTCATTGTCCTAAATCCAAAGAGTCTTTCATTTTGTGAGGGTATGAACGGTGCTATAAGGCCTCCAAGATACTGTTAGTGTATGTGCCCTAAAACCAATGATAGATGTTAGGTTTAGGGCAACATTTATATATATAAACTTTGTAATGATTTTTTCATTAATAAAATAACGATTATTCTACGCTACTTTGTGTCATCTATATTTAATTAAGTTGCATATATCCCTGAGCTTGTTCTAGAAAGAACTCTATTTTCAAAGAGTTTGAGAATATGAGTATCATGATTCTTTTGGCATGACTTGCTCTTAAGTATGTTCCTAATAAGATGTGATAGTAATCGGGGGCAATTTTATCACAAGATCAACATTACTATGTGCCGCCATTGATTAGCATGAGATGGTGATGGTTGGGTGATGAGATTCATATCATAAGGGCACGAGTGATGAGGTGATTCATTAGAGAATGAAGTATATTTAACTTGACTGCTAAACGATTGATCACATGGGTATAATATCTTTAGTCAATGATCATCGTTGTGTGCATTAGTGTCACTTTATCCTTAATCTTGAGATGCGATCATGTCTTGCTCATGGATGCTCATGATTCTTTAGTACATTATCACTAGATTATTTATATCTAGTGTGTAGTGTTGACAGGACTATTCACAAGCATACAAAATCATGCAAGTAATGACGAGTAAATAACGAATGTCAAACCCTAGGGAATCACTATTATCAATTACCAAAATGTCTTATCTTGTTACTATTTGATTAACCAAAAATATATGAAGAAAAACCTAAACTAAACTAATCAATCGAAAACAATTTAAAACTAAAAGAAACATAAACTATGAACAAAAGCCTTGATGTCTAATGCAAGATGACTAAACCCAGGGCACAGATTTCACACCAATTTTATTCCTATGAATTGATAATTTATGCTAATCTTATTGTTAGGAAACGATCAAGTCATGACAGCAGAAAACAAAAATTATTTACAACATGGATCGTTCCTTAGAACCAAGACTAGGGCACAAAATTTACAGTTTATACATTATATTAGAATCTGCAGAAAATTCAGTCTAGAGTTAAGAAATCGTATGCACGCTTGGATGCTCCTCCAACTTGTCTCTGAATGGGTTTCGCTACCGACCCAATAGTAGGATCGAACCAATGTAGTCCATACAAAGATAACCCCAATGAACTAAAAAGGGATTTGCTAGATTCTCTTTAGCCTTAAGAACCAAGAAGGAATCAAATAATATTTTCTTCAAGCAAAAAGGCAAACTGGTGTGGGAAGAAGAGAAATGGGGCTAGAATTTTTTAATCTTAATGATTGAATGAATTAAAATTTTAATTCACAAAGTGTTGCAGTTAGATAGTGCACACTTTGCCCTATTCCATCATGGAATAGTCTTGGGCACCAACCCAAACACCCTTTGTATCCAAACAACCACATTTAGATATTTTAATTTTAATTATCATTATCTCAATTCAATTCAATTAATATATATATAATATATATTAACATTTAACAATAATGATAATTTATTTAAATATATGCGAACATATGTTTAAACGTAATCTCATTTATTTAATTTTAATATCAAATTAAATAAAGGCTATGACCTCAACAAATTTAATTGCACTGTGAGATTACCAAAATACCATTTTTGCCTAAAAAAACGAAAACACCCTTCTTATAAACTGATTCTTAAATTATCTTCTATGTGTGTGACCCGTAGGCTCCTGATCATACCGGTTGTGTTTAGTATCGCGATTAACACCAATTAATCGTCTCACTACACACAGACCAAAATTGGCCCCTAGCAAGGCATAATGACCACCCGATAGATTTGGATTCAGCAAAGCAGCTACCTGTCAATGATATGGTTACTGTACAATCCAATCCTTTCATCATCCGTTATCTCAACGAGACCGAGGCATATAAATAGTGTCAACCTCAGTTACTCTCGATATGTATATATTCAGTTATCGGACCAATGACTTGAATTATAAACTGGATTGAGCAACAACTCAATCCCACTGTGACCACAGTTTTGGTGTCATTGTCATTTACTGAATTGCGCCGTAAGATAACTTCTCTGTACCCAGGAGTAATGAATCCTCTGTTGATCCACCATAGTCTTGATACACTTCTTGATGCAGCCAATCACTACCGTATTGACAGCTTTGAATAGAACTGCGTTGGGCTAGTGTCGAACTACACCAATCGGTGCATAAGGCGCTCCAGTCATCTCAAGTCTAAGGATCACATGCACCACCATTCGTTAGAGGATTTGTTCCATAGACACTAGGGTTATCATCCATATAGAATCCTCTGGTGGTCAGTCCAATGAACTTGCCTACAGCAAGCACCAATGTGTTGCACTAGATTGTCACCAAACAACCTTGACAAGTGAGATCAGTCACTGCCTTTTGAAAGGGTCGTTCAACACCATGATAGCATTATCGTATTGTCTGTGCCCTTACTTCAGAATAATACTAGGGCTACGGACGTTTCTAGAATGGTCACCATATGTGATCATAGGGTTCTCACTATCAAGATTTGAAACACTTGATACCCTCGTCACGGTTCTACCATTCGAAGGACATATATCAATACATACAATGATGATTTACACGATATAGAATAAAATGCCTTTTATTGATCAATGAACATTATTACAAAGAGTCAATTCTATAATAATTGATTGGTTCTAGGGCACATACTCTAACACTTATTAAGCCTTTTCTACAAGTCAAACTCCTAGGAATTCCAGTAACTTTCTCTCGAATAATTACCAGATTAACTCCTAATTACTACCTACGATATCTCTAAATCAGATTGAAGTATTAAAAGATCATGATGCTCTATGGAGTTTACCAAAACCTCACAAGTTACGGTAACGTATCTCTTGTGTTCGCTCAACCTATGGTTTTATTACCCTAGACCAATTAAGTATCATCTCTCAATCTCAACCTGGTCCATTAATTCATTCAATTCTTAGGGCCTTAAGAATCAAAAGCATTAAGTGCAATAATGAAACTTAAAAACAATGCGTAATAAGAATTAACAATAATATATCAACACGTAATCATAGAGATTAGGCTACATCTTAGCCCTAGAAAATAAATTCAGCTCATACTCATTATGAAATAAACAATCATCTTTATTAAAATAATCATCATGAGTTTAAGATATAAATAAGAAGAACTTCTCTGTATTGTGAATCGAAAGCTCAAGAAGTTATGTCACTTTGATCTCCTCTTGCGTTAGCCTTCTTTAATTATCTCCTATTCTCCCTAAAATATGGTTAAAGACTTATATTTATATCACTAGGGTGCAAGGGTTGTGATAACCCCTTTCCTATTAAGTTTAAAACTCTTAAAATAGGAAATACACATCATAAATTTAATACCGAAAATTCTAGAATCGCAATTGTGCTGTGACACTATGCCTAGGCATAGTTGATTNAATTCATACTCGATTGGTGGTTGTTCTAGCCGATTAGACATTATGTCCATCATGTCTGACTTTGTAATCTTTCTTATCCCTCAGGAAGACAGGTGATACGTATCAAGGAACCACTTGGCAGATTAAATTCAAACTTGACAAGCTGGATCAGAGCAGTAACTACAAATTGCGTGTGGCAATTGCATCAGCAACCCTAGCCGAGTTGCAGGTAAAGACTAAACTGTAACATGGTTGATTTTTTGACTCATTTTTGCATGTAATTTGTTGAGAAAATTGAAAACTCCCTGAGATCACTCCATCTCTCTAGACAATGGATTTATTTGACGTCTGTAACCTACTGAATTTCCCCTCTTTTCCAGGTCCGAGTTAATGATCCAAACACAAATCGTCCTCTGTTTACAACCGGACTGATTGGGAGGGACAATGCAATTGCAAGACATGGAATTCATGGGCTTTACTGGCTGTACCATGTAAACATACCGGCTACTAAGCTTATTGAAGGGGAGAATACCATCTTCCTGAAACAACCAAGATGCACGAGCCCTTTCCAAGGGTTTATGTATGATTATATTCGTTTGGAAGGTCCCCCCAGCTCCTGATTCCTTGACAAGAAATCTATGTTTGCGCTAGTATATATATTCATAGATTTCATTTCATTGCTGTTTATGCAATGAAATTGTTCTACTAAAAGTGTTTGCAGATATATAATGAAAACATTATGAATATATTATGTATCATGTTAATATTTTCCTATCAATCTGCATATACTGAAATTGTTACATATATCACGCTCTTCTCACGGGGGATATGATCACCGTTTTCTGGTTGGGTATATTAAAAGCTTAAATCCCATAAATTTTTATATAAAATAAGGCTATCAAAAACGGCAAAACTTTCGTTATAAAATTGCGTTCTCTGTTAAGAATTGGAGCTGAGGTGAAATGGTTATGGATTGGCAATATAATTCCTTTGTACGAGTCTGTCTGAGATGGTGATGGGTCCTCCTTAATCAAGATTTGCTTATCCAATTATACTTTACCCCAATCAAGATATGCTAACCAAATTAAAAGAATATTACGACTGCCAAGGATTGGTAACATGATATGGTCAAATTCAACCCCAAAAAATAATAATAATAAAAAAATTAAGAGAAATGTTAATCATACTAGCTTTATCTGTCCATTTCTTTATCAACAAGTGCGTTGTGTGTGATACTACCATAAAAGCTCGCAGATATCGGAAGCTCGAACAAAGATAGTTCGACCCAAAACAAGCTTAATCCAAAATCAGTTCGACTCAGAGTAAGCTCAGCCTAGGTGAAGCTTGCCACAATGATCAACCCAAACAGCTGTTCAACGAAATCAAAGATAAACTCCAATCTCGAATATTTTGAAAGGGATAAGATCAACACTACTAGCAGCACAATCCCAACGTACAATCTCGAAGATCACGGGATTGCAAACCAATTTTGATTGCAATCCCCAAACTAATCTCTCCCCATTAATTACAAACTTGTATATAAACCTCCTCAAACGATGAGAGAGGGGTTAACAAATTATTCTAGGCAGTTTTTATTGTTCTTGTAATCCCTCAAAAGTAATAAGATAACAATGGACGTAGGCTCAAGTTCTAACTTACCAAACCACTTTAAAAACCCTTTGTGTTCTTTACATTATTATGCATTTTTTACATTCAATTGCTGGTTATCTTTATCACGCACACATCAGTTCCAATTCCGTCAAGGTCAATTGATTCTCTCAGGTTAGTGCGAATTTGGTATCAACAAAGTGTTTTCATCTTTTATTAGTTATTTTGTTTACTATTTATTGAATTATGTAATTGACTCTACAACATTATTTTAAAAACCGGACCGGAGGGCAAACCGTTCTGATGGTCGGGTCACGGTTCAACCGATCCAACCGGTTGGACTGCCAGTTGAACTGACGGTTTGACAGGTTTAAAATCTAACAAAAACACCCCTAATAATTACCATCAGACCCTAAAGGTTTGAAATCTAGCAAACACAACCCTGGCCAAATGCAAATCGATGATCGATTGGGAGAGCAGCGGCGACACACCAGGGAGGGTAGATCGGATGATGGGGAGGGCGAATCGGCAGCTAGCAAGTAGAGGCATCGCCGAAAACTGGCAGATCAGTGGTAAAGTCACTGGTCGCGGTTGCTTTTTTTGGTGAGATGACAGGATCTTCGTGAACGACGGCAAGGGAGCTTGGGAGAAGGTAGATCGGTGGCTGAGGAAGCCTGTCGATGCCGGAGAAGGCCGATCGACGCCGGGAAATGGAAGAAAAATCTTGCGGCGAAGGTGGACGACGAAACGTCACGCGACAGCTGGAGATGAAGCTTGACAGCGCCGGAGAAAGTCATAACTCAGAAGGTGGTTTCCGACAATAAGGGAAGGTGGAAGGTCGCGGGAAAAGGGGAGGTCATTGCCGATTTACATTTGGCCAAAGGGTGTGCTTGCTAGATTCGAAACCTTCAGGGACTGATGGTAATAATCAGGGGTGTGTTTGTTATATTTTAAACTTCAAATAGTTAAAAAAAAGTGAACCGACCTGAAGAAGGCCCTAGGTCCCGGTCCAACCGGTTGGACTGGCCGGTCCAGTCCGGTTTTTAAAACAGAGCTCTACAGTTGCTATGAATATTAAGCCATCTAAAACGGAAGACAAGGCAACTAACAAAAATGGAATTAGTATCAAACTAATTCTGAGGAATAATATTTTTTGGAAAATTCATCAAAATCTTTTTCTTTAAAAGTATTTAAAACGTCACAACATATAGCATTTTTTTTTTCTTTTTGACAATCAATTAGTGTGAAAATCACAATTGACACTATCAAGCTTGGTTCCAAGGTGTTGATACGAGATTCGCACCAACTAGAGCAATCTGATTGACCTTGACAGAATTGGAACCGATGTGTGCGTGATTAAAGATAACCAACAATGTGTGAATGGAATGCAGTAAATTAAAATAACAAGAAAAATTTTTAAAGTGGTTCGGCAAGTTTCAATCTTGAGCCTACTTCCACTGTTTTTTGTATTTGCTGTGAGAGCTTACAATGATATTCCTAGAACAATTTGCTAACCCCTTTCTCATGGTTGGAAGAGGTTTATATACAGATTTTGTACAAAGAAAAGAGCGAAAATAAAAGGATTACAATTAAGATTGAAATGCAACTCCGATATTCTCATGATTGAGTGTTGAGATTGCGCCATGAATGTGGTCGATCTAATCCCTTCCGAGATATCTGGGATCTAAGGTTATCTGTGAGCTGTTTGAACAACTGTCGAGAGGGCACGACTAGCTTATGCTAGGTCGGACAATCGTTTGAGTTGAACTAATTCTAGACCGAGCTATAACATCTCGGCTTAATTGAAAAATCACACACAACATCTACCCCTTGTGTTCGGTGCTCGTTTCGAGCTTTGAAGACTATTGCTCGATTTAATGTCAACCTCGGACTTCGTCGGTTGTGTGTTGAATGCAGATTTGGTCGAGCTTCATGAGTCTGACTCATCTCTAGTCGACGTAATTAACACTTGGCCATTTCTCTGCTGTGATGGCAAAGAAAGAGAAGGACTTAAAGCAGGCTGAGCTTGAGCTGTTGAAAAAAGAGGTTGAAGCCTTCGAGGTCAAGGAGAGGGAATTCCTTAACAAAATCAAGGCAAGCGAGGCCGCTCGAGCGAAAACTAAGGCGAAGTCGACCGAGGCTGAGAAGAATTTTGCATAGCAGTGAGGTGCCAACAACTAGCTGAACTCTGAACTTACCTCGGCTTAGAAGGCTGCCTCGGACTGGGAGGCCAAGTATGAGAAAGTTTCGCGTGAGCTTACCAAGGAGGTGGAAGATCGCAAAGAGGCCGAGGCTGAGGTTGAGCGGCTCAAACTCGATATCAAGGAGCTTAACTTAGCCATTATGAGTCATGCTTGGGACATTTCAGTCTTCCTCGTGTAAAAGCTGTGGGAAGCTCATCCCTTGCTTGACTTTTCCTTCCTTCCAAGGGCTTATCAGAAGGAGGTTGATAAGATGAAGATTGAGGCCCAAGGTATGGAGTACATTTACTCGGATAGCTTTGAGCCCGATAGTAAGGATGAGGAAAGAAGAAGAGGAGGAAGCCAAGATTAAGCAAGAGGTTGAAGATCCACCCCCTCTAGCTACACTCCCACTTGTTGCCGTCGACCTTCCCCCGGTCAAGCCTCCAAATGATGTCCCGGTTGCTACCCCTAAAGAGACTGCCAAGACTCCTGCTACCGATGATACTCCTGCCCCCGTTGGTAATGATCTCCCCGATCTTGTTGGCAACGATGCCCCTGCTCTTACTATTTAGATTTTTTTTTTTTTATCTTTTTCTTTTTGTTTTTAGTTTAGCTTGTAACTAAACTAGTACAGTCAATGAACAATTCATTTTGCCCACTTTTGTCAAGCAATTTTTTCATTTCTGTAGAGTCATCTCAATCATCCTGATCGGACTTAACATAAAAAATTCGAATTTGCTCCAAGTTATACATAGCCCGCTTCTTTGTGAACAAAGTAGTTCTAAGTTATGCGCGGCTCGCTTCTTGAGGAAATTTTTGAATATATAAGAAAGTCTTATGTGAGACGACTCCTAGTTTAGACTAGTTGTCTGTCTCGAGTTTTGGTCACCAGTTTATGACTGATTTTCCTTTGACGTGTTTTACTCGAGTTTTAACTTCGTCGATTCGGGGGATATCTCCCTTCATGAGATGAATTTTGGCATGAATTATAAAGCTAAGCTGCCTTTTTGGAACTCTTGACTTTGAGTTTTGGATGTGATCGCTTAGGTCGCGATTTTGAAACAAAAGATAAACAATAACAAGCAAAATAGAGTTTATGAATAATACCTCTTTATTATTGAATGAAACTTGACCGCAAAAGACCTTACATTGAATAAGAAAAACAAAACATAATTGAAACTCGAGTTGCTTATTGGTAATACCTTCGCAAATGTTCGGTGTTCCACGATTGTAGTACAACTTCACCATTGAGGTGTTCCAGGTGGAAAATTCTCAATGCAATCTTTTTAGAGATCCTAAAAGGACCTTCCCATTTGTGCCAAAGTGCTCACAAGTTTGGATTTTGTGTACCAGGGATGACCTTTCTGAGAACTAGGTCGCCTACTCCAAAATCTCTGTTTTTGACTTTGGAGATGAAGGATCGTTTGGCTCGTTGTTGATAGGAAGCGAGCCTTAGCTGAGACTTGCCATTCGACTTCTTCACCAAGACAGGGTTGGCAAGCCAGTCTGGGTACTTGACTTCCTTGATGAAGCTAATGTTTAGGAGCTTATCAACTTCATCCTTGAGTGCTTTGGATCACTCAACATCCATAGATATTCTTTTTTGTCTAATTGGTCAAGCCTTTGATTCGACATTCAATCTGTGACACATTTCTTTGGGGTTGATCCCCACCATGTTCGCGTGAATCCAAGCAAACACGTCAAGGTTTTTCTTCAGGAACCCCACGAGATTGTTCGCCAACGCGTCGCTCAGGCTCCTGCCAATTTTTAACACGCAAGTTGGGTCCTCCTCGCTGACAAGTACCTCTCACAACTCTTCTGTAGGCCCTACTACGGGCTTTTCTTTGTGGATGCGAGGATCTATAGTGTCTTCCAAAAGTCTAGGCTTACGCTCGGACTCAACGATGACCATAGTTCTCGGGAGCGACAATTTTTGTGCAGCATGAATGGCCTGATTGTAACATTCCTGAGAATCTTTCCTACAACTCCTAATTGTGGTGACCCCGTTTAGAGTTAGGAATCTCATTGCTTGGTAGTGCACCGAGGTGACTGCGCTTAGGTCAGCCAGGATCGGTCTCCCGAAAATGACATTGTACATGGTCGGGCAATCGATCACTAAGAATTCACCATCACCGTCCTTATCTTAGGCTTTTTCCCAAAAGTCATGGGTAAATCGATTGTTCCCTTGGGGACTAGGCTATCCCCGGTGAATCCATAGAGTGGTGATGGACATGCCTTCAAATATAGCTCTATAAACCTCATTCCTCAAAAAGCTCCCAAGAAAATGATGTTCTCTACACTGCCATTATCGACCATTACCCGAAGTACTCGGGCGTTGCCAATCCTATCGCGGTTGTGGGGAGGAGATTCTTCACACTCTTCCTTGGTGAATCTTATCACCTCGCTTTTTTGTTTAGGCCACTTTGATGACTTTTGTACACAACTCATTACTTCGGGGACTGAGTTTGTCCTGCCCTCTCGTCTGTATTGCTCGCAAGAATGTTTGGAACTCTCTGCAATGTCGGGTCCCCCATAGATCATTCCCACCAGAACGTCATTGTTCGTCAAATTTTGTTCGACTTGATTATTCTGCTCGCTTATTTTTTCGTGAGCTAGGGCCTCCTTGACAAATTCTTTCAGGTGGCCCCTCCTGATCAGATCCTCAATAGCGTCCTTTAGAGCTCGACACTCATTAGTGTTGTGCCCAATATCCCGGTGGTACCGACAGTATTTTTGGCAATCTCTTCTACTTGGTACCCCCCTCATTCTTTCTGGTGTAGGCAGTCTCTTGGCCTCATGAGAGACCTCATAGATGTGAGCTACATCTTGAGTTAGACGAG
Source organism: Pistacia vera (assembly GCF_008641045.1). Lineage (NCBI taxonomy): Eukaryota > Viridiplantae > Streptophyta > Magnoliopsida > Sapindales > Anacardiaceae > Pistacia > Pistacia vera. The sequence goes on from NW_022195726.1 coordinate 346,084, forward strand.
TGTATTCTGCATACTATGGGAAATGCTGCTTTTCCCCGTGGTTCTTTGTACTCTATTTCTTTTGGAACCTCTTTCGGTCCCTATCATTGTGGTTTTGGCCTCTCTGTTTATCTGTTAGGAGATCTTGTCGCTTGTCTAGGGCTTTTCTTGGAGAGCCTTTGGTCAAGGCCGGTAGCAAGCTTTTCACCAATTGATGTTTGGCAACCATTTGATAGAACTTGGCTAGGCTCACATGATTTTCACTTTGCAGTTCTTTCCACAACTTCGTCTGCAGCCTTATACCTGTAATTGGCAAAGTCCAGATCGACTCTTCAAGTGCATCTGTGACCTTTGCCTGCTCATTCTGGAACTTTGTTAAGTACGAGGTCAGTATTTCGTCTCTTTCCTAACGAATATTGCTCAGACAGCTGAGCGACATTGCAAACTGTCTCATCGCTTGAAATTGCTGTAGGTACAGCAAGGAGAACTGCTACTAGGACTGAATTGAGTTCGCTTTGAGCCTTTTATACCACCTCTTGGCATCCCCTACCAATGTGGCCACGAAGCAATGGCATTTTTCCAAGTCACAGACCTGATGTAGCTCCATCAGATCGTTAAAAGAGGCAATGTGGTCTCTAGGATCCCCATTCCAGTCGAACTTGCTCTCTAGCGCCCTGAATCCCTAGGGGAGTGGGATCTGGTGAACTTCCTCCATGAACGGAGAGCTCACTATTTCTTCAGCCGTATTGTTTTGGCGGGCCTTTAGATTGTTAAACATTGTTTGCACCCGATCTAGATCTTCATTATGGGGATTACTCTGGCTGACTCTATTCAACCTTACCTCGAGCATATGAGTTCGGAGATCTGTTGCTTGTGAAACCCCTCCATTGTGCGCATTAATGCGCGAGGTTGAGTCATAATAGCTTGGTTGGTAAGTGCTATCGTAGTCATTAGTGCGTTGCTCGCGACGTTGGTCAGAACTGAAACGTCGATCATTGCCAAATTGGAGCATGTGGCTCATCTCGCGAGTTTGTGAGGTCTAAGCTCGCCTTTAGCATGGGTTAAAACTGGCACGCTGACGTTGGGGATATTATCGAGCAGGTCAAGCATCCCTCTGGCGACTGTTACCTTCATCCTCCACTATGGGCTGTTTGCCCGGTTGCCTTCTAAGGTTAGTCTGCCCGTGGAACTCTCGTTCATGAGTGGAATTTGCCCGGCAGTGTTGGGGGTGTCGCCCGTTCCTTGGTGTCGACGAACTAGATTGGTCGCTGGCTAAGTTCCGACCTGTCGAGGTGATGTTGGTGAAACATGGCTAGTCAAGGTCTTGTGGGGCCGTTTGCTGGTTTCTTAACTCAGCCACGTTGTGTTGCATCGCTTGAGCAACCATTGTTCTGATCATCTCCACCAGTTGCCCATTCTCGGGATTCGACGTCCCTAACGCCAGCTAGTTTGCAGTCTGCTGCATCGACGGTACTAGTGGTCGACCTAAAGGCACAGTCTAATGAACCTCCTAATTGGCCGTTTCCATGTTGTCATGGTTTCTTGTGTTGGTCTTTGATCTGGTATGAGCCATTTGGAATTTTCAGGTGACTAGGTCACTCAAATTGATTGCCGAAAATTCTGAAATTTGGCGGAGGCTCTCATTCTAGCGCCAAAATATTGATACGAGATTCGCACCAACTAGAGCGATTCGATTGACCTTGATGAAATCGGAACCGATGTGTGCGCGATTAAGGATAACCAACAATGTGTGAATGGAATGCAGTAAAGTAAAATAACAAGAAAAGTTTTTAAAGTGATTCGGCAAGTTTCAATCTTGAGCCTACATCCACTATTTTTTGTATTTGTTGTGAGAACTTACAATGATATTCTTAAAACAATTTGCTAACCCTTTTCTCATCGTTGGAGGGGGTTTATATATAAATCTTGTACAAAGGAAATAGTGAAAATAAAGAGATTACAATTAAAATTGAAATGCAACTTTGATATTCTCGTGATTGAGCACTGAGATTGCGCCTTAATTGCTATTGATCTAATCTCTTCCGAGATATTCGAGATCTAAGGTTATCTGTGAGCTGTTTGAACAACTATCGAGATTGGTCGTGACTAGTTTATGCTGGGTTGGACAATCGTTTGAGCCGAACTAATTCTTGATCGAGCTATAACCTCGTACTTGTCCGAACTTGATGGAAAAATCACACAAAACACAAGTCATTAAGTTAAGCTCGCTCATTTATGCGTAAATTTAGAATACTCATAAACCTCAACATTTTGTTCAGCTAATTAAAGGAAAAGTTTATCCAGGAGTATTTATTAATTAGTTATTTAAAGTTGCTAGGTAATGATGCAACTGCAATGAACAACACCATAAATCTAGTTAAGTTGGCCGACTAGTTTGAGTTTATAAGTTAGGTAGAATAATCTTTTCTCAATAAGAATAATCTTTTCTCTACTGAGAAGATAATGGGCCGGCTATCGTAGTAGCAAGCAAAACACTCTGGCCGTTCTTTCCATTTAATCCAATGGGATTCATCATAGCGACTCTTGCACGCCTGTACATGCTGCACCAAACCATGTTGGCGACAAAGTAAAGGGATTTAAAAAGGGTCAATTGCACAACCACCCCTTATTTTAGAAACTGAAATCTAACTTTGTGGTTGTAAAACCCCTGATGTTTTACAAATTTTTAATATCACCCTCCCGTCAACTTCCCTTACAACTTCCGTCATAACATAATTTAAAATAACCTCTTTACCCTTAAGATTTGACATATGGCTGCTTTTCAAAATTTATTTTCCAATTTTTTATTTTTTTAGCTCTTTTTTCCCCCACCCACCATCCACGGAAGTTCACTCCTCTCTTCTTGCTCCTTCCCCACCCACGTGCAAAGTAGGAAACGCCACAAAAACAGCATGATACCTCTTTGTGGATTGCCAGAAAAGGATTCCTGTTGATGGCTCTGAACCATCTATCGCCACTCTTTATGAAGAAGAGGTGAAAAATATGGGTTTTGCACACACTCTGAAAGCGTAAGTGACGACAAAGACGGGAAAGAACTGAAACTTGGGTTTCTTCTTTTTCTAATCAGCCCTTTTTTACGATTTTTAGTGGCAAGTGTGAAAAGACAAATATTTCCTTGGTTAGTAACGGAACTTGTGACGGCGTCAGTCCCAGGGTCGTATCTGACTAATTTTTGAAACATGAAGGATGTTATTGGTATAATGACCTTAAAGTCAGCATCTAACTTTGATTTCAAAACTTAAGGGGTGGTTTGCGCAATAGACCCGATTAGATTAGTAAACATAAAAGTATAAAAGAATGCTTCGTCTCTAGTTCAAGGAAACTTCAAATTGCTGGGAGGTGGGAGATAAATTAACTTTCATGGTTTTCAGAAATAGTACTGTTGAAAGTTCATCACTTGGTAGTTGGTAAGAAGCCTTTTCGGAGTTTTGTGAGAGATCGCCCTGATCAACATGTCACCTCGAGGGGTGCAGTTGCGAGTTCTGGATAGTCATGTAATTAATTAAACTTGATCCAATTGGTCCTACGTAGTTTTTGTTTTTAGTGTTTTTTGTGGAAAAATTGAATTTTATATGTTTACATAAACTACGTACCTCGCTGGCTATAGTATTGCGTGAGGGAGCTGAGTTTAACTTTGGTCATGCTTTATCTGTGTAGGTGGTGATGGATAATGGGATACTCCAAGTGACATTGTCGAATCCTGAGGGAATTGTAACTGGAGTTCGTTACGGCAACATCGACAACTTGCTTGAAGTTATTAATGATGAATCTAATAGAGGGTACTACTACTACTACAGCTACCTTTAGCTTTACAACTGTTTTTAATCTTCATTAATCTCTTTCTACATCTCTCTTTTACTGTTCTTTGAGTTTCTTTCGAATTCTTTCGTGCCAATGTTGTAATTCTTCTTTGAATATGCTTTTTACGTGGACAGAAAACCTGTTTAGTATTTGAAAACCTGAGTTTGTAGGGTACACACAGCATTAATGGCCATAGCAATTCACCAGTTAGTCTACACACATTTGACGTTATTAAAAACTTAAGCTTCATGAGTCTTTTGTTTCATTCAAAAGTTGAAGCTTTTGGGAGAGCTAAGTCTTATTTTCCGAAATGCGCAATATGTAGGTACTGGGACCTTGTTTGGAGTGCGCCAGGAAGTACAGGAACAACTGGAATATTCGATGTGTAAGCCTCTGATCCCCCTCTCTATCTTAATAAAATCAAAACTAAATTGTTAAGTCAATTTCCTTATTCAGTTTAAATCATGAGCACATGCTCCCGTTCGTTAATATCTAAGATCACTGTGCAGGATTAAAGGAACAAGTTTTAACGTTATAGTGGAAAATGATGAGCAAGTAGAAATATCATTCACAAGAACGTGGGATTCCTCTCAGGAGGGCAAGCTCGTTCCTTTAAACATAGACAAAAGGTCCTTAATTTCTTAAACTATACTACGTATTATATGTTATACGTGTTAAATTGTACCGATCGTCTGCTTATGTTACAAAGCTTCCTTAAGATTAATGGATGTTGCTCTATATCTGGTCATAGGTTCGTACTGCTTCGTGGTTGCTCAGGCTTCTACTCATATGCCATTTATGAGCACTTAGCGGAATGGCCTGCTTTCAACCTTGCCGAAACNGACGATGCAGTCGGAGGGGCGTCGGCAAGCGAGGAGCAATAGCTACACTGTTTCCCCTGTTTTTGTCTTTTAAAATGGTTTTTTTGTAAATGATGCTCTTTGTGTATAAAAGACGTATTACTTTTAATAAAAAGAAAAGTTTTGGGCCTTGTTATTATGTATGCATTGTACTAGATTTCAGCAGTTGTTACATCCACCTTCCTCTTGTCTTCTTCCTCCCCTATTGTCACGCTCAACCTCACACCTGTGCCACTCTTACTTATAAAAAATCAAACATTTTATCATTGGCTTTGAACATTTCAAAAAAATCATATAGTTTATTTTGTTAAGTTGGGCTCTCAAAATCCCAAATCAAATCGAATTACCCAATCCAAATAAACCCTAAAAATAAAAATCGAACCATAACCCAAAATCAAACTATCCCACAAACCAAAATAATCATCAATGGCATCACCGTCACTATCTAAGGCCACAAGTCGCGACCTAGTGGTGGTGGCCTGGCAAAGCTTAGCAAAACTGCAAGCAAAAGGCCATGGATGGCTGCCAATGCTGCAAGTTGCAGCATTGTGTAGTCGGCCTTGAATCACCAATACCCTATGTCACGGCTTTAAGATTTGGGTGAGATTTGAGAAGAGGCATGTTTGACTTTGAGAAAATGAGTAGATGAGAAGAGGCGTGTTTGAGAAGATGAGTAGATTAGGTTTAGCTGTTTAGAAGATGTAAGGCCAAGATGAAGGGTTAATTTTCAAAATAGATTTACTGAAGATATGGTTTTTAAATTTTTTGGGGAAAACCAATAGTAGATTTATTGAAGATAGGGTTTTAAATATTTTAGGAAAACCATTTTCGGTTAACTGGTTCAAAATTAGACTTGAACCGTTAACGAACCGATTTTCTGGTTTTCTTAATTTTCAAACCGAAACCGAACTAGTTATTCAGAAAAATCAATTTTTTGAACCCGTTTTAGTTCGGTTTGGTTTTCAGACTTTTTTTTGTAGCCCTAATTAATTTCAATTTGTCCTTGACAAATTGTCCAATGGTGAGCTTTGAGCATCTCATGTTTCTAGCCAATATCAACTTGTTAATTCTTGCCCGTATCTCTGCATTGTCTTCATCACCTTCAAGCCAACATTTGTGTCTTTGATGGGAGTAGCATCTTGCTGGGGCATGTTAGAGATATGTAACCTTGTTGAGAGTTTTCACACTTTCATCCTTAAGGTTATAAGTATATTGCACTTATTTCTAATACTTTGGGATATGTAACGCCCCACTTGAGGTACATAGTTAACTTATAGTGTATTGTTTAAATATTTATTGTTTTGCTTTTATTTGGGTCGATATATTGTTAATATTGGTTGGTTGGCCTTAGTTGAATTTTTGTTAAAGTTATTTTGAGAAAAATGTAGAGAAAATCCCTTAAACTTTCATTAGGGGTAAAATGGTCTTTTCACTCAAAATTAGTTGAAATTGTGGGGAGTGAAAAGAGATAGAATTTCATAGAGAATGCATTAAAAATGAGGGCATTATGGTCATTGACTAAGGGACATAGATGGAATTTCAAAGAAAGAATAAGGGCATAATGGGAAAGTGTGGTTATAAACTAAAGTGTTAAGGGTTTGAAACCCTTATTTTCTTCATTCCACCGCCACACTCCTCCCCCATTTTCTCTCAAATTTTCATTCAATCCTCCAAGGATTTTGAGGGCTTTTAAGTGGTTTTTCATAGGGCTTTGATTCTAGGTATCAAAAGGTAAGGATTCATACTCTTTATCTATGATTTATTTGTGTAAAGATTGAGTTCTTATAAAGTTTATGCTTAGGGTTAAGAGAAGATTGGAATCCAACAAGAGTAGAGAGTTTAGGAGAGACTACTCAAGCACAAGGTAAGTAAATTCCACTCAAAATCCAACTCAAGCTAAAATTTAAGAATTCAAGTGAGTAGAGATTTATTTTAAATATGCATATGTTGTGATTATTGAGAAATTGAGATGAGATGTATGATGTATTATGCTTATTGTTGGATATATTTGAATATGAGAAGTATATGTGATGATTTGATGATGGGTTGAAATTGGAAGAATTGGAGAAATTTTTTTGGAGTGTGTTTGCCATGTAGGTATGTGATGCTATAAGAGAGTTTTTCTCTCATTTTGGATGGTTTGAGAACTAAATAGAATGATAATTGAATTAGGGTTTGTTTATGCATATGAGTTGTTTGATGAAATGCCTAAGTGAAATCTGCCCTGTCACTGCCGTGACTTTCTAGGTAATTTTTGGGCGACTTACGGTTTGAACTGGGCTGAGACCAAAACATAAAAGTTGTAGCCCTGTCTCTAAGCTTTAAAACGAGACCAAAACCGTAGCAATCCGAGGTGTATAACTCAAGTTATGCCTTCTTGAGTGTGACCTGCGCAGAATGACAGTTTTGATGCAATATTGCATTTGTGCATTTCAAAAGTGCATTAAGTAAGAAACTTTAAGCATGAACCATCCTTATGCATTAATTGTGCATTGAGAAGTAGTTTGAGAAAGAGTAAAGAACTTTGTGAATGGGCTACTCTAAAAGTAAAGAGAATGAGAAAATCTAAGAATGGTTGGTGCTTTGTGAACTCCAACCGGAAGTTACGAAAAGTGGGTTGGTGCTTTGTGAACTCCAACCGGAAGTCACGAAGAGTGGGTTGGTGCTTTGTGAACTCCACCCGGCCGTGCCTCCGGTAAGATGAGGCCGTGACATTCAAGTGAGAAAGAATGAGAAAATATGAGAAAGAATAGAGGAAGAGAATGAGTAGAAGTCACGAAGAGTGGGTGGGTGCTTTGTGATCTCCACTCAGCCGTGCCTCCGGTAAGATGAGGCCGTGACATACAACAGAAAGTTAATAGAAAAGAGCTATGTGAAAGAGAAACAGAAAGAGAAAATAAATGAGATGAGAAGAGTGTAAGGAAAGAATTAAGAGAAAGAGTTACGGGGATAGACGAGTAGAGGATTTACTTACTGAGCATTATTTTGTGCTCACCCCGTTGTTTTTCTTTGTGTTTGCAGGATCTAGGTGAGGACGCGGTCGGATGGGCATCGGCAAGCGAGGAGTAATAGCTACACTGTCCACTGTTTTTGATAACTTTTACTTATGATGCCTTACTTTGTATAAAGAAAGATTAAATGTATTAAAAGAAAATTTTGGGCCCATTTACTTTTGCTAATATAAATATATTTACTTGATGTATTTCTATACGTATCCTAGTATGAAGCAGTTATTACAGGATATGAACAGTTTAGTCTTGTTAGGTAAATTATTTAATAAAAAGTCTAGATTACCCTTGTTATTAGAAATGAAGAAAGTGTATATATATATATATATATTAATGGGCTATTCATATCTTACTCTTATAAAAAATTTACTTTTTCTTTTAGGTGTACAGTATATTTTCTACTGTTTTATATACACATTATTCATTTTTAATAACATTGTATAAGTTAACAGGGTATTATAGAATTTTTATTGAAAAACATACTTGATTGGACTAAATTATTGATATCTTACAGTATTGGAAGTTATTGCGATATACTCCAGATCTAAGGATGAAAGGGCAAATAAAGCTCTTTTTGATACCCTTTTAAATTTCTTGTATAACTAAGATATATTAGTTTTTCCTACTTTAGAAAATTTTATTTTAATTGCTTTCTCTTGAAGGAGTACATATACTTGTATGTAAATAGATAAACTAATGGAATACTGATAGGAAATATTATAAAAATTACCTAATTTTCTACTAACAATTATTAATAAATAATATTATGAAATTTAAATATTAACAATTAAAATAAAGAAAGTAAGAAATTAAGACCTGAGCTTAGAGAGAGGCACACGTATACTCATTGTCCTAAAGCCAAAGAGTCTTTCATTCCATGCAGGTATGAACGGTACTATAAGGGCTCCAAGATACTGTTAGTATATGTGCCCTAAAACCAATGATAGATGTTAGGTTTAGGGCAACATTTATATATATAAACTTTGTAATGATTTTATCGTTAATAAAATAATGATTATTCTACGCTACTGTGTGTCATCTATATTTAATTAAGTTGCATATGTCCCTGAGCTTGTTCTAGAAAGAATTCTATTTTCAAAGAGTTTGAGAATATGAGTATCATCATTCTTTGGGCATGACTTGCTCTTAAGTATGTTCCTAATAAGATGTGATAGTAATCGGGGGCAATTTTATCACAAGATCAGCATTACTATGTGCTGCCATTGATTAGCACAAGATGCTGATGGTTGGGTGATGAGATTCATATCATAAGAGCACAAATGATAAGGTGATTCATTAGAGAATGAAGTATATCAAACGTGACTGTTGAACGATTGATCACATGGGTATAATATCTTTAGTCAATGATCATCGTTGTGTGCATTAGTGTCACTTTGTTGTTAATCATGAGATGCGATCATGTCTTTTTCATGGATGCTTGTGGTTCTTTAGTACATTATCACTAGATTATTTATATCTAGTGTGTAGTGTTGACAGGACTATTCACAAGCATTCAAAATCATGCAAGTAATGACGAGTAAATAACGAATGTCAAACCCTAGGGAATTACTATTATCAATTGCCAAAATTTACTATCTTGTTACTATTTGATTAACCAAAAATATATGAAGAAAAACCTAAACTAAATAATCAATCGAAAACAATTTAAAACTAAAACAAACATAAACTATGAACAAAAGCCTTGATGTCTAATGCAAGATTGCTAAACCTAAGGCACAGATTTCACACCAATTTTATTCCTATGCATTGATAATTTATGCTAATCGTATTAAGCCTTTTCTACATGTCAAACTCCCTGGAATTCCAATAACTTTCTCTCGAACAATTACCAGATTAACTCCTAATTACTAACCTAAGATATCTCTAAATCAGACTTAAGTATTAAAAGATCATTATGCTCTATAGAGTTTACCAAAACCTTACAAGTTGTGGTAACGTATCTCTTACGTTCGCTCAACCTATGGTTTTATTACCCTAAACCAATTAAGTATCATCTCTCAATCTCAACCTAGTCCATTAATTCATTCAATTCTCGGGGCCTTAAGAATCACAAGCATTAAGCGCAATAATGAAACTTCAAAACAATGCCTAATAAGAATTAACAATAATATATCAACACGTAATCATAGAGATTGGGCTACATCTCAACCCTAGAAAATAAATTCAGCTCATAATTATTATGAAATAAACAATCATCTTTATTAAAATAATCATCATGAGTTTAAGACATAAATAAGAAGAACTTCTCTGTATTGTGAATCGAAAGCTCAAGAAGTTATGTCACTTTGATCTCCTCTTGCGTTAGCCTTCTTTAATTATCTCCTATTCTCCCTAAAATATGGTTAAAACTAATATTTATATCACTAGGGTGCAAGGGTTGTGATTACCCCTTTCCTATTAAGTTTAGAACTCTTAAAATAGGAAATACACGTCATAAATTTAATACCAAAAATTCTAGAATTGCAATTGTGCTGTAACACTATGCCTAGGCATAGTTGATTCTGCCCCAAAACTTACGATCTTGAAACAACGATGATTGTTAAGCATGATAACGTTTAAATCTGGTCAAGTGGTAAATATATGAATTATAGCACTTTGAATTAGCTTTCCAAGGTCAAAAAATCATATCGATCTAATATCTACAGCTCAAGGTATTGTCGAAATAGTGAAGCATGTTCAAATGAGAATGTTTTCCAGGATTTTCACTTCTACTTTAAAACACCATAACTTCCTCGTCTCAACTCCAATTCTTGAACTGTTTGTTCCTCGTCGTCACTCATTCCGTCACCAACATTATTCTTCATATGAATATCATGTTAAGGCATTTATAACCTAAAAACAGTCAAAACATACCTGTGACCCTATCAACACATAATCATAGAGATTGGGCTACATCTCAGCCCTAGAAAATAAATTCAACTCATTATCATTATAAAATAAACAATCATCTTTATTAAAATAATCAATATGAGTTTAAGATAGAAATCAGAAGAATTTATCTGTATTGTGAATCGAAAGCTCAAGAAATTATGCCACTTTGATCTCCCCTTGCGTTAGCCTTCTCTAATTCTCCCCTATTCTCCCCAAAATATGGCAAAAGACTTATATTTATATCACTAGCGTGCTAGGCTTGTGATTCCCCATATCTTATAAAATAGGAAAAACATGTCATAAATTTAATGTAGAAAATTCTAGAATCGCAATTGTGCTGCGACACTATCAAGTGCTTGTTGGTCATGAGTTAATCATGTATGGAGTTAGATGCGCATTCAATAAGGAATCGGATGGCTTGGATATTATGTGTTTGAGTGTTCCAAGGGATCAACGAATAACAAGGAAGTCTTTGGCCAAAGCATTTGTATTTTATGAATAGTTTCATAGAAACACAATTCCACCACTACTAGGAAAAAGGCCTTTCTTGACAGTTATTACTGTCAAGAAGGGGGTATAATGACAGATTTTGAACTGTCATTGTAGCCCCTGTCAAGAAAGGGTTATGACAGTTTTTGAACTATCAAGGACCTTTTGACAAATCCTTGACAGTTCGATAACTGTCAAAGATTTAACAAAATTTGAACCAAATTCTTGACAATTAGCTAAATCCTTGACAATTAACTAAATCCTTGACAGTTCAATAACTGTAAAAAATTTGGCCAAATTTTCAATTTTTTCAGAATTTTAGCCAAATTATTAATAGTTTTCACACTGTCAAGATTTCGTATGTTCATTTTTTTTTTTTTAATTAGTGAAATTTCTTTATTATTACGTATTAAATTATAGAATAGTCAAATGAAATGCTTTATAATATTATGACCATTCAACAATATGTAATGAGACATCGAACAATTGATCGAATAGCACATATATTTATGTTGCTCTGAGTAGACAAAATTGAACAGTATAAATTTTACAATATTGCATAAACAGTAATGAAAAGTTTGATACATAGTTTTTGCCTCATTGGCCTCTTTGCCCTCATTGGCCTCTAACATCCCTGAAACAACAATATATAACTAAAGAAAGTTTGTTACGTACATCGCCCATTCTGCTTTGACTTCATCAACCTCCGCATTTTCGTATATTTCTTTCCCCATGAACTATAAAAGTAAACACAATAAGACTAATCAACAAATATCAACTATATCTTATTATTCAAAACAAACCCAAAAAAAAAAAAAAAAAAAAAAAAAAAAGACTTACATTGTTTTTCAATAATGACAACCCATTCTCTGCTATATCTCATACTATAAAACCCACATTCAACGCATTCCAGTTGAATGGGTCCCTACACTAAATTAATTCGAAAGTAAGCATTAATATTCAAAAGGTAAAACAATATTATAACTGAAAATTAATTGCTATTGATAACAACAATTCTATGCACCAATACTTTTTGCCATGAGATAGCCCTTTTTTTGGACACCTTCTAGGCAGAATGGATTAAGATACCACTGTGAAAGTTAAAACAACTTCTAAAATTAACACACAGTATTTGATATTATATAGAGCATTAAAAATGACATAAGTAAAAATACTAACTTTTGCACTACTTCCTGTAAATCCTACCCAATATCTCCCCTCAAAGAATCAAGATAGTACATAGTTAAAGTCTTCATGTCAATAGCAACAAGAACCCAATGAAACCTATGAACAAAATTTTATAAGCACCCAACACAGCAACCACAAAGAAGAAAAATAGAATAATCACCAAGCAAGAGTTTATCAACCCAACAATTCCTCCACTAACCACTTGATTCTTCACATGCAAATAACACCTAACCACCCTCCACTAACATTGTTTTTTAATCTTAAGAACAGATTATTCAAACAAGATTAAAAGTATAGAAATCAATGAATTACTACCCTTGGGTTGTGTGAAAAATCTGAGACAACTAATAGTGTGTTTATATTTCTTGTATTATGATCAAAAAATAATACATCAATATATAGGAAAATAAAGAACTAATCTAAGAAACAAATAATCTAATCTAGAAAATGAATAATCTAACTTCCTATTTTACAGATTTTGTTCTTAATATATATTGATTACAATCCTAATATCCTAATATAGAATTATACACTTCAACACTCCCTCTCAAGTTGGAGCATATAAGTCATATGTACCAAGCTTGCTACAGATAAAATCAATACGCAGACCCCTGAGGGATTTAGTGAGGATGTCTACTAACTGGTCGTTGGAACTGACATGACTAATGGTTACATCCAAATAGAAATTTTTCCCGAATAAAATGACAATCAATTTCTACGTGCTTAGTCCTTTCATGAAATACTAGATTAGAGGCACTATTGAGAGCAGCTTGATTATCATAGAGTAACTTCATTTGTGACACTTCTACAAATTTCAACTCTTGGATCAGTTGCTTTAACCAAATAAGCTCACAAGTAGCTAAGGCTATTGCACGATATTCAGCTTCTGCGCTTGATCAGGCAACAACAGCTTGCTTCTTACTTTTCCAAGACACTAGGTTTGCTCCAATAAGAACACAAAAACCCAAAGTAGAACGTCTATCAGATGGAGACCCTGCCCAATCAGCATCAGAATATCCAACAATATGTGAATTACCCCTATTCTCATATAATAAGCCTTTGCCTAGTGCACCCTTTATATACCTTAAAATCCAAACAACTGCATCCCAATGACTATCACATGAAGACTGTAGGAACTGACTTACTACACTAATAGAAAAGGAAATATCAGGTCGTGTGATTGTGAGATAATTAAGTTTACCAACCAGTCTTCGATATCTTCCAGGATCAACCAGCGACTCCCCCTATCCAAGTGAGAGTTTTAAATTAGTATCCATAGGAGAGTCTATTGGTTTGCAATTTGACATTCCTATTTCTTCAAGAATATCTAATGCATACTTTCTCTAAGAGATAACCATACCAAATTTGGATTAAGCAACTTCTATACCAAGGAAGTATTTAAGAAGTCCTAAATCTTTGGTATAAAAGTGTCTGAATAAATGCTTCTTCAATTGTTCAATACCATCTTGATCACTCCCTATAATGACAATATCATCAACATAGACAACCAGATAGATACAATGCCCTGGTGGTGTATGTCTATAAAAGACATAATGATTAGACTTGCACCGAATCATACCAAACTCTTGGAAAATAGTATTGAATCGTTCAAACCAGGCATTAGAAGACTGTTTCAAACCATACAGAGGACGGCGAAGTTTGCATACCAAGCAGACTCCTCCTGAGCAACAAACCCAAGAGGTTACTCCATATAAATATCTTCCTGAAGTTCACCATGAAGAAAGGCATTCTTAATATCCAATTGACATAAAAGGCAATGTTGAATAGTAGTCATTGCTAAGAATAAGAGGATAGAAGACATCTTAGCAACCGTGGAAAAAGTGTCAAAATAATTCATCCCATATATCTGAGTGTAGCCTTTGGCAACTAATCAAGCCTTTAAACGATCAACCTAACCATCAGGACCAACTTTGACCATATAAATCCAATGACACCCAATAGTCGAATGTCCTAAAGGTAATGGAACTAACTCCCATGTGTGATAATGATGCGAAACATAACTTAAAAAATTATAGATCAGATGAGGGTTGCAAGTAGACCACATACCTTTACGAATGGCAATGGGAAACTGATCATTAGGAGAGAGGACCATGGCATTGGAGGAATTAGGAGCAAGACTGCCATCAATAGGAGCCTTAAGGACACTAGTGTTAGCAAGTGATCGGGTTTACGTAGCAGAAAAACACAGTTTTAAAACAAATAAAAACCGATCATATGCTTTAATCCCAAATCTGGGTACAAATTATAACGTTTATAAAATTTTGCATTACAACAATATAGTAAATCCATACAAGGATTCAGAACGCTTACACATGTTTGGAGACTCCTCCCAATATCTTTGACTACGCTCATGAACACTGTTCACAGCACTGTTTTCTGGCTACTGTTCATCGATACTATTCACGTGATTCTTCGCTAATCGATCCAAAGTACGATCGCACTCGCGAAAATCCACACGAAGACAATCCACATAACCCTTGATTATTTTGCTAGAACAATCAAAGGCTTCAAGAATCGGGAGAGAAGAACAAGAAAAATATTCTTCTTCACTCAAAAGTGTAACGTGAGAGAGAGAGAGAGAGAGAGAGAGAGATAGGGTGGCCAGGGTTTTTTATTATTGAATAATTCTTCTTTGTTTTAATTTTAAGTTGCACTTATATAATACAACAATTAAAACTCTATTCCACTTAGGAATAGACATGGGCTCCAACCCTAATTCACCCTTGCAACCAAACACACCATTTATGGTATTTTAATTAATTAATTATTATTATAATCAAAATCAATTAATATATAATAATATATTAACATTTAATTAATAATAATAATTCATTTAAATATATACATAAACATATTTAAATATAATCTCACTAATTTAACTTTAATATTAAAATTAAATGTAAGCAACAACCTCAGCAAATTTAATTGCATTGTGAGATTACCAATCATTTTATCCTAAAAGACGAAAATACCCTTCTCACAAATTGATTCTTAAATTATCTTCTAAGTGTGTGACCCGTAAGCTCATCATTATATTGGCAGTGTGTAATATCGCGATTAACACTAATTAATCGTCTCACTACACATAGACCAAGATTGGCCCCTAGCAAGGCATCATGGCTATCCGATAGATTCGGATTCAACGAAACCGCAGCCTGTCTACAATATAGTTACCATGCAATCCAATCCTTTCATCATCTGTTATCTCATCAAGACTGAGGTACAGAAATGGTATCAAGCTCAGATATCCTCGACATGTTTGTATTCATTTAATGGACCAATGACCAGAATAATAAATTGGATTAAGTATCAACTCAATCTCACTGTGGCCACAGATTTAGTGTCATTGCCATTTATTGAATCACCCAGTGAGATAACTTCTCTCGTACCCGGAGTGATGAATCCTTTGTCCATCCATCATAGTTTCGATACACTTCTCAATGTAGTCAATCACTACCGTATTGATAGCTTTGAATAGAACTACATTAAGCTAATGTCAAACTACACCAATTGATACACAAGGCGCTCTAGTGACCTCAAGTCTAAGGATCACATGCACTGCCATCTGATAGAGGATTTATTCCATAGACACTGGGGTTACCATCCATATGAAATCCTCTGGTGGGTCTATCCAGTGAACTTGCCTCTAGCAAGCACATATGCATTACACCAGGTTATCAGCAAACAACCTTGATAAATGAGATCAGTCACTGCCTTTCGACATGATCGTTCAACATTATGATAGCCTTACCGACTTACCGTATTATATGTGTCTTTGGTTAGAATAATATTGGGGCTACGAACGTTTCTAGAATGACCACCATATTGGATCATATGGTTCTCACTATCAAGATTTGAAACATTTGATACCCTTGTCACAGTTCTACCATCTTAAGGACATATATCATTACATATAACTATAATTTATACGATAGAAAAATATGTTTTTTATTGATAAATAAACATTTATTATAGATTCAATCTTACAATAATTGATTGACTCTAAGACACCTACTCTAAGAACTAATCGGATTAGGAGTAGTACCTATAAATGGAACAAGACTATGGTCTGTAATAGGAGACTTGGTAGTGGAAGACTGTGGCGCTATGACAGACTCAGGAAGATTGGTAATGTATGGTATGGGAAGGACCGTGGTTATTAACTCACAATCTAAGATTGAAGAAGAAAACAATAGAGACGACTCAAAAAAAGTAACATCAATAGAGAGAAAATAGCAATGTGTTGATAGAGAATAACACTTATATCCTTTCTGAAGACATGAATACCCTAAGAAAATACACTTAGTAGATTTAACTGTCAGTTTGTCCTAACCAAGAGGGAAAACATGGACAAAATATATGCAGCCAAAGACACGAGGAGGGATAGAATACAACAATTGATCAAGAAATAAAATGGAATGAGGTACCTTGTCATTGAGGAAAGAAGAGGGCATCCGATTTATTAAGAAACAGGTGGTCAAAACAGCATCCGCCCAAAAACAAAAAAGGACTTTATTATGTAAAATCAAGGTACGGGCAATTTCAACAAGATGTCTGTTGTTACGCTTAGCAACCCCATTTTGTTGTGGGGTATAAGCACAAAAAGGACTGATGAAGGATTCTCTGAGAAGACATGAATTTAGTAAAGGGATCAAAGAAATACTCGCGAGCATTATCACTGCGTAATACTCGAATAACAAAATTAAATTGAGTCTAAATTTCGGCACAAAAAGATTCAAAGAAGGAAAATAAATCGGAACAAGTTTTCATTAGAAATAATCAAGTATAGGTAACAAAGTACTGAAAACCTAAAACATATTACACACTACAAGGTCCCCATACATCTTAATGAACTAACTCAAAAGGGGATGCAGCCCGTTTATTGACACGTTTTGGAAAGGTGCTACGAGAATGTTTTCCAAGCTGACATGACTTACAATTTAAAGACGATAAATTAGATAGACCAGAATGCATCTTTTTAAGCTTTACTAAACTGGGATGACCCAAACGATTATAAAGGAGTGTTGGAGATTCAGTAACAATGCATGCTATAGATGGTAGATGGAGATGATAAGGCCCTGTGATTCATGTCTTGTGCCAATCATCCATCCCATGCCTCGATCCTGTATAACAACAAAGTCAGTATCAAAAGACATAGAACAATTTAAAGAGTTGGTAAGTTTACTGACAGAGACAAGATTAAATGGACAATTGGGAATATAGAGAACAAAGTCTAATTCTAAGGATGGAAGTGGTTTGGCATGACCTACAACTTTAACAACAACTTTGGAGCCATTGGCTAAAGTAACAGATGGTAAAGATGCAACATTAGTTAAATAAGAAAGTAATTGATAGGCATGGCAATGTTCCCCAGGATTTCGGGGACCCGTCCCGCCCCGCCCCATATAGGGCGGTGAAGCCCCGATTTTTTCTAGGATAGGGGCGGGGGTGGGGGGTGTTTTAATCCCCGTCCTTAGGGATGGGGCAGGGGTGGGTGATGCCTTTCCCCCAGCCCGCCCCATATATAATATATAAAATTAAAAAAATGTATATATATATTTACTTTTCACTAATATCCCTATATTTCACCTAATTACACAATTATCCTACCTATATAAACCCATATTTTCCTAATTCCCCTCACCCTAAACAATTGAACAACAAACCCTGACCCATATTTATGTATAATTAATTATGTTTAAACAATTAATTTAAGTGTTTGACATGTGGACGAGAATTAACTATTGTGTTTGGTAATGCTCAAATTAATTTATGTTTATATAAAATTAACGGGGCGGGGACGAGCCTCCAACATTCCCCTTTGGGACGGGGAAAGGGAATTCTTCTCATCCCCGTAACGGGGATAGGGCGGGGGTGTAATATCCCACTTGAGGTACGTATTTAAGATTTGTCGTATTAGCTAAAAGTTTATTGTTTTAACTTAAATTGAGTTTGTATGTTGAGTTGGTTGAATTGTTGCCTTTAAAATTGGTTGAGTTTTGGTGAAGTTGGAAATCCAATCTTCGCCGGGGCGAAGAAGAAGCTTCGCCGCGGCGAGGAGGAGAAGTGGCATTACGGGTAGGTTCTGCCCTATTTCGCCGAGGCGACGAAAAATGCTTCGCCGCGGCGAAGAGCCTAAAACAAAGATTCTTGAGTTTTCTAGAGAATTCTTCTTTTGGGACACAATGACCATTCTACCCCTAATTAGTAGGAAAAGTGGGGAGTAAAATGAAAGGAAATTTAGTAGAGATTGTGTTTGGATGGGGGTATATTTGAAAGGAATCAAAGGATATAGATGGAATTTCCAAAGAAGAGTAAGGGCAAAATGGGAAAAGATGCTTATAATATGAACTAAAAAGAAGTAAAGTGTAGAGAAAGCCTTTATTCATTTCATTCCACCGCCTCTTCCATTTGCCCATTTTCTCTCAATTTCTCCATCCAATCTTCCAAGATTTCTAAGGGATTTAAGAGGGGTTTTGAGTAGAGATTTCATCTAAAGCTTTCTAAGGTAAGAATTCATGCTTTAGATGTGAGTTTTCTTATATTTATAGTGAAGTCTTATTGGGTTGTTGCTGTCCTTGTGGTTGTTTTGAGTTGTAGAGAAGAGACAAGACCACAAAGGGAAGGAAAAGTGCTAAAGAAGTCATCTTTGCACAAGGTAAGTAAATCCAACCAACTTGAGTTTTAAACAAGCTTTTTGTGTAGAGATGTATGCATGATCAGTATGTAGTATGATCAATGAGAAATTGAATTGAGATGAGTAGCTATTTTTGTAGTTGTTGGATAGATTCCATGTATGAGAAGTGTTTTAATGTGTATTGAGAATGGAATTTGAGATGAAGTTTGAGAGATGTTGTGTGAAGCTTTTTGGGAGTGCTTTTCTTGACAGGGATTATGAGTATTTGAGGGAGTTTTCTCCCATTTTGGATGGCTAGAGAATGAAGTATAGTAGTAATTTTAGTAGAGTGTTTTTATGCACATGAGTTGTTTGATGAAATGCCTAAGTGAAATCTGCCCTGTCACTGCCGTAACTTTCTAAGTGATTTTTGGGCATCTTACGGATTGAACTGGGCTGAGACCAAAACATAGAAGTTGTAGCCCTGTTTCTAAGCTTTGAAACGAGACTAGAACCGTAGCAATCAGAGGTGTATAACGAAAGTTATGGTCTTTTTAGTGTGACCTGTGCAGAATGACGGTTTTGAGGAAATCTTGTAGTTGGCATTTCATTAGTGCATTAGTGAGCATGAGCTAGTTCTACACAATTGTTTATGCACTTAAGCAGTAAGAAGTAGCTTGAGATATAGTAGAGAATGTGAGTATAAGCTACTTTAAGAGTTAAGAGAAAGAGAATAGAGTAGGTTGTGCGATGGGGAACCCGTGAGTAATGGGTAGAGTATTCCCGCATGTACGCCGCATTGAGAGAGCGGCCTGAGTATGAGATAGAGAAGTGGTGTAGCCCGTGAGAGTGCATGCGGATGAGGGCTATACCCGAGTACCCGAGAGAGAGATTATATACTCACATGGCCAAGGGTTCCGAATCCATGCATAACCGAGTCCGATCGGCTAGAGTGAATAGAGATCACGTAGAGCGGGAGTGAGTCCCGGCCGTACCCCCGGTGAGATGGGGTCGTGATTTATGAAAGAGTTATGAGAAAAGAGTTTCTAAGAGAAAGAGAAAGAGGAAAAGAAAGGCGTACCCAAAGAGTTATTGAACGGGGAGTTGTAAGGAAAGAATTAGAGATAGAGAGTTACGGGGCTAGTATGAGTAGAGGATTTACTTACTGAGCATTATTTTAGTGCTCACCCCGTTATTTTTTCATGTTTTGCAGGACCTAGGTGAGGAACACTGTCGGATGGATGTCGGCGTGCGAGGAGGAGTGGTTCCACTGTCCCTGATGTTTTTGATGACTTTTGTATACGTTATATATTTTGTGTAAAAACGTATATGTTTGTAAAGAGTATGTATATATGTTTAATAAAAGAAAAATTTGGGCCCAATTTCTTTATAATATGTTATATGTATTTCTTTATAAGTTTTTGAGTAGTAGTGGCTATTACAGGGGGTGGGGAATGATTTTGAGGGTGGGGATGGGTACGGTGAATGAGATCCCCGCCCCGCCCCATTGCCATGCATAGTAATTAAGGGTCACCAAAAATGTGATCAAAGGCACCTGAGTCAAGAACCCGAGATCCAAGAGAAGAAGACTGAGTAAGGCACACAACTGAATTACCCGATTGAGCAATATAGGCAATAGATGAAGAAAACTGCTTATTTGCCTAAAACTAGAGGTATTCTTCATAATCAGCCCCAGTGAGAGTTAATGATGGCTGAGTGTGTGTAACACCCACATGGAGGTAAATAATTTAATTTATGTTCTTATACCTTTAGTTGATTTTTGCTAAGGTTATTTTAAGGAAAATGTGAAGAAAATGTCTTAAACTTGCATTAAGGGTAAAATAGTCTTTTCACTCAAAATTAGTTGAAATTATGGAAAGTGAAAAGAGATAGAATTTTATGGAGAATGTAATAAAAATGAGGGCATTATGGTAATTGACTAAGGAACATAGATGAAATTTTAAAGAAAGTGTAAGGGCAAAATGGGAAACTATATATAATTTTTATGTTATATCAAATTGAAGAGTGAAACCCTAGCCACTTTAATCTAGATGCACGCCACTTTCACCTCCATATTCTCTCAAATTCTTCAATTCTTCTTCAAAGGAAATTCAAAGGTTTTGGATGTTTTTTAGTGGATTTTCAATCTTAAGCTTCTATAGGTAAGATCCTTGCACTAAGAAGTGAATTTTAGTTTTTAAAATGTTGATTTTGATGGTTTTTGCTCATAGATTTAAGAGGAAGAGAGTTTGATCAAAGGAGATTCTTGAAGGGTTGAATTTGCTCATATCAAAGGTAAGTAAATCCTACCCTAAGTGTGATTTAAGTTATGTTGTGTAGAGAATTTTCTTTGTGCATATATATATGTTATATGTGAAATTGTTGATGGATTTGGTGTTGAATAATAATTAGAATCTATCCATGAGAAGTTGGGTTGGTGTATGTGATACTTGATGAATGTTTGGTTGATATTTGGAAGAGTTGAAGCGAAAATTTTGAAGTGTGTATTTTGGGCAGATTTGGAGTTAATTATAGAGGAGTTTATTCCAAGTTTTTGGTGGCCTAAAATAGAGATAGAAGTGTAGCTAAATTAGTGTTGATTTGTGCACATAAATTGTTTGATGAAATGCCAAGGAGAAATGCATGTATGAGTATGATTATGTGTTACCTTGGGATGTGTTTGTAGATGGTAGAGAATGACATGTTGGCATTCCATAATGTATAATTACAATTAAATATGTAAATTTAGAAAGAATTATAAGCATGAAACCATCTACATGCATATATATTCATAAGAGCATGAAAAAGCCCTAAAATATGTTAAAGAGAAAATAGAAATAAATGAAAATATTAAAGGTATTCAAATCTAAAATTTTACCTAAAGAAGTGTAAAAAGATTAAATAAAAAAATAAAAAAAAAAAAAGAGAAGGTTGTTGCGATGGAAAGCCCATAAGTGACATAGTCCCACATGCACGCCACCTTTAGTGAGCAGCCTCAGAATTCAGAAAGAAAAAATGTACAGTCCGTTAGAAGTGTGTGTGGATGAGGACTGTACCCAGAATTCGAGAATTCACTCACACGGCCAAAGCTCCAAATCCATGCCTCAACCGAGTCTGATTAGCAAGAATAGAAAGAATAGAAAAGAAAGAAAGAATAGAAAAGAAATAGAGAAATAAAGAAACAGAATAAGAAAAACAGAATAAGAAAAATAGAAAAGAAAATGCATAATTTATGCATTTGTGCATTTGCATCATGAATATGCATAATACCATGCTCATTATCATGGGTAGTGAAAAAATTAGAAAACAGAGAGCAAAATAGAGAAAGAATAAAGAAAGAACAGAGAAGAACAGGAAAAAAATAGAGAATTGAGAAATGTGATGTAAGGAAAGAAAATTCAGAATTTTAAGCAACGGAGAGAGAAGGGTAGCATAACGGGTTTACTTACTGAGCAATTAGTGCTCACTCCATTGTTTTTAATGTTTTTGCAGGTAATAGGTGAGTTGCGATCGCACGAAACATCGCACAATGGATGGGTTGGGCTACACTGTCACGTTGCTATTTTGAGTATATTTTGTAAATATTTGTATATAAAGAAAAATTCAATACGGGCCCATACTTTGTTACTCGTATATGTGTATTTTTTTATATATATTGTTAATGAGATTTATTATTTATTAATTATTTTACGAGTATACTAGCTAGAAAGAAAGCATTACAAGGTGTCCTTCAGGAGAGTCAAAACGAAGGTCAACCTGAGCAACATTAGCAGTCAGAGTAAGGCGACCATGTAATTTGTAACATTTTTCCTTGGTATGCCCCCAACGATGATAGTAACTACACTTGGGTCATCCGCTTCGACCACGATCTCCTTGCTCTCCCTTATAAGTAGTTTGAGACTGAGAAGCTAGAGCAGAAGAGTCAACAGCGATAGAACTCGGGACAGTACTTAGGGATGAAACTCAAAGTAACCTAACAAATACTTCATCAAGAGATGGCACAATAGTGCTAACTAAAATCTGATCTCGTATAGGAGTGAGATCAAGACTAATAACAGCAAGGGTTAGAACCATGAAGAATTTATCTCGTTGTGCTAGATCTTCTGCAGCAGATTTACCAGCAGGTAAGAGAAGATTGTACTCTACATTAAGAGAGGCCATCTTACCAAGAAAATCTAACATACTCATATCCTATTGTTTTAGATTAATGAGATTGGACACAACGGAATACAAGCATTGAACGTCATTGGTATATAATAGTTTAGCCTGACTCCATATCTCACAACATGTGCGGTATGTTTAGTAAATAAGATGCAAATTAGTGTCAATTGACTACCATAATAGATTACACAATAAAGCATCAGCTTTGATCCAAGAAGACTTATCTGATGTGATGTTGACAACCTTTGTGGTTAAGTGATCCTCCAAACCTTGACCCGTACACCATAACTCAACAGAGGTAGCCCAAGAAGAATAATTCGCACTCCCAATCAACTTATCAATGGTGATTAATGGGAGAGACAAGAAAGGAAAACCACCGAAAGTGGACTTTGAGCTAGAAGTAACCATGATAATTAGCAAATCCAACCGAAAACCAAAACCAAAGGTAACACGGATCAAACAAACAAATTGAAGCAGAAGATCCGACAAGGATAGCGACAGAATCTGGTGAAGCTATCGGAGTTGACATTGAAGGCAGTAGAACCTTAGTGGGTTTTGCTCGTCGTAGTCTTCTAAGCAAGCTGGTGTTGACAGGGAGAACTGACGCTCGTCGGAAAATGAGATCAGAGTTGGATCTATCGGAAAGAAACACCACGTGTGAAGGCACGTGCAATGGCCGATGACGTCGATCTTTGTGAGGTTCTACTAACAAGATGGAGACGATGAGACATGTATAGTCAGATGGAGGTTCTAACCATTAGAGAGAGACATCTAATCGTCGTCAGAAAGCTTCGCCAGAAAAAAAAAATTAAAATTTTTGACAACCTAGCTTTGATATCATGTGAAAAATCAGAGAAACTAATAGTGTGTTTATATTTCTTGTATTATGATCAGAAAATAGTTCATCAATATATTGGAAAATAAAGAACTAATCTAGGAAATGAATAATCTAACTTCCTATTTTACAGATTTTGTTCTTAATATCTATTGATTACAATCCTAATATCCTAATATATAATTATACACTTCAACAGGTTGTATGGCAATATAATTAAACTCTTGTTCTTCAAACTTGCCAACCGATTGGCAAGCAACCGTGCCCTTTGGGCTCTTGTTCCCATGGCGTTAGTGCTGCCTGCTATTGACAATGAGTTGGGGCTCATGAAACCAATTTCATTTACATTGACCCCATTATCCTTCAGCTTCTAATATAAAGCCTTGGCCCAATTCATCCAAGATAATTTAAGACATAAGCTACAATTAGATTTCAATCAAATCCTAGAGAATACTTGTTATCATGCAATGTACCTTTCTACAGAAACTCAGGTGGGGTGTATGCTAAGTTGGTACTATAGCTTTTTCCATCTCTGCTATTTTTCATAAGGCCGAAACTGGATAAACGAGGTTCACCTTCCTGAAATATGCCATAAGTTAGCTATGTTCATCTTACAATAAGTTAATATCATCACCAAGTAGAAGAGAAATGGTGTGCTTTAGAGCAAATAATCAAATGCTCTATAAAACAGTCTGTATGCAATAATAAATACAGGAACTCCGGTCTCCTGATAGTGCACTGTCTTGAACCTTGAACCCTAATAGGTCAAACAAAATTTTGATAGCTTCAACAAATGGAAAAAGTTAATGCATGATGGCAGGTAATGAGCTAACAAATCACTGAACATCAAATTGATGATTGAATAATATGTTACATGTTCCAGTTCCAGTTCCACTCATTTTAGAACTTACCTATAGAATATTAATCATTTAAAGGTCAATACAAGCAAAAAATAAATGTCTTTTCCATTAATAAAATGACCACTTAGAAACAAAGCTTAAACATAGTGATTGAAGATGTATGGGCGTTCAATTTGCAGTGGAAAAAATAAGCAAAAGTTAACAATGATAAGATTATAGAGCTGGAGCAATCTGTATCTTCATTATGAAAGTCTTGAGTCCAAGAACTCAAATCAGGATAATGTTGAACAGCATGCATGCAGCCTACATAAGTACACTTTACCTGTTGCATGATGAAATGCCACTAATTCTCCAAATTAACTTGAAGAATATAACAGAGATGTCCATAAAGGTAAAGGTAAATTGTTGTACACATCTTTAGGTAGTTTGAACGCAAAAATCTCAAAGACAAGGTGGCTAGGTCCATAAAGACAAGGTTAACTGTTAGGAGCACAGCATGAAAAGGCTCGTCTAATTACTTCAAAATA
This sequence comes from Pistacia vera, assembly GCF_008641045.1. Lineage (NCBI taxonomy): Eukaryota > Viridiplantae > Streptophyta > Magnoliopsida > Sapindales > Anacardiaceae > Pistacia > Pistacia vera. Next base: position 371,342 of record NW_022195726.1, read on the forward strand.
TTGAAATTGGTAGTGGCCATAGAAAATAGCAAAAGAATAAATAAATGGCCTACATGGTGTGGGAGACATGATGAACTGGATAGCTTCACAGCATTTTTCTTAATAGCATTTTCCAGAATAATATGGAGTTCCATCTCTTCATGCAGCTTCTGTTGTAACCTTTGTACCAGTTACATTGATATTCTTGTGAGGCTACAGTAAGTTACAATGTATCTCGTTAACTAAGCCTGTAAATTTACTTTTATGGAACCATGTAAGATACTAAATTAAACAGGTAAAATACTTCCTAACAGCAAGGTTAATAAGCATGTGACAGAATGAATCTAAAAGCTAAATCAAGAAGATAGAGTCTCTTCTATGAAGAAAATAGGCAAACACAACATTGCAATTGTGAGGAAGTGAAAAAGGTTGTGAATGAATTTACCAAATTAGCAATGACATAATGCCCTGCCCAAGCTTGATAAGACACATAACAATGAATACAGAAGCACTACCTAGTACATTAATGTATCAGAAACCCCTGGAAAGAAACAAGCACTGAGAGGATGAAAGTGGTGTATAAGATTCTCTTGATAATTTAGTTTTTTATGATCCACTAACACACTGAAGTACTGAACCATAGTCTCTATAGCATTCTCCATCTAAAACCTTATTTGAGGTTATATGTTTCTAACGTTTTGAATAACAAATAAATAAATAAAGCAAACTACTCAGTAAAACACAACATAGACAACAGTAATTCAAAGGTTGAAGCTTACATCCTTCTCAAGCTGAAGTCTGTATGGGTAAGAATCTCTGTTTTTAGCACATGATCCAAGACTTTCAGCATCTTCACTACAGTCCCACACCTAAATCAATCACCAATTTTTTCTGTCAACACAAGATGTTTTGAAGACAAGAAAAAGAAAAGGAAGAGGATATTAATAATAACTAATAAGATGTTATGCAAGTGTTAAAACCAAATACAAGAAAACTCAACAGAAAGCTAACAAATTCAACTACAAGTCTATTTGAAGCATTTGTACCAGGGAGAATGAAACTTTAAAAAGACTTCCAACTGAAGTCAACAAAGAAATGAAGACTTCATATGAAGCCATTTGTCCATCCAAATCAGCATAGCAACTCAAAACTCATGTTATTGGCCGTAATTAGAGCACTCCCATTAACAAGTACCGTTGCAACATTGAATTATTCAAAATCAAGAAAAACCTCTGAAAATGGAAACCCAAATGGAAACATCAGAACAAACCACTTGACCAAAATTATGCAGTACATATCAAAAAGGAAATAAGAGAAACAACAATGCACCCAATAGCTTGGTCCATTTATGTTTTTTACTCAACCTTTATCCACACTAATCTCAACCCCAACTTTATAATGCACTAAAAAGAAATGCCTACCCCAGAACTAACCTCTAAGGATGAATTATCACTGCAAGATTCATCAACGACATCTAATTGAGAGTCTGACTTGTAGTAACTCGCTTCAGAACCAGAAAATCTGGAGATTGAACTATTTCTGTATGAAAATGTCAGCAATAATAGGAAAAAAAAACGCATAAGAAAAAATAGAACTGAAAACTCCATCCATAACCAGAGAAACAGAAGTAATAGTAGAAAAAACAAGAAGAAAACACGCTTACAAGCTAAAGGCAGATCGCATAACTGGTGAGTCACACATCTTGTTATCATGAGATTTGGCATTTATCACTTAAAATATAACCTGGAATTCCCCAAAGAGCTTGGCTTCTTTGTGCTCATATAACAACAAGCATCATAAATACTGCTGATCACAACAAACATCAACTATGTGTTTGTTAAAGCATATTAAACTGTGCAATTTAGCAAAGTTTTATTCCTCATAATCATAGCATAATTATAAATTAAATTCAAAAATTAGAAAAGAAAGCACTGTCCAACCTGTGAGGATGTAATTAGGACAAATTTATTCATGAATGCACAGCTACTAGTCACTTTCAACACAACCATACAAATACAACACAAGTTGAGTGCTTAAATCCCATACCTGTTTCAAGACAACCACCAACCAACACAACTTACATTATCATTAAGCTATTTACAACTATTATTTTCTAAAGAAAGTAGAAAACAAAGCAAAAACCAAAAAGAAAATTCCCAATTGATGTCCTAAACTTGAATTCATTTTCTCAGCAATCAAAACAAAGCATAAACTGTATCTACTTTTCCATTTATCTTTTCAAATTTTTTCCTCATCCACCCATGATCCGAAAAAGGGGATTAAACCCGGATTCCCCTTTTTCTTTACCAGCAAAAAATATTTCCCACTTTCTTCATTTCTCATCAACCAAACATAAAAACAAAGTAAGAGAAGTGTTGTTTCTGACCACAAACTGTCGAGCGTCAGGCCAAGATTGTTTAGTAAACCTTTTTACAGCAACCAAACTATTTCTCTAACTTTCCTTTATAAACCACATTGGGTGCCTTCTCCCCACTCTCAGAAACCATATAAGCTGAGCTAAACCCATTAGTCGCTTTTCTCGGCTTGTTTAGACCAAACGCTTTAAATTTACTCACTTGACACTCTTCATCACCCTGATCTCCATCCCCTTCAAAACAACACAAAACCATCAAAAAACCCAAAAAATATAAAAAATAAAAACAAAGACAAAGACATGTTCACCCAAGGAAGAAAACAATAATCTTACAGGTGATGGTTTGCGGCAGCGGAGGTGGCAAAGTGATGACTTCACTGTTTATTGCCGATACCGAGAACTGAAGAAACAACCGATGGAAGAGATTTTGGCGATTTGGTGGAAGAGACTTGGGCGATTTAGTGGAGGAGATTTAGGGTTTACGGGCTCTGATTAATTTCGTGGAGGAGATTTTGGTTTTTGGCGGCAGTTTGTTTCTTGCCCTACGTTTGACTTAGCAAAAATTTAGGGTGGAAGAGATTTGTGTGTTTTGGGCGGGAAAATTTGCCTAATATTAGGGTGGGAAGCTTTGGCCAAATTTGAGATCTCGGAATTTTTTTTTTTTTCTTTAACTTAATCCTCGACAGTTAAACACTGTCAAGGATTAAGAATATACCAATCAAGAAATAAACTTTATTTTTTCAAAATCCTTGACAATTTTTAATTGTCAAAAATTAGGACTAAAACAATCAAGGAATGAAATTGAATAGCTTAATTTTTACACAATCCTTGACAGCTAATAACGATCAAAGATTTGCTGAAACAGTCAAGGATTACAGTTGAAAACAGTCAAAAAGTTGTCAAGGAAAAGATTGCTTGATTGTTTTTAAAAACAGTCAAGAAATTCTCTCAAATTTTTTGTCAAGAAAGGTCTTTTTCCTTGTAGTGCACGTTCAAGAAGATCTAAATTATGTGATCAAGTTAGAAATTTGACTATACCATGGTCTGCACTTGATCGGAACATGACATCGAAGGGAATGAGGCGACATGATTGAATTGCTCAATTTTACAAGTTCATATGATTCCACTTCACTCACTGATTGGGAGCCATGATATACGGCTAGGTGTAAGGACGTTGGATATCAAGAGTTGATATTTACCTTATTGCAAATTGATAAATAAACCTAGAAAGGTCACACATATTATGGATTTCTAAACATGATGGGAATCAGAGATTTTTTTATTAAAGAGTTAATGAGGATATTAAAGTTTCCAAAAGTTCTAATTGGCTGATTAGTATAATTGGTTAAAATGGTATTTTTGTAATTGGATAAATTAATTATTGTTAATTAATTTAATTAATTGATCAAAAAATTAAGTCCAAATAAGGAAACTTTATAAGGGGGTTTAACAATTAAACTTAGACCCAAATTGGGGTAGCACCCAAATGGGCCTAAGTTTAGTTATTAGTTAATTCAATTGAGAATAATTTAAACTGGAATAAGATATTCTAGGGATGACCTATTAATTCAATATTGAGTGACTACTTAAAGGAGGTTTAGGGTTCATTGTTTTTTTTTAAAAAATTTCACAATATACAATATACAAAAATATAAGAAAAACCCTAACCTCCAATATTGTCTTCCATCCCAAGAAAGAAGTTGTTCTTGATTCTATTGTAATGGAATAATTTCCATCAGTGTGAGATCTTGTGTGTATCGATCTAATAGTACCACACTTAGGGTACTTGGAGAGGATTCAATGAGGAGAAAGATATAACAAAGAAACTATAACATTTTAATTACTTACTCATTCCGTATTATTTAGGTTCTTTATATTCATATGTGTATGTGGATTTATTGTTAATAGATATATACATGCATGCATTATTTGCATTAAAACGTTACTATCATGATCATAATGGCATTAAGGGCAGGAAATTTTTAAAATCCGAGCAACCGGATGCTTCCGCTAAGTATTCCTAACCCTAGCAGATACAACTGAATAGCTCCCAGCCACTCTTCTCGATGAGCACGAGCATCGGAAGATAACCACCAAGTCTTATAACGTCAAAGTTATAAGAATTGTTAAGAGAGTTTGTGAGTTTTTTTTAAGCTTTTATGTATTGTATATATTGAGTGAGACTAACCCCGTTTATGTAGATATTTTAATAACAACTACTTTTATAATTTAATAGTCCAACTTAAATTTTACTAACTCGTATAATTATTGTTATTTTTTTGTAACTTATCACAAATTTATTTATATTTTAAAATTTGTAACTCCTACGCAATTTATATGATTTAATGATTATAAGGCTTAAAAATCTTTTAAACTCCAACAAATACAAACAAGCTTTTCCATTTATATTTGTGCAAACTACCAAAGTATCACTTTTTTCCTATTGAAGGTACGAAACTATTTTTGTTCTTGTTGAAAGTACCAAACTATCAATTATTTCTGTTAAAGATATCGAACTTTAAGTTTTTCCTATTGAAGGTACAAAACTTTCATATTTTTTCCTATGGTGTTAAATATTGATGACATAGCATTTTTTCCGTAAAAAATTACTGACATGGCAATTTTGGTATGTTGATTAGACATTTTGACGTAGCAATTAAGGTTGGCTTAGACATTTATAATCTAAAAAATCTCAAATTAACCCCTTATTTTTTATTATTTCAATAAAAATCATAAAAACCACCCATCATAAATAAAACCTACCCAAAATGAAAACTTATCCTAATTAAAACCCATTATCTCTTTTTCTTTTTTTTCTTTAATTCTTTCCACTGTCTTTTCTTGTTCTTCTTCTGTTCAGCCTCTTTTTTTTTTTTTTTTTTTTTTTTTGGTTTTGCTTGCATTTTCCCTTATTTTCTTCTCTATGTCTTCCACTTCCCTACTTCTTCTTCATTTTCTTCGTCCACTTTTTTTTTTTTTTTTCGTTTTTTGTTTCCTTATTTCTTTCCATCTCCACCACTTCTTCTTCTTCCACACTCATGGTTAAGATTTGGTTTCTTCATGGTTCAAGATTTGAGTTTGTTTTTGGGTATTTTTTGATACCCAATTTAATTTTTGCTTGATTTGTGATTGTGTTAGATGTAGGGTTTGATTTGTAATTGATTAGGTTCTGATTTGGTTTGTGTTAGAGTTTTGATTAGATTCACTGTTACAGAAATGAAAATAAAAAGAGGATTGCAGAAAGGGAATGAGTGTGAAGTAGAGTGGGGAAGAAAATGAGAAAGAAAAAGAAAGGGAGGGGAGGGGAAGAAAAAAGAAAAGAAGATAATAATATAAAAATTAGATAGAAAACTGAAAAGACTACTTATACCTTTCATCGTAATAGAGTTTGGGTCACGTATTTATGAAATGAGTAATACTAACATAATTATTCTTTTATACAATATTTCTCATACAAATTATGTGATAAGATATGATGACTAATTTAAAGTAAAATTAAACTTTCACCCAATCACATCTTGTTACAAATATTGTATGGGAATGATGTATGTGTAATATTATTCATATGAAATTATTGGTGCATTTTGTGCATTTTGTTATTTTAATATTTTCATTTTGGGTGGTTTTGGTTATTTTGGTTGTATTTTGTGCTTTTTGTGGAATTAAAATTAGAGGAATAGGTAAATTTGAAGAATTTAAAATATGAAATATACACTTCAACCCTAAAAAAGTTTGTCACTCGTCAGTGCTACATGTACACATCATCCTCGTTAGTGCTACATGTACACATCATCCCTCATAAATTTTCACATACACATCTTGGAATTAAAAAATCCACATCATTTAATTTTAACGATATTAGAAGTTGGTCTCTAAAGTGTTTGACGGTGTACAAGTTCATACCTTCAATAGAAATAATTGATAATTTGATACATTCACAATTCCCCACGCACAACACAAAAATTATATAAAGTATATTGGATTTTAGTACTTTTTGGTTGTTAGATCTATCCATTTAAGATTTACCGATCATGGACCGTATAACCGATTATATTAAGGCAAATAAAGAATTGAATGGATGCTTAGCAATAAATCATGTACACAAAGAAAAAAATTTGGTAACTCTGCACGCATAAATCCCAAGGATATGAAAGTACCACATAAGTTATTCAGGATAGTTAACTAATTTTAAACTTCTATTAATTAATATTTTGCCTTATAATTTACACATCTATTTACATAACTTGAAATTTTAAATTGTAAACTTATGAAAAATTACAAGGGATCAAAAAAGTAATTTCCAAGGATCAGAATCTGTTTTAGATTTGAATTCTAAAAAGCTAAAATAAATAGAATTGATTTTATGAAATTGGATTTTGCATGAAATCAGGATTGTATTTATTTATTTATTGTTAATTCTTTATGATAGAATAAAATCCCTAAGTAATGGGATTAGATGAGTTTGAAAATTCTAGATTATCAAATTCACTTTTAACTTTAATTAGATTATAATCTTATAAGTGATAAGTGATAATATAATAATAATAATTTTTTTAAAGGGATAAGGTTATCTAAAGATTAGATAAAGATCGGGTTGAATCAAAAGATTTAATTTTAAAGGTTAAATTTTAATAAGATTAAATTTTGATTAATCTTAATCCATTAAAATTTATCAAATATGATTAAACAAATAACAGATGGAAAAGATTAAAATTCAAAATTTAAACTAAGTCTTTTAAAAGTTTCAAGATTAATTTAGGATAGAACTATCCATGAAAGCCTAAGATATTTTTGAATGAGGAAATGATTAAAGAAAATTACTGTCACTAAGGCTATAAGCTTAAGGACTGTGCTTAAGAGGGGAAAATAATAGAGACACGGGAGTAGTGCACCGAATGACGTAACGTAATTCTGACCGTCGATTAATATTAAGTTATAATTAATCGACGGTCAGAATTATATCACGTCATTCGGTGCACAGATTCGGTGTACTACTCCCAGTGATTATAACATTATTCTAAGAGGTCTGACCCCCCAATTTCTCATAGGAATTTTCTTTTCTATCAATCATGAGAATAAACCCAAGAACATATTTTTTTTATTAAAACTTGATAAAAAATTAGGATCCCACGTTTAGAGCCACATGATGTATATATTTATAGATAAAGAACATAGTCAATCAATGTGCTAATGCATGACCTCTATGATATGTATGAGATACACATACATAGACTTTGATATGCATAGACAAATGAGACCATATATATACAAACAAAACTACACAATAAATTGTTTATTAAAGATCTCCCTAAAATTAATTAAGTCTAGGCCCTTTGACTCGATCCATAATCTTCTTGAGTGTCGTTGGCAATCCCAATAACCGTTAGGTGAGAAACCCTACCTGCATCATAGATACTAGAATGTTCAATAAACCTTGTAGGCTAGTGTTGTAATAACTATTAGGTGAGGGGCTAGCTGGTAAGCTATTTGAGAAGAGTGTCATTGATGCTGTTTCCTACAACATGCAAATGTAGCAAATATACTAGTCGCACACGTAATAGAGTGATAAGTGAGTATCGTTCCCACAAAGATTGTTGCTAAGCACTAAGTTTTCTACCGTTTTCAAGTTGAAGCAATCGATTCTTTTGGATTAAAGGGAGTAATTAAACTATAACTAAAGTAAAATTTACTAAAATAAAATTAAACTATGAAGCAAGATTAAGAGGGGATAAAATCAATTCAAACAAACGGGTAGGGTTTTGACTTCATTCGGACTCTATGGGTTAAACCTAAAGAATTAACATAAAATCATAGTCACATGCATTGATTGTAAATCGAACTCTTTAAGGTGTCCAACATACCTTCTCAAGCTATGTTTTCTACTCTTCCCTATTAACTTCCCCCCAAACCCAACAAATTGAAAGTTAATAAATCTAAGCTCATTAAGCACAAGAATTCTAGATTGATTTCATTGGTTCTTGAATCTATCTCTAGCATCCAATAATACAATGGTGATTACCTAAGAAGCTTAATATGAATTATCTCTCAATCTCATCATGTTCATCACATAAAAACAATAAATACAGAATAATCACACAATCAAAGCAAAATCATATGAAATTAATAATCATCAACTCTCTAACCCATTAGAATCCGAACTACATCAAACCCTAACCCAAAATAGGTTAGTTCATGGCTAAATCAATAAAACAATTAAAAGAAACGAAAAATTCCAAGTTCAACATCATGGACACAAGAGAAAAGGAAAAAAATCTCCCCAATTGACGAATCCACTGGTTTCGCCTCGAATCTTCACACTTTGTTTAATCCAGAATCACTCAAAAATAAATCTAAGAAAATGTAAAAATTGCCGTCTATCTCTCCACGAATGCCCTAAACAAAAAGACTATGTCTTTCTTTTATACCTCCCCCAAAATCTTAAAACTTAGCCTAAAAATGAAACTGTGCATTTTACAAAAACTGAAGAATGCAGACTTCGCCGCAGCGACAAAGGAGCTGAATCTGGTGTGTCACTGGCCCATTTCGCCGCGGCGAAAAACAACCTTCGCCGCGGCGAATCTTCCTAAAGAATTTTGAAATTACAGAATTGCCCTCCGCTTGCTTCTGAGTCCAGAAACTCCAAATCTGTCTTTATTTGCTCAAAATGTCCATTTTAACTTGAAAAACGAAATGTAAGGAACTAAGTAGCAATTCAAGCAAAAATAAACTAAGAAGTATCTAAAATCTGGCCTAAAAGCTTAAATAAATTAGTATAATCCTCGGATTATCAGTCAAGTTTAACTTAACTAGCCTAAAACACCAATAACTATTAGGAGAGGTGTTAGTAAGCTAGAGGACAGAAAATGATCGAATCTTATATAAGATATAATGGAAAAGAGTTTTTCCACTTATTGAACATAGCATGTCAATAATTGTTAGGTGAGGTATGTTATGCTCAACAAGAAATCAATCACCTACTGGAAACTTATTCAACGCAGGTTTCTGTTTTCCTAGATGGAAGTGTGGAATTCGAATAAAAATAGTGGGAGTGTAATTGATTAATTAAATTAATATGAAAATGTTAAAATATTAAAAACACTAAAAAAAATTGTCTTTTGTAGATTAAACTATATCTAAACACAAAATGAATCCCTTGGCAACCATCTTAGACAAGGACAAATGTATTGGCCCAAATTTTTTGGATTGGCGTCGGAAACTGAGGGTGGTCCTCGAATTCGAACACATTGGCTATGCATTGGAAAACAAACCACCAAAGCCTTTGGTTGATAAAGCTACTCCTGAAGAGATCCAGACCCATAACAAATGGGAAGATGATGAAGCTGCCATTTTTTTTTTGCTTTCTCAGCAGAGCCCAACCTCCAAAATCACTTTTGAGACCTTCGTTGAATTCCTCTCGACCTCCTTTTCAAAACCTATACCCCCACTTGTCATCTTCTCTCACCTTTTTTGGCCATCTTCTTCTTGCTACATTGCGAAGTTGGGTAATTTCTTGGCCCAATTTTGATCGATCGGAGATCAATCAGCCCTAAAAGAACACATCACTTGATTCACCATTTTCTTATAACCACCCACACTAATACCATTACATGATATTCAATAGAGACATTCAACATGTCTACTATGTAATGTTATTGCCCAATTAACATTACTTACGTAGGGAATGCTTTGATGATTTGATCTTCTAAAGATATGTATAATTTGGACATTTAACATGCGTTATAAATAACATAAATGAAGCAGTAAACATAAATTGAAATTATAACTCTTTCTTCCATTCTTAAAAGAGTATTTACAAAATATAATGCCCTAAAATCGATAACATAATTGGTTCTTAGGGCATACACTAACAATACTCCCACTTGCACTAGAAGTCAATCACTGTGGTATCTAATACCCATCTTTTCAAGATGATGGTCCAATTGCTTCTGAGTCATAGATTTAGTCAGTGGGTCAGCTACGTTTTCTGCACCAAAATTTCTCCAAATCCAATGAATTCTCTTAAAATGTGATATTTATGCTGAATATGCTTTGACTTATGGTGCTCTCTTGGTTCCTTTGCATGTGCAATAGCACCAGTATTATCACAGTACATGGTTATCGGATAATCCATGTTTGGAACCACACCAAGTTCAGTTAAGAACCTGCGCATTTAGATAGTTTCCTTTGCTATTGCTGAAGCGACAATATCTTTAGCTTCTATAGTGTAATCGATAGTAGTCAATTGCTTGGAACTCTTCCAACTAACTGCTCCTCCATTACACGTGAAAATGAAACTGGATGTAGAATTTTTATCATCCACGTCTAATTGAAAAGCAAAGTCAGAGTATCCCTCAATTTTCAATTATGAACCTTCATAACTGTAATACCCAAGATATCAAAGGTATGTTCCTAACTCAAAATAGTCCTTTAGATGTTAATTTTATGTTAAAAAGCATAAAATCTAACTAAGGGCAAAATAGTCAATTCATTTGGAACGGTATGAATCAATTATCCACAAAGAGGCTTAGGGGCAAAATGGTTATTTTGCCTATGGATAAGCATTGAAAAAGTCAAGGATGAGTAGGCTTCATTGCATTTAATGGCATTAATTAAGTAATAATTATGTCTAGTGTGAAATGACCAAAATGCCCTTATATGAAGAATTAAGGACTTATGAGTTATACAATTAAAATAATTGGGCCAATTGCATAATTTTGGAAAATAAATGAAATATTTTCCTATAAATGAGATGAAATTCGTTCAAGCCAAAGGAGAGAGCCTTTCTTCAACATTTCTTCCATTTTCTCTCAAATCTTCCATGAAACAAGCTTTCTTTCTCTAGGTTTTCAAGGAGTTTTGCATAATTTTTCAAGGAGAACAAGATAGGAGCCTTGGATCTTCAATTTGAAGGGTTTAAGGTAAGGATTAAAAACTTTAGTTTTGATGTGATTTGAAGATTTGAGGTAGATGTTGAGGTATAATGTTATATATGTAGGATTAAGGTGTAAAAGAAGTCAAAGGCAAAGGATTTGTTGGAGGAAGTCTTTAAAAAGGTAAGGAAGAACCTCCCATGACTTTAGGGTTTATGCTAGGGTTTGTAGATTTTTATGAAACCTTAAATTAAGGCTTTAAGGCATAGAATTAGTTGATGGCAAGTGTAGTTGAACTCATTTATTCTACTTATTGCCTTGAATTCATTATACATGAAGTTATTGCTCTTTATGTTTTATGAGTTGTTATGTTTGATTGAAGAAAATGAAGTGTGGATGCTGATTGTGGCAAAAATTGTAGTATTGGAGGCCACATGGTGTTGAATGGTTGCTATTAGAAGTGTTGATGTGTTGTTTGCATTAGCTTACAATGTTATAGCAATAATGGATGATTATGGAAATGAGATTTTACACTTCCTTTAAGATGTTAAAGACTATTAAGGGGAGGTTTATTTGATCCACAAGTTAACCTATTGGTTAATGTCAATAGGAATTGATGTGGCATAGTTAATATGAAAATTCGGATTTAATGGGCTTAGGGGTTTTGGTAACCCTGCTTCTGTATTTCGACCATAACTTGAGTTATAAAAATCGAAATGAGATGATTCTTGAAGCATTAGAAAGCTAAGACACAGACCTATAACTTTTATGTTTATGCCAAGAGCCAATTCGTTTGAGAAAAGGATGGAAAATGGCCTGAAGCATAAACTGGTTATTAAAGTTTAAGATTTAACATAATCAATTCTTATGATTATGAATTGATTATTAATGTATTATTGTAAGTATGACATGTACTAATGTTTACCCATTAGTTAGATGATATTTGAAAGATATACATGGTCATGATGTTAATACATGATTAATGTTATGAAATGGCATGAAGATGCAATATAATACATGTTTTAAGATGATGTATGTGAGCAAGAGGTAATGTAAGTGGATTGATAATCCATAGATGAATTAAAAGTATTAAGCTCACCAAAATATGTATTTACATGCCATAAGATGTTAGAGATGCAAATAGACATGATAGAGATGCATATAGACATGATGGAAAACGCGTAAGCATATCCTCGTATACCGGTTGAGGAAAGATGAATATATGCTTTAGATGCTAAATAACGCGTAAGCACGCCTCCCGATGATATGAGCTCTAGATGAAATTTGAGGCTAGATGATATGAAGTGCTTAAGATGCTAAGAAAGGTCCGATCGGCTAGACGTTAAATGTTTCATATGCATTTAGTTGCATTACATGAGTTATGATGTTATTTACATCATGAGATGATTTATACTCATGTTAGATGATTTTAGATGTTATGTCATGATATGTGATGTGTGTGTACTATGTTTACATACTTATTTGTATGTGTACACATTGATGTTTATATAGCCATGGGATAAAATGATGAAAAGCATATGAATTAGTAATAAAAGGGGAAGTATCCCTAGATGTAAAAGATAAGTGATGTGTTAATAAATATGTTTAAATAAAGATCAAATAGTACATTCAGAATGAAACGGATCATTCCTTACTGAGCGATTAGCGCTCACCCTTTCATTGTTGATTGTTTTGCAGGTAGACTAGAAGCGAGGGATGCTAGAGACAGTGGGACTACACGTGAGGGGAGATGATTTATTGTCATCTCAATGTTTTATCTTGATGTAAATAATGTAAATGATAAATATTTGAGAAATACCTTTGGAAGCTTCCACCCTATAAATATGTTTTGATTCTGTAATTTCTTAAAGTTTGTAAATTATAAGTTTAGATCCTGCGTGATATTTTATATGCATGTTTTGGATATTATTATTATTATCCTTATACAGATTTTTTTTCTAAATACAACTCGTTCTCCAGACATGTATCCTCGGGATTCTCATTGAGGGATATTCAGAGGATACCTGACTGGAGGGGGGTTTTACAATAACTTTGTATCAAATTCTTAGTTCTTTTCAAGTAATTAGTGATTGTTTTCATAGCTGACCAATGTTTTTCCCTTAGGTTGGACTGATATATGCTTCTAACACTTACAGCATATGCTATATTAGGCCTAGTACATAGCATGACATACATGAGACTACCTACAACTGAAGCATAGGGTATCCCACACATCCACTCGTGCTCTTGATCAGTCTTGGGACTCGTATCTTTTGAAAGATGAATTCCATGACTGCAGGGCAAAAAGCCCCTTTTGGAGTTTTGCATGTCAAGCCGTTTTAGCATCTTTTCTATGTTCATACTTTGGGGTAAGCCTATTAATTCTTTTGTTCTATCTCTATAGATATGAATTCCTAGGATATAGGTCGCGTCTCCTAAGTCTTTCATGGAGAAAGTTCTGGATAACCATAACTTAACTTCTGTCATCATTTCACTATCATTTTCCATCAATAGTATGTCATCTACATATAGTATGAGAAATATGATGGTATGATCCTTTGTCCATTTATAAACACAAGGTTCATCCAAATTCTTCATAAAACCAAATGATTTGGTTGTTTCATCAAACCGGATGTTCCAGTTTCTTGAAGCTTGTTTTAACCTATAAATGGATCTATACAACTTGCGCACCTTGTTTCTTTCAGAATTGGATATAAAACCTAAAAGTTGTTGCATGTAGATATTTTCCTTAATCAATCCATTAAGGAATGTTGTTTTGACATCCATTTGTCATATCTCATAATCATAGTGCACAGCTATTGGCTAGCATAATTATGATGGATTTAATCATAGCAACTGATGAGAAGGTTTCCTCATAGTCCAACCCTTGTTTCTAAGTATAACCCTTCACAACCAATCTTGCTTTGTAGGTCTCCACCTATCCATCTTTGCCCATCTTTCTCTTGAAGACCCATTTACATCCAATAGGAACGATTCCTTCTCGACGATCAACAAGATTCCACACTTGATTAGTGTGCATAGATTCTATCTCAGAATTCATAGCTTCTAGCCACTTTCTAGAATCAATATCTAATATCACTTCTGCATAGGTTCTAGGATCATCTGGGTTTGATTAGACCACTGTTCATCAGAACCTTGTTTGTTAAAGCAAAGGGTACATTTCTACTACTAGTGGGAGGTCAAGCATCATTGGATTTTTCCTTAATGGTGATGGGTCGACTTAAGTGATGTGATTTGTTTGTTCGCCAAAACAAAGGTTGATAAGCACATCATCATAGGCATAGTAAGAGAAGTACACTTGTTATGTGTACATGGTGACATGTAGTGTCCACTCTATTGATACTGAGAATTACACTTGAGGACAATGGTTTGGGCCATGGAATTGTGTAAATGGTTTGTTGGCTTGGTTTACATTAGAGGTTGGTAGTTGGAGCTATCAACTGGTGTAAGTTAAGTTTGTTGACCTACCTAATCAACCCATTTTAGTTTGTCTGCTAAAGTGAAGGTTTGAAATTGGCTAAATGGGAACTTGGTCCACTAAGAAAGCCAACGGGATTTCTCGAGTTAATAGTGAGGGCTATTGGCTTGAGGAAAATAATAGGAGCAATTATTTAATAAAAGACCTTATTAAATAATAGTAAACATTATAATGACTTATGTTTTTCTACATTTATAGATCTGTTAAAATGGGCAATACCAACATATCACTACGACTGATAATTGAGAAAGAAAACAGGTTGGATGGATCCAATTTCTCAGACTGGTATTAAAATCTTCGGATTGTATTGAAGTCCGAAAGGAAATTGTATGTCCTAGATAAGCCTTATCTGGCTAAGCCTGCACCTGATGCCACTCAAGAGGTCAAGGACACTTATTAAATGTTACTTGATGATGTTGATAATGTCCAATGCATTATGCTAGCATTGATGACATTTGAGCTTTAAAACTAGCTGAGAATATGGATGCACACGCCATAATTCTGCACCTTAAGGAGTTATATCAGAAAGAATGCTTGACATGAGAGGTATGACGTGTCAAAGGCACTGTTTAGGAGTTGAATGGCCAAGAGAGCCCAAGTTGGTCCTCATGTGCTCAAGATGATTGGATACATAGAAAGGCTTGAGACTTTGGGTTTTGTTGTGGATGCAAACTTACAAGTAAATTTAATTATGTAGTCACTACCAGATTCTTATTCACCATTCATAATGAACTTCATTATGAACATGATGGTGAAGTCTTTATTAGAGCTCTTAAACATGTTGAGGATTGCGGAGTAGGACTTGAAAAAGTCTAAACCTGTTTTACTAGTTGCTACTAGTAAAGGAAACGGTAAGGGTAAAGGTAAAGGAAATGCCAAGGTCTATCCCAAGTCCAAACCCAAGGACAAGATGCTCTCAAGTTCGAGGGTGGCATTAGTAAAGGTGGGAAGATAGTCTACTTTTACTGTGGCAAGCCTGGCCACTGAAGTAAACACTACAAGGCTTTCCTCATAAGTAAGAAGGAGTCAGATGCTTTGACTTCAAGTATGTATATGATTGAATTAACTTCTCCCCTTAAACATCTTGGTTCATTGACATAGGATGTGGTATTCACATTTGTACTAATGTGCAGGGACTAAGACAAAGTAGATTGCTTGCCAAGGGAGAGGTGGACCTACGAGTTAGAAAAAGAGCGCACATGGCTTCATTGGATATAGGATCTTATTGTTTGTCTTTGCCTTTGGGCTTATTGTTAGAACTCAATAATTGTTATTTTTTACCTTCCATTTCAAGAAACATTATATTAGTATCCGCTTTGGATGGTATGGGATATCGTTTTGAGATTTCAAATGGATTGCTGTCCTTTAGTTTGAATGGTATTCTATATGGAAATACAAGGTTACACAATGAATTATATATTCTAGATTTGACAGGCTATTCGCAAGTGTACAAAATCGCGCATGTAGTAAAGCTCTAGTAAACGAGTGTTGAATCTCAAGAGAACTACTTATCAAGTACCAAATTAATCTATTTTATTACTATTTGATAAAACAGAATTTTAACAATGATTTAATGAAAAATAAAGCAAACTAAAAACTAAACAAAAGCAGAATTTTATTAATACTCTGGTAAAAAGATCAATATGACTAAACCTAAGGCACATATTTTACACCAATTTAATCCTATGCATTGACAATTATTGCTAACCTAATTAAGCTTATTCCAAAAGGCCAAACTCCCTAATATTTTACTAACTTTCTCTCAAACAATTAGCAAATTAATCCTTAAGCAAAAACCCAAAATATCTCTAAAGTGGATTTAGAAGCTAAGAGATCATTAAGTTCTATGGAATTTACTAGAGCCTCAAAAATCGTGGTAACCTATCTCTAGCGTTCCTTGAATCTATGGTTTTATTACCTTAGACTAATCAGGTTTCATCTTTCGATCTTAACCCAACCCATAAAATCATTCAACTCTTGAGCTCTTAAGAATTGAAAGCATTACACACAATAATAAAACTTAGAATTAATGCCAAATTAAAATTAACAACAATAAAATCAACACATATTCATAAATTGGGCTACATCTTTAGCCCTAGAAAAGAAATTTAGTTCATAATTGCAATACTAGAAACAACCATTGTACTCAATAACATGAGTTCAAGAAAGAAAATAGAAAAACTTCTCTAATTGGTTAACGAAAACTGCAAGAATTCTGATCTCTAAAATACTAGCCGCTCTTTCTCCTTCTCTAACCCCCCTAAAAACTAAATAAAGAACCTTATTTATAGTGCTAGGGTTTTGAGATTAATTAGAAAAGAATTAAATGCCTTAAACCATTCAGATTTGGACTAAGAAAATACAATAACCCAAACAAGCCTGCAATACATCGCTGTGGCAACATAAATGGTCGCTGCGACGATCGTTCTTTCTATCCCATGAATCTGGAATATTTAGAATTTGATGAAGTTATCAAAATAAACTTTGTAGATCTATGAATAAGATTTCCAACGCCACAAGAATCATTGAATTTTAATTTCTACAGCTCAAGTTATGATCAAAACATCAAAGCATGCTCATCTTGACAAATTTCCAGGTTTTACATCTCATCTTCCACAACTTTCTCATTTCAACTCTGATTCTTGCACCGTTTATCCCTACTCATAAAAAATTCCATCAAAATCATTCTTATTCATTCCAATATCATTTTTAACCTGAAAATACTCAAAATACACTCGTGATCCCATAAAATATATTTATGAAATAATTAACTCAAATTTCAAATTAAAAACACATTTTTCCACAAATAATCCAATTAAATCACTAACAAAATGTGTATTTTCAAGCTCTTATCAAGATTTAAACAATAAGGATATTCTCAATGTGGAAACAAAGTAAGCTAAACATAGCGATTAAATCCAAACATACCTCTGACATTGTAGATTGGGTCATGTTAATCAGACCCGCATTGCAAAAATTCAAAGGGATGGAGTTTCGAACCCATTTGACTTTCAATCATTTGAGGTATGTGAGTCAAGCCTTTTAGGCAAGATAAACAAGTCGCCTTTCACGATACAAAGTGAAAGGGCTACTAAATTGTTAGGCATTATCCATAGTGATGTATATGGTCCACTAAAAATTGAAGGCAAAGATGGATATTCGTATTTCATCACATTTACTGATGACCTCAATAGATATGGTTATGTCTATCTTATGAGACATAAATTTGAAGCCTTTGATAAATTCAAAGAATTCAAGAGTGAAGTACAGAATATGTTGGGCAAGAGTATTAAAGTTGTTCGGTCAGATCAAGGAGGTGAATACTTGAGCTCCAAGTTTTCTAAATACCTAAAGGTCACAACTCACCCCTCCGTATACACCCCAAAATAATGGTGCGTCTGAAATGAGGAATATGACTTTACTTGATATGATTAGGTCCAAGATGAGTTTTAGTGATCTACTCACATCATTATGGGGTTATGCCCTAGAGAGTGTGACTCACGTACTTAATCGTGTGCCATCAAAGTCTGTAGATAAAACTCCATATGAACTATAAAGTGGGCGAAAGCCCAAGTTGTCTTATCTAAAGATTTGGGGTTACGAAACTTATGTCAAGAAATTGACTTCGAACAAGTTGGGCCCAAAATCTAATAAATGTATATTTGTGGGTATCCTAAGGAGACCAAAGGATACTACTTCTACCACCCAGAAGAGAGCAAAGTTTTTGTCACTCGTATTGGTATCTTCTTAGAGAAAGAATTTCTTCTAAGAGGTACTAGTGGGAGAAAAGTATAACTCGATGAAGTTCTAGAACCACAAATACATTAGATGAAGGACGAGATGATGTGCCACAAAAAGTGGTTAAACATCGTGAGGAGGTTATTCCACAATCTGTGGATCAAAGTGAACCACCTCAAGTAGCATAGGAGCTACGTAGGTCTGGAAAAGTACGTCATGAGCTCAAGAGATATGATTTTCTCATGACACAGCATGGCAACGTACTAGTTTACCAAGACAATGAACCCAGGACCTACGATGACGCTATATCTAATCTAGATTTTGTTAAATGGCTTGAAGCCATGAAATCTGAGATAAACTCCATGTACCAGAACCAAGTATGGTCTTTGGTGGATCCACCTGAAGGGTTAAAACCCATAAGGTGTAAATGAGTCTTCAAGAAGAAGACTAACATGGATGGCAAGGTGCATACCTATAAGGCACGATTGGTTGTCAAAGGTTTCAAACAAATTCATGGCATTGGCTATGAAGAAACTTTTTCTCTAGTTACCATGATTAAGTCTATCAGGATTATGCTTGCGATTGCTACATATAACGACTATGAAATTTGACAGATGAATGTCAAAACAACTTTCCTGAATGGAAACCTTGAAGAAGATGTGTATATAACACAACCCGATGGTTTCGTTCTTGAGGGACAAGCTAATAAGATATGCAAGTTGCAGAGGTCTATTTATGGACTCAAGCAAACTTCAAGGAGCTAGAACATTTGTTTTGATGAAGCTATAAAAGACTTCGGTTTCATCAAGAATGAAGATGAGCCCTGTGTTTACAAGAAAGTAAGTGGGAGTGTAGTAGCATTCTTGGTGTTGTATGTTGAAGACATACTTTTGATCAAGAATGTTATACCGAACTTGCAGTCGGTAAAGACTAGGTTATCCAAGTGCTTCTCCATGAAATACTTAAGAGAAACAGCCTATATCCTCGGAATAAAGATCGATCATGATAGATCGCGTAGGTTACATGGCCTAAGTCAAAGTACCTATATAGACAAGGTATTGAAGATGTTCAGTATGGAAGAATCCAAGATTGGATTCTTTCTGATGTCACATGGTGTCTATCTCTCTAAGGATATGTGTCCTAAAACACATGATGAGAGAGATAGAACAAAATAGATCTCATATGCATTAGTAATTGGGTCCATCATGTATGTCATTTTGTGTACTTGGATTAATGTCTCATGTGCATTAAGCACTTGTAGTAGATATCAATCAAATCTAGGTGAGTGTCACTAGATAGTTGTCGAGGTAATTAATCTACCGTATGCAGTAGAAAACAAAAATTCAATCGGTAAATTAATTACCTTTCTTTGCCTAGATTCGAGTATAGATTATACCGTTTACATGTTTATAAACAAAAATCTGTATAAAGTAAATCCATTCAAGGATTAGAATACTTATGTACATTTGGAGGCTCCTTCGAATATCTCTGATTTCGGATAGGAACACTGTCCACGGTTACTATTCACCATCTACTATTTACGTTTACCGTTCACCGTCAACTTTTCACGGTTATTGTTCACCATCTACTGTTGCCAATCGATCCAAAGTAGGATTGCACTCACGGAAGTCGACACAAAGATAATCCGCAGAACCCTTGATTATTTTGCTAGAACAATCAAGGGCTTCAAGAATCAAGAAAGAAGAACAATAAAATTTTTCTTCTTGAGAGAGAGAGAGATAGGGTGGCTAGGGTTTTTAATTGAATGAATAATTTCATCATGTTTTAATTTTAAGTTACACTTATATAGTGCAACAATTAAAAACCATATTCCACTTAGGAATAGCCATGGGCTCCAACCCTAGTTCATCCTTGCAACCAAACACACCTTTATGGTATTTTAATTAATTAATTATCATTATAATTAAAATCAATTAATACATAATAATATATTAACATTCAATTAATAATAATAATTCATTTAAATATATACATAGATATATTTAAATATAATCTCACTAATTTAATTTTAATATTAAAATTAAATACAGGCAACAACCTCAACAAACTCAATTTTACTGTGAGATTACCAAAATACCCTTTCGTCCTGAAAGATGAAAATACATTTCTCACAAATTGATTCTTAAATTATCTTCTAAGTGTGTGACCCATAGGCTCCTTATCATATCAACAGTGAGTAGTATCGTGATTAACACCAATTAATCATCTCACTATACACAGACTAAGATTGGCCCCTAGCAAGGCATCATGGCCACCCGATAGATTCGGATTCAACAAAACCGCAGCTTGTCAATGGTATGGTTACCGTGCAATCAAATTATTTCATCAATTGTTATCTCATCGAGACTGAGGTACATAAATAATGTCAACCTCAGATATTCTCGACATGTTTGTATTCAGTTACTGGACCAATGACAAGAATATTAATTGGATTGAGATCAACTCAATCCCACCGTGGCCACAGATTTAGTGTCATTGTCATTTATTGAATTACCCAGTGAGATAACTTCTCCCGTACCCAAGTGTGATGAATCCTTTGTCGATCCACCATAGTCTCGATACACTTCTCAATGTAGCTAATCACTACCATATTGATAGCTCTAAATAGAACTACGTTGGGCTAGTATCAAACTACACCAATTGGTGCACAAAGCACTTCGGTGATCTCAAGTCCAAGGATCACATGCACCACCATCCGTTAGAGGATTTATTCCATAGACACTGGGGTTACCATCCATATGGAATCCTTTGGTTGGTCTGTCTAGTGAACTTGCCTCTAGCAAGCACCCATGCATTGCATCAGGTTGTCGGCAAACAACCTTAACAAGTGAGATCAATCATTACCTTTTGACAAGGTCGTTCAACACTATGATAGTCTTACCGCATTATCTGTGTCCTTGGTCAGAATAATACTGGGGCTATGGATATTTCTAGAATGGCCAACATATGTGATCATAAGGTTCTCACTATCAAGATTTGAAACACTTGATACCCTCGTCAGGGTTCTACCATCCTAAGGATATATATCATTACATACACTATATAGAAGAATATGTCTTTTATTGATAAATAAACATTTATTACATAATCAATTTTACAATAATTGATTGGCTCTAGGGCACCTCCTCTAACAATATCCATAAGACCTGAAAAGGACTAAGGATATGTTCTTAGTTTATGGAGGGGAAGATAAGCTCACTATAAGAGGATACAATAATGCTAGTTTCCAAACAGATAAAGATGATTATTGCTTGAAGTCTGGGTTTGTATTTTGTCTAAATGAAGCTCCAATGAGCTAGAAGAGCTCCAAGCAAAGCACTGTAGCAAACTCCACAATGGAGGCTGAGTATATCGCATTGTCTGATGTGGCCAATGAGGCGGTTTGGAATAAGAAATTCGTCACCGAACTTGGTATGGTTTCCACAATTGTTGATCCAATAGATGTCTTTTGCAACAACAATGGAGCAATAGCTCAAGCAAAGGAACCATGATCTCACCATAAGTCCAAACACATACTCAGACAATTTCATCTCATAAGAGAAATGATTAAGAGGAAAGATATGCAGATTTGCAAAGTACCTACTGATGACAATCTCGCAGATCCACTGACTAAGGCTCTGTCACAACAGAAGCATGAAAGACACTTGAGGTCATTTGGTATTAAATATATGAATGATTGACTATAGTGCAAGTGGGAGATTGTTAGAGTATGTGCTCTAAAGCCAATCCATTTTGTAAATGTTGACTCTTGTAAATAATGTTTATAATTAATAAAGGCATTTTCTACGTTATGTAATTCGTATTTATTGTATGTTATAATGTATGTCCTTAGAATGGTAGAACTGTGATAAAGGTATCGAGTGTTTCAAATCTCGATAATGAGGACCTTATGATCACATATGTAGCCATTCTAGAATAATTTATAGCCCCAGTATTATTCTGAATAAGGACATAGATAATACGGTAAGGCTATCATAATTTTGAACGACCTGGTCGAAAGACGGTGACTGATCTCACTTGTCAAGGTTGTTTGTCGACAACCTAGTGCAACACATGGGTGCTTGTCATAGGCGAGTTCACTAAACAAACCCACCAAATCATTCCACATAGATGGTAACCCCAGTATCTGTGGAATAAATCTTCTAGTGAATGGTGGTGCATGTGATCCTTAGACTTGAGATCACCAAAGCGCCTTGTGCACCAATTGGTGTAGTTTAACACTAGCCCAACGTAGTTCTATTCAAAGCTATCAGAACGGTAGTGATTGGCTACATCGAGAAGTGTATCAAGATTGTGGTGGATTGACAAATGATTCATCACTCCTAGGTACGGGAAAAATTATCTCACTAAACAATTCGGTAAATGGCAACGACACTAAATCTATGGCCACAATGGGATTGAGTTGTAGCTCAATCCAATCTAATTTTGGTCATTGGTCGAATAACCGAATACTAAGATGTCAAGGATATCCGAGGTTGACACTACTTCTGTACCTCGGCCTTGATGAGATAATGGATGATGAGAGGATTGGATTGCAGAGTAACTATATCGTTGATAGGTAACCTATTTCACTGAATCCGAATCTATCGGGTGGCCATGATGCCTTGCTAGAGGTCAATCTTGGTTTGTGTTTAGTGAGACGATTGATTAGGTGTCAATCACGATCCTACTCACTGTCGATATGATGAGGAGTCTTCAGGTCACATACATAGAAAATAAACTAAGGATAAACAAGTCAGAGGGTATTTTCATCTTTCAAGATGAAACGACATTTTGGTAATCTCATAGTGCAATTAAATTTGTTGAGGTTGTTGCCTATATTTAATTTCATATGGGAATTAAAATAAGTGAGATTATATATATATGAATGAATTTGAATTTGAAATATGCCATGTGGAATTACCTTGTGATGGTAATTAAATATTTGATTAATCTATTATGGAATAATCCATANTGCCATGATTTTACCTATCAGGTAACACATAACTAACAGGAGATGTCATGCTATTTGTGTTAAAGGGGCTTACCTCAAGATCATTCTCAGGAGTTGGGTCTTCGAGTACTGCAGAAAGGGAAGAAACATGCACTTCGTGATCATTTTCATTGTGTTTAGTAGCCGAAGAGATATGTTCCGCTTGCCTTGGTTCCACATGCGTTTCAAATAAGTTCGGCCAATTTAATTCCATCCAATTCTGCTCTTCTTATCTAGTCTCCCCCTAAAGAGGAGAAGTGGGTGGAAAAAATGTTTCGGTTTCCATGAAGGTGACATCCATAGTAATATAAGTGCGACCAGAAGTGGGATCATAGCATCTATATCATTTTTGATGAAAAGCATAGCCCAGAAAAAGCATTGGCGAGCACAAGGGTCCAGCTTAGTCCGCTGGTTTTTATGGAGATAGGCAAATGCTACACACCCAAATACACGTGGAGGAAGCATCAAGACTGTAGCCACATGAGTGTAGCCAGAGAAGGCTTGTAATGGAGTTCTAAAATCCAACACCTTCGAGGGCATCTGGTTGAGCAAATGAACGGCAGTGGGGACAGCATCAGCCTAAAACTGATTAAAAGCATGGGCACTAATTAAGAGAGCTCGAGTTGTTTCAAGAACATGAAGGTTTTTTGCTCAGCGATGCCGTTTTATTGAGGGGTTTGGGAGCATGAAGTCTCGTGAATAATGCCATGTTGTTTAAAATACTCACGAAATTGGTGATTGACATATTCACCACCATTATCCGATCGAAGGACTTGAAACTTAGCGAAAAATTGTGTTTGCAACATAGCATGAAATGATTTAAACACACCGAGTACTTCATCTTTATGTTTGAGCAAATACAGTCAAGTCATGCAAGTGTAGTCATCAACAAACAACACAAACCATTTGAAGCCAGATACAGTAGTAATTGGGGAAGGACCCCACACATCAGAGTGGATCAAGGAAAATAGAGTATCATTTTGATTCAAACTTAATAGAAAAGAAGCCCTATGACTTTTTGCCAATATGCAAGTTTCACATTGAAAATCAAAATTATTCAACTGAGAAAATAAATCCGGAAACAAATGTTTCATANGATCAGTCTACTGCAACTAAGGGGCGACTACCAAATTTAGATACTAAAAATGGGTTAACGTCTAAATGTGACTTTCTACGTCTAATTTTGCTAGACGCATAATGCCAGTTTTCTTGTAGTAGAAACCTGGAATGTTTTTATTTAATGTCGGTTTATATGCTAATAACGTAAAAAATTGTGTATAAGGATCTAGGGCTTATGGTTGTTGTTGGGGATCTTTTAATTTCCGCTACATAAAACCCCAGACAACAACTAATACTAAGCTCCCTGGATTACAACAAAACATACCACTAAAAATTCTCTTAAGATTAATACATATGCAATAATGATTACATTTTCTTAACTAAAGTAGAAAAAGATAAAAATCAGTAGCACTTGTTTCAAGTAAACAGTCTATCCTGATAGCAAGGTTATTCACGGTAATTCTATAATGCAAGAATGTTTGGACTTTCCACTTGCCTAATTTATCTACAAGTCCATATACAGCCTGATTATATGGTGTATCGAACCATACAAGGACCATCTTTTCTCCCTCTTGAAGGAGCAACTTTTGAAAGGATTGAAGGTAAACAGTGTACACATGTTTGAGAGGTGTCGATCATAACTCATCATATTTCCTAGCCTCTAACAGTGTCATTTATCCAATATATGTGGTTAACAATAATTAGATAACAAAGCAAGTAGTGAGTAAAATAATTAAGAAAACCATAGATGAGCAACTTTGGCAACAATTTGAGGTGAATTAATGCAAGCAAATCTAAGAGAATAGCATGATTATTACATATCATAAATACAATATATCCCAAATCATAAATTTTACCCTTCTCACCTCTTTTCATACAGTATTTCAAAGCTCTTGCATCTAAATTTCTTCAAGGAATCAAACATAAAAAAATGAATTACATCGGAAATAACAACATTAGGACACTAGTTTCACGTTTTCTACATTTTCTAGCCTTTTCCCCTCAATTTCTCAAGAATCAAACAGAACATATCATATAAACACACAAACTCCCAAATGTAGCCTCTAAACCCAAAGAGTGAAGGGATCAAATTTTCTAATCTTTTCAAACAATACCTCAAAGTTTCAATTTTTCTATGTTCTGTAGCTTTACTCCCTTCTTTTCTCAAGAATCAAATAGAAAAAAAAAAACATATAAT
This sequence comes from Pistacia vera, assembly GCF_008641045.1. Taxonomy (NCBI): domain Eukaryota; kingdom Viridiplantae; phylum Streptophyta; class Magnoliopsida; order Sapindales; family Anacardiaceae; genus Pistacia; species Pistacia vera. Next base: position 397,052 of record NW_022195726.1, read on the forward strand.
CATCAAATTACATATTATTAGCAATTGATATGTGGAGAACGAAGAAGATAGGAGAAGAATTTAAGGTGAGAATGAAGAATTGAAGAGAAAAGCTCAACGAGATATGGAGAACTAAAAGTGGAAAATGATTTAAGGTAGAAAGAATGAAAAATAGGTGGAAAACTTTTGCCTTAATGAAAAATGGGTGGAAAACTTTTGCCTTAGTGAAATACTGGGTGAGCAAATGTTTTAGGGTTCTTTTATTTTTGTTTTTTAAACTTAATCCTTGACAATTAAAAACTGTCAAGGATTGAGACTACAACTGTCAAGAACAAAATTCGTAAAATTTATTTTTTACCAAATTGTTGATGGTTAATAACTGTCAAGAATCATCCAAAATAGTTAAGAAATATTTCAAATTCTTAACAGTTCAGAAACTGTCAATAATTAAAATTCTTGATAGTTTTGAGAACAGTCAAGAAAATCTATCAAATTTTTCTGTTAAGGATGATATTTACCTTACTACCAATTGATAAATGAACCTAAAAAGGTCACATACATCATGAATTTCTAAGCTTGATGGGAATCCAAGATTTTCTCATTAAAGAGTTAATGAGGATATTAAAGTTTTCGAAAGTCCTAATTGACTAATTAGTAGAATTGGTTAAAAGGGTATTTTTGAAATTGGATAAATTAATTGTTGATTAATTAATTAAAAAATTAAGTCCAAATAAGGAGACTTTATAAATGGGTTTAATAATTAAACTTGGATCCAAATTGGGGTAGCAATCAAATGGGCCTACGTTTAGTTATTAGTTAATCCAAAGAGAATAATTTAAACTAGAATAAGATATTTTAGGGATAGCCCACTAATCTAATATTGAGTGGCTATTTAAAGGAGGCTTAGGGTTCATTATTTTTAAGAGAGTTCAAAATATACACTATACAAAAATATAAGAAAAACCCTAGCCTTCAATATTCTCTACCATCCCAAGGAAGAAGTTGTTCTTGATTCTATTGTAGTGGGATAATTTCCATCAGTGTGAGATTTTGTGTGTATCGATCTAGAGGTACCACACACTTGGGGTACTTGGAGAGGATTCAACAAGGAGAAAGATATAGCAAAGGAGTCAATAACCTTTTAATTACTTACTCATTCTGTATTATTTATGTTATTTATATTCATATATGATATTTGGATTTATTGTTGATACATATATACATGCAGGTGTTATTTGTATTAAAACGTCATTAACACGATCATAATGACATTATGGGGAGAAAATTTTTAAAATCCGAGCAATCTGACGATTCCGTAAATATTCCTAACCTCAACATATACAACTCAAAAGCTCCCAACCACTCTTCTCGATGAGCACAACCACCGGAAGTTAATCACCAAGTCTCATAACATCAAAGTTGTAAGAATTGATAGGAGTTTTTTTTTTTTTTTTATAAGCTTGTATGTATTATGTATTTTGAGTGAGACTAACCCATATAGATATTTTTATAACAGCCACTTTTATAATTTAATAGTCCAGCTTAAATTTTACTAACCCGTATAATTATTGTTATTTTTTGTGACTTATTACAAATTTATTTATATTTTAAAATTTGTAACTCCTATGAAATTTATATGATTTGATGATTATAAGGCTTTAAAATCTTTTGAACTCCAACATACAAACAAGCTTTTCCATTCATATTTGTTTCACATATATATATATATACACACACACATGGCTTCTCTCATCGAGAAGAGTGATATTTTTTTTTTCTTTTTACCTCCTTTTAACGTTTTTCATTCCCTTAGATGGTGATTTTGTAATCTTGTTATTGCTAAGGAATTTATAACTAGAGTTTAACTAATATTTTCGCAATTCGTGTGTATGGTTGTACCACAGTTCATTGTTTTTTAACCAAAAAAGGGCGGACCCGTGAAGACCCACTTAGAATCTTTGTCCTGACCTCCAATCTGGACCAAGAGTCCAAGATTCGAATATTTCACCATTCCCCACGCACAGCACAAAAATTATATAAAGTATATTGGATTTTAGTACTTTTTTTTTTCTTAAATCTATCCATTTAAGATTGGAAAATAATAAGGATGCACATCAAATTTATACAACGAATAACGTGACATTATTATAATTATCGATTAATTATAATTTTTTTTTAAAGAAAATATGATGCCACCATGTCATTAAATGCATAAATTTGATGTGCATTCTTTAATAATTGTAACATTGCTCTTTAAGATTTATCAATCATCGACCGTATTAACCGATTACATTAAAGCAATAATAGAGTATTGAATAGATGCTAAGCGTACACAGAGAAAAAAGTTTGGTAACCTCTGGACATATCAATCTCGAAGGATATAAATATACCACATAAGTTTTTCTGGATGGTTAACTCATTTTTACACTTCTATTAATTAGTCCTATTTTGCACCATAATTTTACCACATCTATGCCATTTGTTAGAATATTTGAAAAATGATATTCTAAAAACTATTTTAAGTTGGGTTGAGTTAGATTAAATCAAATAAGATAAATTTTGAGAATGTATTTGGTATAATATCTGAAAATTATATCAGAGTTTGATAAAATGTTAAAAAGTTGTTTGGTATATTTTTTAAAATCATTTTCTAAAAATATTTAGATTATTTTTAACCCCCAACATTTGTTAATTTAGGTAAGCGTCCCCCAAATAAAAGTTTAAAAATTAACAAAAACACCCCCATCCACCCAAAACACTGTTGATTGCCAGCTACCACTGTTGAATGGTAGCCGACAATCATCGAAATAGAGCATGACTTATTGGATCTGACTGGTCGTGTGTTGATTTGGCATTTTCCGACTAAATCTACGACCATAATCTAGTTGTTGTTAACAGCTAAAATCCGGCCGTAGATTTGGTTGGAAATGACCAGATCGACTCACGACCGGCTAGATCCGACTAATCGTGCATCGTTCCAACGCAAACGATCGGTGGTGGAGTTTGAAAAAAGTGAAAGGTAATTGTTTTTAGTTGATTAGAGTTGGAAAAATGTTTTGAGTTGAATAAAATGAGAGAATAGAAAACAAGTCCCCCTTCTTTTCATTTTCAATAAGAAAAAATCTTATTTGATTCAATTTAATTTTCAAAATAATGATCCAAATAATTAAATAAACACATATTCTGTTTTTTTATTCAAATAGAATAATAGAAAAATGATTCAAAAGAGTGAAACAAACATGGGCTATATGATGTGCTTTACCTTGTTCCTTTAGGATCATTATTCCCCATATTATGGGAACAAAAATTGTCATGCCTCCCTCTTGGAACCAACCATAGGGAAAAACACGTAAATATGAGATTAAACTCTCTCTAAATAGTTTCATGTAAATCCTCAATCACCTAAAAAGGAGATGATGCTTCTCTTTCATACACTTCTTTTGATAGTGATTGTTACGAGATAGATTATACTCTTAATCACCCAAAAAGGAGATGGTGTTTCTCTTTTATATACTTCTTTTGATAGTGGTTACTACGGGGTGGATTATAAGCATAATCTCCGTCATTTGAATCTAAATCAAGCATCCCAACACCTAAGCTTGTACAGTATTCATGCTTAATACTATGAGTTTGTTAATGAAGCTGTTTTGTGGGGCAACACATGGGGTGAACTCCATCGTAGATCCGGACATGGTGTAAGGACATGTGGCATGCATCCGATCGTCCGAAAAGATCTGCACAACAATACTTATCAAGATTCTTTGCATCTCTCTCCCCCATTTAGTTTGGAATTTTCTAAGTCTTATATACATCTCCGTTCCCATTCTTCTTTTTGCTCACTAACTGAACTTCACTTCAACCCTTTCCATGGAATCAAGACACTTTGTTCGCTTCCTCCTTCTCTTCCTCGGCATAGTCACTCTTTTAGTCATCACATGGATCAACCTCCCTTACGCCCCACCCAACGCCACTGAGATTTTCGACTGCAATTCTTTTTCTTCATGGTGCACCTCCAAGAATCGTTTCCAACCAAAAAAAATCATCAATCCCCTCAAACAACTCACTAAACCCACCCGCCACCTTGCCTCTCACACCCCTCAGCACCCTCTTGACCCCCTCACCATCCAAGAAATCAACCACGTCCGTACGATCCTCTCCTCCCACCCCCTTTTCAAGTTCTCCTCCCCCTACGCTTTCCACTCCGTCTCCTTGGAAGAACCTGACAAACCACTTGTCCTCAACTGGAAACGAGGTGACTCACTATTACCAAGAAAAGCCTCGGTGATTGCACGTGTCAACAACAAATCATACGTGTTAACAGTCGACTTATCTACTGAACAGGTTAGTCTGCACAGCAGAGTTCCCCTCTCCGGTTATCCCACCATGACAGTTGAAGACATGACGTCATCGACATGGGCTCCTCTCGCGAACGCCACGTTTAACCGCACGATCCTTGAACGTGGTGTTGATCTGAAGGACTTGGCTTGTCTTCCGATATCGTTAGGTTGGTTCGGAAAAGCAGAGGAGAACAGGAGGTTGATTAAGGTACAGTGTTACTCGATGAAGGACACCGCAAATTTTTACATGCGACCGATTGAAGGTTTGACTGTGCTTCTTGACATGGACACAAAGCAAGTGGTGGAAATTTCAGATAAGGGGAGGACCATTCCAATACCAAAGGCCGCCAACACAGATTATAGATTTTCTGCCCAGGAGTTACATAAGCAAATGAATTTGATAAACCCAATATCAATAGAGCAACCAAAAGGTCCAAGTTTTGTTATCGAAGATGAACATATGGTTAAATGGGCAAACTGGGAATTTCATTTGAAACCCGACGCGAGAGCTGGAGTTATTGTTTCTCGGGCTCGGGTAAAGGACCCGAATACAGGGGAAGTGAGGAACGTGATGTACAAAGGGTTTTCTAGTGAATTGTTTGTGCCGTACATGGATCCCACAGACGCATGGTATTTTAAGACGTATATGGATGCGGGTGAATACGGGTTCGGGTTACAGTCCATGCCGCTTGACCCGCTTAATGATTGTCCACGGAACGCCTATTATATGGATGGTGTGTTTGCGGCAGCTGATGGCACCCCGTACGTGCGATCAAACATGGTTTGCGTGTTTGAGAGGTACGCCGGTGATATTGGATGGCGCCACTCTGAGAGTCCCATCACGGGTATGGAGGTAAGGTGTTTAATCCTTGCCGCATATAGTATTTTTTTTTTTTTTTTTTTGTTTTTCAATTTTTAAAGTATAAAAATATCTTATTATTTTGAAAATGGTTTTATTTCGTTTAGTATTAAGCTCGTACACTTCATTCAGAAAGTATTTGAAGGGGTTTTTGATAATTATATGAGTGTTTTAATGCTCTTGGAATAAAATGGATGAATTTAATAATAAACGATTTCACAAAAGGAAAAAGAAATAAACCTTTTAAATTTGTTTCTAAGTTCTAACACACCTCCAAATGAAGTTTTACGGAAATTATATATATATATAAAGGTAAAATAAAACTGTAGATTTTATGCAGGTTTCAAGATCATGAGTTGATATTTGTTTGTTTCCTTTTGCAGATTAGAGAAGTAAGGCCAAAGGTGACATTAGTGGTTAGAATGGCAGCATCAGTCGCAAACTATGATTATATTGTTGATTGGGAGTTCCAAACAGACGGACTAATCAGAATTAAGGTAAGTGATTGATTCGTTTGAAATTGTCCATCATGGCCATTCTTTATCAACTTTAGCTTTGATTTAATGGGAGAATTGGACTTTCGGATACTAAATGACAGGTTGGACTAAGTGGGATTTTGATGGTGAAAGGCACTCCCTATGAGAACATGAACCAAGTGAGCGAGCAAGAAAATCTCTTTGGCACCCTTTTGTCTGAAAATGTTATCGGTGTAATCCATGACCACTATATCACATTTTACCTCGACATGGACATTGATGAGTCTGATAATTCATTTGTAAAGGTAAATATTCAGAGGCAAGACACGGCCCCTGGAAAGTCACCGAGGGCCAGTTATTTAAAGGCTACAAGAAATGTTGCTAAAACTGAGAAAGATGCACAAATTAAACTTAAACTATATGATCCAGCTGAGTTCCATGTGATAAATCCAACTAAAAAGACACGGGTGGGTAACCCGGTTGGGTATAAGGTTGTTCCTGGTGGCACCGCGGCTAGCTTGCTTGATCTTGAAGATCCACCCCAGAAGCGAGGCGCATTCACAAATAACCAAATATGGGTCACTCCATATAATCGAAGCGAGGAATGGGCTGGTGGATTGTTTGTTTACCAGAGCCAGGGTGAAGACACTCTTGCAGTATGGTCTGACAGGTAAAAAAAACATCCTCATGCTCTTAAACTTGGCTACTTGTGGACTAAAATTTCCTTATTTTGTAGGGATCGACCGATTGAGAATAAAGACATTGTGGTCTGGTACACACTTGGATTCCATCACGTACCCTGCCAGGAGGATTTTCCCATTATGCCAACTGTGTCTTCAAGCTTTGATTTAAAGCCTGTGAATTTCTTTGAGAGTAACCCTATTCTCCGGATCCCACCCAATCTTGAGAAGGACCTTCCTGTATGCAAGACTACTGCTTCATCTTGACAACTTTTCTACTCTCCCTTTGTTGTACCGTAATTTATGTACAAATTTTCGCTAGTATAAAAGGGTGATTCCCACAAATAAAATCAATACCTGGATCTTTTTATTGAGGATCTATTCCAAGAACACTTGACGGGTTATGCTTGTTAATCATGTGCTCTTTAACTGAATATTTGAGACTGCAAATGTTTTATGTGACAGTGCAATAAAAGATACCCAGGCTTGCAAATACCAATCTTAATCTATTATATTAACCAGCAATAATGGGAAATGAAAGAATTATTTGACTACAGTTTTAGAATTTCACTCTAAACGAGGTAATGATTCCTGGCGTTATCATGATTTTCAATTTTTTTTCCCCAAACCACTATAGTTGATTGATTATCAAATATCAAATTGCTGAAGCCAAATACGACGAGAAAATGCAGTTTTCTATAGCAGTGGAGTTGCATTGTCATCTGTCATTGTGCAGTACTTTTTCTTTATCTTCACAGGAGAACACGCCTTTGTAGTATTGCGCTTTAAACAGTGACCATAATCAGCTCCTCCTATTGGCGATTGAAAGGTTAAAAAGCTGAAAAAGACACATTGCAACATATTCTAAGGAAAAATGATAAAAAAGAGGAGGAGATGCTCTGTGATCGATAAAACACTTTTGTGTAGATATTTTGTTACTACGTGATTTTAATAAGCGGTGCTTCTGGCACCACAAGAATTAATAATTGAGCCAAAGCAAGACATATTAGAAAAAGAAATCAACTTCATTCCAATAACAAAGATTTTCTTTTATAATCATAAATCCTCTTATAAAGAAAATTGGATATGTCACATGAACAAATGATTGCGACATGTTTGATTAGATTAATTGGTTTTTTGGAATTAAAAATTGTTGGACCAAAATTAATACTCTTAGGGGCCCCAATTAAGAGACAAACCCATTTCAGGCCAAGCCCAAAAGATAATATCAGCCCACAGAAGTAAGATGGATTAAAGAAAAGTCAGTTGTAGACTTTTGAAAGCCACGAAAACTTTAATGTTAGATGTACAAAGACTCCTCTTCAAAAAACTACAAAGACCAAGGAAAAGAAGATCAAAGTTAAAGGGAAAACTCAAGTTGTTAATGATTGTTTTCATGATGTTTGTGATAATGTTTTAGGAGATCAATGTTTGTTTATACATATTGCTCTTAAAATATATAACAATAAGATTTGGTGTTTTAATAGTGGTTGCTCAAAACGTATGATAGGTGATAAGTCAAAGTTTAGTCATTTTCAAGGTTTTGTTACTTTCGATGATGCAAATAAGTCTAGAACTTGCGCGGGTTTATTTATTATATTTTTTTATTTTATTATCGAATTTTTATATTTTAAGAAATTGTAAACGATTATTGTTTCACAAAAAATATGTCAAATATTGATTATAATAGAACATTTTGTTATTGTTCTTTTTTTTTTTTTAATTGGATTTTTATGTTTAAAGATTGTCGAGAATTGTTATATGATTGCCATTTAAGATGTCGTTAATTGGTCCTTGTGTTTACTGTTTATTAGTGTTGATAAAATAGGGACGATTCACATGCATTCAATTAATGTATGTAGTACAGATCTTTCACATTCCTCTTTTAATTTGATAAAATGCAAGTGATGGAAGATTGGAAATGTCAGTTTGTAATTCAGCAGGAATTGAATTAATTGAATTCAATACATAGAAGTTGAAAGTCCCACAACTTATGAAAGTGATTTTAACACAAATAAATTAATTAATTGAAGAACGAAATAATACTGGAACATTTTAGTGATAGGAATATATTCCTTTTTCAAAGCAAAAGAAGAGTTGCAACACTTTTCTTACAACAATTTGGTACATAATAATATGATTGAAATGACAATTTTGCCCTTCTTAAAATTAGTAGTTCCTGCAATGTACGCAATAATAAACATTGCTTTGAGGTCCAACAGTTAATCTTTCATCATTTTAAAGGCTGCCCACACCATGAAATGAGCAAAATAAATAAAATAAAACTTGTCATCCTTCATCCTTCCTCATCCAACACAAACTCTATTGGCCACAAAACACAAACTATTACTAGCTATAGAGTCAACAACCATGTATAACCTATCTAAGAATGCAAGTTTGCAAATTTTTGATAATAAATATGCTTCATTGATAAACACTTTGCAATATACATGTGTTTATAACACAGAAAAACAAATAAATGGATAATATATATATATATTATTATAATATAATAAATAATATATATATATATATTTTAAATGGTTCATACTGCGTCTCATAAAAAAAAAGTGTTTGTTAAATTATCCGAATGTCACCCCATCAATGCTCCTTGACCATCATTGCCAAAGGTTGGCTGCAATAAAGGAATCAAAACTTAATCAATTTACGTTCAGAAATAAATCAGTAATAATATGAAATTTCATAAACAAACATTGGTTTAAAGTAAGCACCTGTGAGTGGGGCAATGGCTGGCTACACTTGGAATGACCCTTCCGATTGCTCAACGGTGGTGTATAGGTTGTTGTTGTAGGTGGAACAACTTTTAGTCAAGCACAGAAGAAAGATGGGAACTGTAGTTCCAAGCTCCATGAATATATCAAAAACTGATAATGAAACAGGCATCATTGATTCTCCAAAGAGCTTGATGCTGGAGCTTAGTTCGTCCTCAGTCAAAGGTTAGTCAAATTAGCCAAATATGAATAGAATATCCAAGAATTTGTCAAACATCCGCATTGTTTTAATCCAAACTTAAGATCTACGCAAAGCTCACTAAAAACTTAAAAATTTCTATTTGAAAAACTCTTTTTGCAAGAAGTTTGAGTTTATACTCAAAAAATAATGGGTTACTAAATTTAGTCTGGTGTCATAAAAGCACTAAGAAAAAAAAAAATTTCAACTGCATTTAGACATTAAGAAAACTTACAATTACAGTTATTGTAATAGATAAACTAATACAATAACTTTGACACCATGTATTTTTAAGCAACGTGAACAAATATTATGATCCAGGAGAAATTATATACTATATAAATTCAGCATAAACACCTCTATTTGTTGTGATAAACCGCCAACAAATAATAGACATATGCATAGTTTCAATTATATGAATTCTCTTTTATACAAACTACCTCTTCGAATTCATGATGGTAATAAATATGTCACTTCACATTCATAAATATTAACATTAGCATTGAAATTAAATTAAAATACTTGGTACAATTCAGATAATCATGTAACAAACTGTTAATATATATATATATATATAGTATTCAAAGTAATGAGTCATTTAACTGATACAACGTATCTTTTCGCATTCATCAAATTCAAATAATACCTTATCAATCCATTAATATTCACATTCTTCATGAATATAATTAATATTATATTTCTGTACCCTTTCACATTCAATTAATTAGTATTAATATTAATATATCTTTACCCCTTTACATTCATTAACAAAAATAATGAATCAACTAAATTCATCAAACAAACATATAATCATGCATATGAATATTTTATTAATTAATTTTATATTAATATATCTGTACCCCTTCACATTCAGTTAATTATTACTAATATATATATCTTTACCCCTAGCCTTCACATTCAATTAAACAAAACAATGAATTAAACTAAATTCATCGAACAAACGTATATCATAAAACTAAATTTTAATTAAAACATATAATCATAACATTTTGTGAATGTGAAGTTATTTATCTAATTAAACACATCCAACAAACATTGAATGTATTTTGTTATATAGATTTTGTTATTAATAAAACCAAATAGCTTAAACCAATAACATGCAGACACTTGTACAATTATAGAGCTTCTGAGATCCTATGGCAATCATATCAAGTGCTTCAGAATTATATAGATAAAACAATGAATCATCAAATTCATCAACAAAACAAATCATGCTATTAATTTTATTATTAATTAATTTTAATATTAATATATCTGTACCCCTTCACATTCAGTTAATATTACTAATATTAGTATATCTTATACCCCTTCCTCCTTGCTTCCTGTCCACCAACTAATTCACTTTGGAAAGTCAATCTAAAATTGCCTCATTTTCCAAGTTGACCCTCAGTGATGGCAGATTCTTTGTATTCCTCTCATGTTTGAATTAAAAATAGAAAAATTATGACGTTAAATTGTGAGCACAAATTATGTATTTAATAGTTTGTTATGTCATGATTTAATCAATACAATTAAATTATTATTTTGAATGGTTACTCATGGAACTGAAAGGTTGAAGTTGAAAGCATTTATATATAACAGTTCAAAGTGTTTATGGGTGCAGTTTGTTAGGTTATTTTTGTTTGAATTAATTCCGTTATTGCTATAATTAGTCATATAGTGTGTCCATTTTAGTACAATTCTTGGTTTTATATGTTTATTATATACATTTAATACTGTATGATAGTATCAAAGTGTTTATGGGGATAGAGTCTGTTATACTATGTTATTTACAGGCTTTCAATTATTCTTGTTTGTACGCATCGTATAATATCTCTGTTCACTGGGTTTCTTAGACTTTTTAGTTTCTGAAAGTTGATGTGAAAGCATAATGAATTAATAGTTCAAAGTGTTATGGAGGAGTCTGTTACGTCATTTTTTATTTAGGTTTCTAATTATTTACTTGTCTTCTAATTACAATTATATTTTGTTGACAGGTTTTCTTAGGTTCTTAGAAATAAAGCAATGATGGCTAGATTCACCCAATTGATGGCACGATTAGAAAGAAATCAGAGGATTCTAAAACTTAGAAGGAAAAGTGTACTGGGGACATAATTTTGTTACAAAAAGAATTGAAGAACTATAAATGAATTAAAAGACAAACAGAGATTGAAAAGTTGTTGGAAAATCTTGTGCAGAGACGGGAACAGCTTGTTGTCCTTAAGAAACAGGAAAAAGATTACTGGATGAAAACACAGACTTAACCTGCTCTTGCAAAATAGAAAGATAGAGAGATCAAGCTGTTGATATTGTGACAGACAGTTTATCAAAACCCGAAACCAGTGTTTACATTTTATTGGTTTGGCTATAATTGCTGCAAGTGTTTTCATGTTATTGGTTTATACTATTTTGTATTTACTATATATATTCAATGTTTTGTAGATTAACTGTTTTATTATATTAAATTAGATCAAGAGAAACTCTTCACATTCATGATAAATGTTTTATGATTATACGTTTCTTTCATTGTTTCGTCTATGAATGTGGAGTATAGAACGTAAAGGGTAGATATATATAGATAATATTCATTATAATAATATGCTGAATAAATGCGAGCATTAATATATTGATAAGGTGTATTGTTGAATTTCCTGATTTGATGAGATGCTTGTATCACTTAAGGATTCGTTGCTTTGAATCCTATATATATGTGGATAATTAATATTTTTTACATGATTTATCTGAAGAAAGAAGTAGTCAACTTTTATTGTGCTAAGCATTTAAATTGAGTTTCCCAAAAGCCAGTGCAGATTTTTTAGAAGAAGCCATGTTGGAAGACAGTATCTCTGTTGATGTCAATAATCTTGAACATTAACTTATATAAAGTTCGCAGGAAAAACCTGTTAATTGCTTTGTATTTTTGAAACTGTTTGTAAATATTTATGTTGCACTAACAATTGAAATTTTGTATTTTGCCAAAAAACATGTTGCTAAAAATAGATGCGAATATCTACTTTGTGTTAGTTAGTAATAAATATTACATGAATTATTTAAAAACACAAAAAGGAAGAAAGAACAACAATTTTCTCAAAATCTCCATTTTTTCCTTCTAGAGCTTTGATATCTCTTACCAATAGCTGAAGGTTCATCAATAATATTTTCTCCTCCTGTTCACTGTATTCTGGCTCTTGGTGTCTGTTCCTTCCCACCTTTTCTTTACTTATGTTTGGGATACTTGAATTAGAAGATTGCATTGTACTGCATGTCTTGTTCTTCGATAGTGATTTGCTAGTTGATGTTTTGTCAGTATTTTGGTGTTAAAGCCTGATGTTGAATCGCATCTACTGTTGATGAATCCTTTCCATCTTCCTCTTCAACTACCTGTAATTTTTGTATAAACTATAATAGCATGTTAATGTCAAGCAACTATTGCTATCATTTGAAATTTAAAAAATGTGTTACTTAACATAAAAAATAAAATATATCGACCTCTTCCAATCGCTGTAGCTTGTAATCATTTTCTTGTTCATCATTGACTAGAAATTTTTTAATACAGTATAAATCTCATAACCTTGTTTCAAATCATTTTTTCTGACAACTTAATTTTGAAAACAAAGTCTTTCCACAAAAAGCTTTACAACATCTGGAATTCTTTCATGATTGTTTTCTTGGTTTTTCAATAACTGGGAACATGACAATCCAACCAATTTCTGGCATACTAAATCAACATTATAAAGCCGCTTCAACATGCCATCTGTGACTACAATATCAACTTTATACCTGTTATAACAAACATATTCATTAATAGATATCAAATGTTAACGTTATAATGCTTGTCTTACAACAATTATTTAATTTTCAATAAAAAACTGATTCACCTCATTTGTGGAAATTTTATCTCCTTGTTGCATTTAACACAGTAGAAATTGCTATTTTTCATATCAAAATTTTCTTCTTACAAACACTGCAAGATAAAACACCAACCAAATCTTCCATTGACTCTAATTATTTTTGCCTTTACTGTATATTCTGTAATCCGATCCCAGTATACCACATAAGGCTGCTAAGATATTTCAAAGATACTCTATTTTGAACATCTCCTCCTCAACCGATATCTTATTTGCTTTCTCTTTTGCAATTTAACAACTAAATTTTCATTACTGCAAATCGTACAGCAAATGAGACACAATTGTATAATTATTTCTTAAAATATTTGCAGAAAAGGTTGCTAAAACACGTACTTTCTCTAAAAAGATGGACCACGTCAATTTCCAGATTGATATAGATTCTTGTCCTGAAGTACTATTAAGATTATCTTACCTGTACATTTAAAATCACAAATTATCAAACCATAAATTTCTATCCAATATCAAAAGCCTGATATACCTTGAAACTCTTTAACGTTTGTTGATGTGATAATTATGACAATTGATTTGTCATCTCCCATTAGCAGCTCTCATCAATTTTTTTTCGAATTTCTTCCCATAATGAAACTCTAAATGTCTCCCTGAAAATAACATCGTTTAAGATAATCAAAATTGTACCACATTATTGCGATATTCAGAAAGAACTTACTGTTCAATCTGCAAATGATATCTCGTTTATACAGTTTGTTGATACGATTTTTTCGATCTCACCTACTCCATTCAAAATACCTATAACATCTGTAAACCATTTACTGTATTTAGAATTACAGTAGATAATACAATGTATAACATGAATAGTAATAAAAGGTTTACCTGATAACAAGATGTGTCATTTTTTCTATTTTGCAGATCATTGATACCAGCAAATTGAAATTTAACTCTGGAATAGCAACTGTTACTTCCTTGATCTCCTCGATGGAATATTCATGAGAAATTGTAAACGATAAGCACCTTCAACAGCTTGTAAGTAGCAGCACATGGTATGACCTTCACATTTTTAATCAGTTATATGGCCTTCACGAATTTTGTTCTTAAATTTTACAACTCTATTTTTTGGTATAGTCCCATGCATCACATCATGCTATAAAATAATTACAAATAAAAAAGGTTAACGAACTTACACGATTTCAATGTTGGTAAAATATATAATTTAACAAAAAATATAATCCCTCTTCATCAATAAGAATCATATCAAGACTAATCAGCTCGTTGTCCCTTCTGAAATTAGAACATTCCCCAATCTAGAAACCCTGACAATCAATATCCGATCATCTTGCAATTGATTAATATCTTTAAACAATATTCGAAACTGTCATAACTATCTTGCAAAGATATTAATCCAAAAACATGTGATATTTCAAATTGTATTTGTTATATATATATAGGAACAACAAATTGCGAAAAGGCAAATAGCAAGAGACTATTTCTCGTAAATAGTTACATTTATTGAACATATTTAGTGCATAGTTTCCACTAAATTGATGTGATAACTGAAGTTTGATGAATATTATCATGTTCAGATTAAATGTACATATGTAGAATATCAATAGTTAAGACATAGTGATAAATAGTTAGTTTTAGTGAATATCTTTAAATATTAGGAACACAAAATGCAAAAGGCAGAATAGCAAGAGACTGTTTCTCATAATAGTTTACATTTATTGAACATATTTAGTGCATAGTTTCCACTAAATTGTTGTGATAACTGAAGGGTTGATGAATATTATCATGTTCAGATTAAATGTACATATGGAATATCAATAGTTAAGAGATTGTGATAAATAGTTACATTTAGTGAATATCTTTAAAATATTTTTGAGAAATTATTACTAGTAATTGAAACCATGACTATTATAGCAGCCCAATAAACGCAAACACGTGGACCAATTAGCAACATCCTACATGACAATCATATATCAATCCTACGTGGCACAGAAGAAGCAGTCTACTTCACATTATTTTATATATTCTTGGAAAATGAATTATAAAAGCATTAGGACTACCTATGTTAGATATTTAGTATGTAGAGAATCTTAGAGCGAATTTGATTAGTAAAAATCAGATTTATGATGAGAATCATTAAGTTCATTTTACTAGAACAATGTGTGTGTGCTGGACAGTAACAATAAGGTAGTACTACATCATGTGACAAATGTTATTGTATCCGTACAAAGACTAAAACTTGTTTATGACATAGCTAATGCAGGTAGTGTTGATATTTGGCATCAAGGGTTAAGACACCCTTAATTTAGAGATGAAAAGACTTGTTAAAATTGAAGTTGTAAGAGGTTTACCTAAGTTGAGTTAATCTGATAAGGATGTTTGGTGGTCCATGTTAATTAGGAAAGCAATTAAAGCTTCTCAAACAAAAGAAAACTGTTTATGGGTTCTAAAAAGGTATTAGAGCTACTTCATATGGATTATTGGGTCTATTGCAAATAGAAAGCTTAGGAGGAAAACGTTATACCTTAGTTATTGTAGATTATTATTCAAGGGATACAAGGGTAACCTTTCTAAAATAGAAGTTAGATGATTTTGATAATTTTATGACTATATGCAGTACAATTTAAAGTGAAAAAGGTATCAAATAATTAGAATAAAAAGTGACCATGTGGTGGATTTCAAATTCTAATTTTGATGAGCATTGGTGTTGGGATATAAACCAGAAATCCTCCAAGAGAGTTCAAACACGATCAAGATTATCAAGAAGAACACAGCAAAAACAGAGACAGGGAGGAATGACAAAGAAAGGAAGAATACACACGGTGTTTACTTGGTTCGGATTTTAACTCAAGAATCCTACTCCAAGGCAGGGTTTGTAAGGCCCTAGTTCGTCCACTATATTGAAGTCAGATACAAAAACTAATCTGAGAATTACAATTCTGAAAGCTTAACTCTCACGTCTTTCTCACTCTGTTTTTCGTTATTTCCAGAAGGTACAGTCCACCTTCTTTATACATGATCCTAAGAGAAGGTTTGACGGTTATCACAACCATGTGAGCTTAGCGTGGTTAGTTAGAAAATAACTAACGTAACAAACGCTAGCCATGCAGCTGAATAACCGTCTTATCTTCTTAACAGAATGAGAGGCATTAACCAACACATTGGATAGCTTAGGAATTAAGCATGAATTCTTAACACCTAAGATGTCTCAGCGCAATGGAGTTCTTGAAAGGAAGATGGCTCGAGTGATGTTGGCAAGTGAGGATTTACCGAAGTATTTTTTTGCGTTGAAGCTATGGATATTGCTTGTTACATTATTAATAGAGTATATCTTAGACTTGGAACTAAGCAGACTCCATATAAGATCTGGAATAATAGAAAACCCAACCTTAAATGCCTAAGAACATTTGGGAGTAAGTATTACATTTTAAGGATAGAGAGTATCTAGACAAGATGGATCCTAAGAGTGATGAAGGAGTATTTTTAAGGTATTCTCCAAATAGTACTACTTATCTAGCTTACAATAAAAGGACTTTAAGTATGTTGGAATCCACATAATGTTGTGATAGATGATTCTAGAGTTGATAATACTAAGAATCAAGATGAAGCAATAACTATCCAAATTGAGGAAAGTACTAGACATGATTTGATTAAAGATGATTTAAATGAGAAGAACGGACAACCTTCTACATAGGTTTAGAAATTAAACTCTAAGGAAGACATTCTAAGTAATCCTAAGAGTGGAGTTAAGACTAGAAGACAATTAGAGAATGAATTGAATCATGTTTGCTATGTTTCTAGTTATGAACCTAAGACTCCTGAAGCTGCATTGAAATATGAGAATTGGATTAATGCCATGCAAGAATAGTTGAATTGATGTATGGGAACCTGTTCCTAGACCAGAAGCAATCACTGTAATTGGTACCAAATGAGCGTTTTTTCATACACATGCAACGTGTAGCAAGTATACTAGTCGCAAAAAGTAATAGAATGATGAGTGAGTATCGTTCCCACGAGGATTGTTCGCTAAGCACTAAGTTTCCTAATGTTCTCAAGTTAGAGCAACCGAATTCTTTTGGATTAATGGGAACTATGAATGCAAGATGTAAAACACGGATAAAAATCAATTCAAACAAACGGGTAGGGTTTTGACTTCATTCGGACTCTATGGGTTAAACCTAAAGAATTAAGCTAAAATCGTATTCACATGCATTGATTGTAAATCGAACTCTCTAAAGTGTCAAACATACCTTCTCAGGCTATGTTTTCCTACTCTTCCTTATTAACCTTCCGCCCCAACAAATTGAAAGTTAATAATTCTAAGCTCATTAAGCACAAGAGTCCTAAAATGATTTCATTGTTTCTTGAATCTATCTCTAGCATCCAATACTACAATGGTGATTACCCAAGAAGCCTAATATGATTCATTTCTCAATCTCATCATGTTCATCACATAAAACCAGTAAATGCAGAGTAAACACACAATCAAAGCAAAATCATATGAACAGAAAATAATCAATAACTTAACCCATAAAAATCCAAACTACAATCAAAACCCTAACCCAAAATGGGTTAGTTCATGGCTAAATCAACAAAACAAATGAAAGAAACGATAAAGTTCAACATAATGAAAATAAAAGAAAAGATAAGAAATCTCCCCAAATGACGAATCCCCTGGTTCGAAATCGAATCTTTACCCTTGTTCAATCTCAAAAATGCCTCAAAATGAAACTAAGGAAATGTAAAAGGCAGCTCTAACCCTATTCGAAGACTCCCCCCCAAAAGGCTAAGTGCTTTCATTTATACCTCGCCCCAAATTCTTCAGAAAAACACGTAAAAGTAAAACTGTGCGTTTTACAAAACTGGAAATTACAACAGTTGCCGCGGCGAAGAAGAAATCTTGCCACGGTGAAGAAAGAAGCAGACTTGGTGCGTGACTGGCGCACTTCGCTGTGGCGAAGAACAACATTCACCGCGGCGAAGCTTCCTGACAAATTCTGAATTTACAGAATTGCCCCTTTGCTTGCATCTTCGCTTGATTCTTCGATCTTCGGTGCTCTCCCTTGGGAACAAGCTTCATAGTGCTTTACCTTGCTTCAGAACTCTCCCAACTTCTGAGATCCGCTTAGTTTTGAGTCCAGAATTTCCAATTCTGTCTTTATTAGCTCAAAATGTTCATTTTAACCTAAAACATGAAATGTAAAGAATTAAGCAACAATTTAGGTCAAAATGAACTAGAAAGTACCTGAAATCCGACTAAAAAGTCTAATAAAAATGGTATAATCCACGGATTATCACCAAATGGGTTTTTAAGAACAAAACTAATGAAACTGGAATGATAGTAAGAAATAAAGCTTGCTTAGTAGCTAAAGGTTATTGGTGCATTTTCGGAGGCTTAGAGTGAGTTGTAATTCTTCTAAACAATACAAACATACAAAACACGCTAAAATACATGAACTAGATAAAGTAAAGGATAAATCAAAGATAATACACAACAAATAACAATATAAAGTAAAGATAAGTGCCAATGATCTCCAAAGCGTAAAGGCTACGCCACTAGCTATGGAACATCATTAACAAGATAGAAGCCAAATTCCTAAGGCTTAAAGGCAACACCAACGACCAAGGGTCTCCAAAACATAAAGGCATGGCCACTGGTTTTGGATTCTGCCACCAAGCATGGCAAGAACTTGGTAAAGGAAAAATGATAAAACTCTCTCAAGAGCTCTCACATTTTCATTTCTAAAAATTTAACTCTCAACTTGTATTACAATGAAGGAGAAGACCCCTTTATATAGGGTTACATTGGATGCCACATAGGAGAGAGAATTACAAAGTCAAATTCAAGATAATATTGCTTTACATGATTATAGAAGATATTCGTAACTTGACTAATCAATCCAGATAAAGCGAACACCTAAGATGTCTCAGCGCAATGGAGTTCTTGAAAGGAAGATGGCTTGAGTGATGTTGGCAAGTGAGGATTTACCAAAGTATTTTTTTGCGTTGAAGCTATGGATACTGCTTGTTACATTATTAATAGAGTATATCTTAGACTTGGAACTAAGCAGACCCTATATAAGATCTGGAATAATAGAAAACCCAACCTTAAATGCCTAAGAACATTTGGGAGTAAGTATTACATTCTTAAGGATAGAGAGTATCTAGAAAAGATGGATCCTAAGAGTGATGAAGGAGTATTTTTAAGGTATTCTCCAAATAGTACTACTTATCTAGCTTACAATAAGAGGACTTTAAGTATGTTGGAATCCACATAATGTTGTGATAGATGATTCTAGAGTTGATAGTACTAAGAATCAAGATGAAGCAGTAACTATCCAAATTGAGGAAAGTACTAGACATGATTTGATTAAAGATGATTTAAATGAGAAGAAAGGACAACCTTCTACATAGGTTTAGAAATTACACTTTAAGGAAGACATTCTAAGTAATCCTAAGAGTGGAGTTAAGACTAGAAGACAATTAGAGAATGAATTGAATCATGCTTGCTATGTTTCTAGTTATGAACCTAAGACTCCTGAAGCTACATTGAAATATGAGAATTGGATTAATGCCATGCAAGAATAGTTGAATTGATGTATGGGAACTTGTTCCTAGACCAGAAGCAATCACTGTAATTGGTACCAAATGGGTCTTTAAGAACAAAACTAATGAAACTGGAATGATAGTAAGAAATAAAGCTTGCTTAGTAGCTAAAGGTTATTGATGCGTTTTTGAAGGCTTAGAGTGAGTTGTAATTCTTCTAAACAACACAAACATACAAAACACGCTAAAATACATGAACTAGATAAAGTAAAGGATAAATTAAAGATAATACACAACAAATAACAAGATAAAGTAAAGATAAGTGCCAATGATCTCCAAAGCGTAAAGGCTATGCCACCGGCTATGGAACATCATTAACAAGATAGAAGCCAAATTCCCAAGGCTTAAAGGCAACACCAACGGTCAAGGGTCTCCAAAACATAAAGGCATGGCCACTGGTTTTGGATTCCACCACCAAGCATGGCAAGAACTTGGTAAAGGGAAAATGATAAAACTCTCTTAAGAGCTCTCACATTTTCATTTCCAAAAATTTAACTCTCAACTTCTATTACAATGAAGGAGAAGACCCATTTATATAGGGTTACATTGGATGCCACATAGGAGAGAGAATTACAAAGTCAAATTCAAGATAATAATAAACTATGGGACACACCCTAAATGTCCTCTAAAAGCCAAAATGTCTACAAACATAAGTAAGAATCTTTGACCTAGAAATTTCCCAAAATGGTAAGGAACATGGAGCCGCCAAGGATGACAACCTTGTCTTTGCCAAATCAAGAATGTCTTGAGCCGCCCATGTCATAATCTTGTCCACTTTATTAAATGCCTCAATGTGCATATGTTTGATTAGCTTTTGTTCCCTCCATTTTAACTTGAAAATCTTGGCTCCAACTATTCAAACTACACCCAAAAAAATGGATTGGGCCTATTGGATCAACAATTGAGGGGCTTGGACGAAATGGGCTTAACTTGAGCTCATCTTGCTGCATTCCTTCTCCTTGGATTGAATTGACTATGGGTTTGGATTTGCCTTGCAATGTTACTTCAACTTGGGCTGATTTGCTTCTAGAATTATGAATGGCTTTTCCCATGAACTTTGCTTGGCTCATATAAAGATTAATGGGCTGCCTTGAATGTGAATTCCCATCAGTTATACCCAAATTGAACATATAAATTTTGATAAAACCTTTACACCTGGAGGTAGGTTAGAATTAGTTAGGATTTTTTGTCTATTGCTTGTTATCTACATTTTAAGTTATTTAAGATGATGTCAAAAGTGCATTTTTTAATGGATTTTTTGATGAAGAAGTCTATGCTGATCAACCGATAGGATTTGAAAATCAAAATTATCCTGATCGTGTTTATCATTTAAAGAAAGTACTATATAGTTTGAAGCAAGCACTCAAAGCCTGGTATAAATGTTGATCTAATTATTTGTTAACAAAAGGTTATAAACGTGGAGCTATAGACAAAACTTTATTTATCAAGAGAGATAATGGTAATGGTAATGTTTTAAACTTGCAATTGCAAACCCTAAGTCGCAAAACTGAGTACTAAAATTCTCAAAATTCTCAAAATTCTCTCAACTCTCGATCATTTTTCAATCACTCAAGGTATGTTGATACTAGACCTTTATCAAATATTTCTTTTGCATTTTGATTGAATATTATGCTATGATTACTTAGATTGAAAGAGTGAATGATTAATGTCTTGAAATTTAAAAATTTATGATTTTGATGTTGAATTGAAAAAAAACGCGTTTATTGATATTTTGGGGTTATTTTAGTAATTTAAGGAAAGGGTTTTGTGAACTTAGAAATCTCCATTTTCAAATTTGAAAGTACTATCAAATTTGTTATGATGTTTAGGTTATGAATATCTGCTTAAATTTGAATTTTGACAACATTTGAGAAATTTGAAGTTTTACCAGCAAAATTGTAACTTCGGCTAACTTAGAGAAATTCCAAATTTTTAGATGTTTGTTTTATATTTTGTCTAAAGGTTGCATATAGATTCTAAATATTGATTAGTTGTATAGATTTGTTTCTACATAACTTTTGTTATTTGTTTAGGATGCCTCCGAGACAAATTTAGGTTGATGAAGATGAGGGTGCTCGATAGTGTTTTCAGTCTACATTTGGTCATAGACCAGTGCTGATAAAGACAGAGATCTCTCTACATAGGATAGACTTCCATGGCATTCTGTTATGTATCAAAAGAAGGGGAAAGGCAAAGGCAAATTAGCTATGCTTTCTAGGCTTCTATATTTTCATAATTTCTAAAAGAGTTTGTTATACCTCCTTAGATCCTTAGGCACTGCCAAGTGTAGTCGGTTGGAGGTTGTCAATAACAAACCACCATATATACTCAATACCTGTAAAGAGAGATTCATTGATTAGGTAATACAAAAATTCTGCAAAATTCTCCTCCTTATTTTGTCCTTTTCCTTCATTCTCCTTTCCCTTCTTCTTCTCTTCTACTCTCATTCTCTCTTAATTTCTCAGGACTAGTTTCAGTCATTAAAAAATTGGTATCAGAGTAGAAGAACCTTGGGTCTTGACTATGCAGATAAGTAAAAAGACGAGGAACACTAAGGCTGCTTCGGCAGAGGAGTCGGCGATATAAGGTCTAGAGGATCAATTAAATTCTTTACAAAACTGATTGGAAGAATGAATGACTTTGGGCTCGAAAGGCTGGAGGCAATTCATCAAGAGAATCTTCGACGGTTCGAAGATATTAGAGTGGAGCAATTAGAGATGACGAAGGACTAACAAAAATCTCAATCGCTATATGAAAAGTTGTGATCTAAACCAACAGAGCATGAGGAATGAAACGCAAAAGGCATTCCCTGAAAATCAAAAGATCCTTGCCAACCTCAAATAGATGTCCAAAACTTACACCGAGGTAAGGAACCTATCTCTATGACAAAACATCTCGAGACACCAGGGGAATTTTACCAACTCCTAGGGAATATGATGATATCAGTAGCAATGTAATGCTCTCTCTCTCTCTCTAGCTAGTATCCTCATAAAATAACAATAAAACTCAATTTATATATATATATATGCATGTAAGAAAATATACATGTAGATGAGTATAAAATAATGGGCCCATAACTAATTTTTCTTTATACACAATTATATAATGTAATAAAGTCAGAAAACATCAACTCGACAGTGTTGCCAAACCCTTCCGCTTCTTGACGTTCCAAGCGACCGCATCTCACCTATTACCTGCAAAAATATTGAAAACAACGGGGTGAGCACTAATTGCTCAGTAAGTAAACCCACTATGTTACTTTTCTATCTCCGTTGCTCATATTTTGAATTTCTTGCCTTACATCACACTTCTTTATTCTGCTTTGTTCTTTCTCAATTTCTAATTTCTCACTACTCATGATAGTAGGCATGACATCATGCATAAGTATGATGCAAATGCACAAATGCATAGGATGTGCATTTTCTTTTCTGTTTTTCTATTTTCTTATTCTGTTTTATGTTTTTTTTCTCTGTATTTCCTTCTATACTTCCTTTCTTTCTATTCTTCCTTCCTTTCTTTTCTTTTCTTTTCTGTTCTTTCTTTCTTTTCTTTTCTATTTTTTCTTTTCTTTTATTTATTTATTTATTTCTATTCTTTCTTTCTTGCCGATCGAACTTGGTTGAGGCATGGATTCGGAACCTTGGCCGTGTGAGTGTATTCTCTAATTTTGGGTACAGTCCTCATCTACATTCACTTATAACGGACTATACAATTATTCTTTCTGATTCTGAGGCCACTCACTAAAGGCTGCATGCATGCGGGGCTAGGTCACTCACAGGTTCCCCATCGCAACAACCTTCTCCTTTCTTATCTTTTTACACTTCTTTAAATAAAGTTTCAAATTTGAATTATTCTTTAATATTTCTCTTTTCTTCTCTTTGTTCTTTAATGTTCTTTAATGCTCTTATGAGTATGTATGCATGTAGATGGGCTCATGCTTATTATTCTTTCTAAATTCACATGTTTGGATGCAATAATGCAATATGGAATGTGAACATGTCATTCTCTACCATCTACAAACTCATCTCAAGACAACAAATAATCATACTCATGCATGCACTTCTCTTTAACATTTCATCAAACAATTTATATGCACACACAAACATTAAATTGGCTACACTTTTACATCTCTTCTAAGCCACCAAAATTTGGAACAAAACTCACCAAAATCAATGTCAAACCTGGCCAGGATTTACACTTCATAAATTCTACTCCAATTCTTCCATAATTCATCCAAACTCTCATCAAACATCAAATACACAAACATTACTTCTCATGGATAAATTCTAACCATCATTCAACATCCATTCCATCAACAATTGTTCACATATAAGCACATACATGCATAAAAGAAGTTCTCTACACAATATTGCTCCAATCATGACTAGGGTTGGATTTACTTACCTTAGATGTGAGCAATCCAACACTTTAGTAGTCTTCCTTTATTCAACTCTCTTTCTCTTAAATCCTATGAACACAAATCATAAGAATTCAACACTTTAAAAATTAAATCTCACATCTTAGTGCAAGGATCTTACCTAAGGATGCTTGAGATTGAAATTCCACTAAAAATAAACCAAGATCTATGAATTTTCCTTGAAAAATGATTGAAGAAATTTGAGAGAACCTGGGTGGAAAGTGGCGTGAATGGAAGGGGAAGAATGGCTAGGGTTTCATTCTTGAACTCTTAATATAACAAAATATTACTTATAGTTTCCCATTTTACCCTTGCACTTTCTATGA
This sequence comes from Pistacia vera, assembly GCF_008641045.1. Lineage (NCBI taxonomy): Eukaryota > Viridiplantae > Streptophyta > Magnoliopsida > Sapindales > Anacardiaceae > Pistacia > Pistacia vera. The sequence continues at coordinate 421,571 of NW_022195726.1, forward strand.
AATTTCATCTATCTCCCTTAATCAATTACCACAATGCCCTCATTTTATTCACTTCTCCATGTTATTCTACTTCTTTTCACTCCCCATTTTTTCAACTAATTATGAGTGAAAAGACCATTTTACCCCTAATGAAGGTTTAAGGAATTTTCTTCACACTTATTCAAGATAACTTTAACAAATTCAATTAAGAGTATTAGGGCATAAATAAAGCTACATACCTTGATGTGGGCGTTACAAGCAATTACCCAACCATGGCACCTTCTTTTTGGAGCAAATTATTGCCCAAAGTAGATCTTCCTATGTTTGAGGGAGATGATCCTAGGACTTAGGTTACTAAAAGCAGGAGGTATTTCAATATTCAAGATGTAAGTGATAATAGGAAGGTTGAATTAGCTTCTCTGTTTTTGTTGGGAAAAACAGAGATATGGTTCCAAAATTGAAGGAAAAAGAAGTGATAGAATGGGAGCAATTTGTGAAATATTGTACGATAGGTTTGGGGATAATCTTATGGAAGATATAATTGAGTCATTTAACTCACTACAGTAGGAAGGTAGTGTGGAAAAGTTCCAAATCAAATTTGAGGAACTTGAACCTCATATGGAGAGATTGAACCTTAACTTGGCTGAGTCCTATTTCATCTTTAGCTTCATTGGGGGCCTCAAAAGTGAAATTAAGCCCATGGTAAGACTCCTAAGGCCTACCAATTTGTACCAAGCCATTGAACATGCCAAGATTCAAGAAATTCTCCTTTAAGAGATGTCTAAGGCTTTAAACCTTAACCATAATCAAAATCCCTATTCTAGTACCAAAACAAACACCCATAGTCTTACTAACTTAAACAACTAGCCTTATCTTAAATCCAATTACCCGAACCACAAACACAAACCCCATAAAACCTGCCCATCCGAGCCAAAAATCCACCCTCACTAAATCTTGTGGATCTAATGCAAATAAAATCCAACCCAAGAAAAACCCTAGGAGATGTTATAGATGTACGGAAAGGTATTTTTCCATAGCAACATTGTGAACCAAAGAAATTAATGGCCTTACAAGAAGAACTAGAAGAATTAGTAGTAGAAGAAGAAGGGGTGATGGAAGAGGGCCATGAATAGGAAATGATTGAATGTGGTGATGAAAAGGAAGAATGAATGAAGTTATCTATGACTGCCATCGATGGGGGAGTAAGTGACAATACCATCAAGCTCAAAGGGCAAATGAAAGGAAAAGAGATTTTGATATTGATTGATAGTGGGAGTACCCGTAGCTTCGTGGATTGCAAGAATTTGTAGGAGCTTAAGCTTGAGAGGATGCAAATTCCACTAATTACTGTCATGGTAGCTGATGGCAAAATACTAATGGTGAATGCCAAATGTTTGGGCTATACATGGACTATGCAAGGACATAATTTCAAGTTTTATGTGAGGGTATTGGAATTGGGAGACTATGATATGATATTAGGTGTAGATTGGATGAAAACTTGCACACCAATAACATTTATTTTGAGGAAAATGGTTTGATAGTTAAGAAAGACGAGAAATTGGTGGAATTAAATGGTATAGCGGAGGAAGTCTCTTTAAAGTGATGATTTGCAATGGGTTACAGAAGTTGGTAAAAAAACAAATGGAGTGGAATAACAATGAGGATTTTTTCATTAACCATCAGAGAACTTGAAGTCTTAGGAAGGTCACAGCAACACAGTGAGTTCCAATGGGAATTGAGGGAGCTACTCCATAGATTCTATTGTGTATTCTCAGAACCTAAAGAGTTACCCCCTTTAGGATACACAATTACTAAATATCATTAAAAACAATAGTTGAACCCGTCAATGTCAAGCCATATTGATATTCTTACTTTCAAAAGGTAGGGATTAAGAAACTCACTACTAAAATGTTGAATTCTGAAATAATTTAGCCTAGTAGCAGCCTCTACGCATCTCTAGTTCTCTTATTCAAGAAAAAAGGGATTTTGCATAGATTACCAACAATTTAATGAGAAAACTGTGAAGAACTAGTTTCCAATTCTAATAATTGAAGACTTATTGGATGAGCTCTATGGGGCAACCATTTTTTCTAAACTGGATCTTAGGGTTGGGTACCATCAGATACAAATGGAACCTATTGACATCCCTAAGATGACATTCAGGATGCACACATGCCATTTGGAATCTTTAGTTATGTCGTTTGGCCTAACTAATGCCCCTACCACTTTCCAAGCCCTAATGAACCAAATATTTTAGCCTTATCTGAGAAAATTTGTTCTAGTTTTCTTTGATGACACCCTAAGTCCCACTTGAGGCATCTAAAACAAGTCTTTCAAATATTGGTTGAACATCAGCTGTTTGCTAAGATGTCAAAGTGCGAATTTGGAAAGACTGAGATGACTTATCTTGGAAATCTTATATCTAGTAGAGGGTAGCAATGGATCTGTCCAAAGTAGAGGCAATGAGTTCATGGTTAGTACCAGTTACATTGAAAAACTTAAGAGGATTTCTAGGAATAACTGGTTATTATAAAAGGTTCATTAAGAATTATCGAAAAATTAGTAGACCCTTGATTGATTTGTTGAGGAAAGATACTTTTATGTGAAGTTCTGAGGGTTAAGAAACTTTTGAAAACCTCAAAGTTGCAATGAGTTCAGCTCCAATCTTCGCTCTACCAAATTTTACTCAAGAGTTTACATTATTATTTGACCCCCAATGGTTGTGAGATTGGTGTAGTCCTTATGCAGAAGGGGAAAGTTATTGCTTTCCACTCAAAGCCACTCAACCTGAGAAACCAATAGCTATCAGCATATGAAAAAGAGTTGTTAGCATTCCTATTTACGGTTTCTAAGGATAAGCACTACCTAGAGCAATGCCAATTTATTATAAGGACTGATCACAAGAGCATAAAACATCTTCTGGAATAGAGGTTACACACCTATGTTCAGTAGAAAGAGGTCACTAAATTGTTGGGGTGGACTATAGAATTCAATACAAGAAGGGGGTTGAGAATTAAGTAGCGGACGCTCTATCCCGTAAGCCAGATATGGAGTACATACACTACCTTGCTTCTTCTATTATTCAGACATGGATGGAAGAAGTCTAGGATTCATATGAAGGCGGTGAGGAAGCTATCAAACTATTACAAGCTATGTCGATTAAACCTAACTTGGCACCTAACTATACTCTCAAAGCTGGACTTTTATATTATAAAGGAAAGTTGCATATGGGGAGTAGCAGAGATTTGAGGTCCAAATTAATTGAGATTTTTCATGAATCACTTCTTGGAGGCCATTGAAGAATCCATAACACTTATCAGATGTTGAGACAAGCATTTTACTAGCCCGGGATGCAAAAATCAGTGATAAAGTGGGTTCTAACTTGTTATATTTGTTGAAGATGCAAGTCAGAGTCCTATGTCTATCCAGGATTGCTTCAATCGCTGCCTATCCTATCACAAGCCTGGCAATCCATGTTGATGGATTTCATTGACAAACTACCTAGGTCTCGTTCGACTCCATAGTAGTAGTGGTGGACAAATTCACAAACTGTGGCCATTTCTTTGCTCTATCACATCCTTATATTGCTGCCAAGGTAGCTCATGTATTCAAGGAAGGGGTGTTCATAATGCATGAGCTACCTGAAAATATTATTTCTAGTAGAGATAGACTATTCATTTGTCAATTTTGACAAGAACTCTTCACTCTTTTGGGCACTAAAATACAACCTAATACCGCCTATCACCCTCAGATGGACGACCAAACCAAAAGGGTGAATCGATGCCTAGAAGCTTATTTATGGTGCATGTGTTTTGCACAACCTAGACATTGGGCTAAATGGCTGCATTTTGCGGAGTGGTAGTACAACACCATTTTTCACAGTTCTTTGAAGAGGACACCATTCCAAGCCCCATATGGCTACCCTCCTCTTTTACCATATTTGCCTAAAAATTCCACTTTAGTGACGGTTGTTGAAGAATTCCTAACCTAGAGGGCTCAAATGTTGGAACAACTAAAGGAACAATTAGCAATTGCAAGCAATAAAATGAAGTATGCAAACAGAAAAAGGTCAAAAATAGAATTTCAAGTGGGGGACCACTACTAGAAAAACCCCCTTCCTTGACAGAATGAGTTGACAGATTTTCTTGACCGTTCTAAAAAACTGTCAAGAATTGTAATTCTTGATAATTTATGAACTATCAAGAATTTGAAATAGTCTTTGACCGTTTTAGATGATTATTGATAGTTATTAACTATCAAGGAATTGGTTAAAAATAAATTTTTTGAATCTTGTTCTTGACTACTGTAGTCTCAATCCTTAACAGTTTTTAACTGTCAAGGATTAAGTATATAAAAAAAAAAAAAAAAAAACAAAAAAAATTGCCTAAAACTTTTCCCACCCATTTTTTGCCGCCCATTTTTCATTAATTATTCCCACAATTTTTTCCCTAAAACATATGCTCACCTGCTATTTTACTCATTTGTGCAAACCCTCATAGTCGACTTCCTTCCGACACTAGAGAAAAAAGTTCTCGTTTCTACTACTCTTGTTCAGCAGACGACGACTCGCTCATTGACTCTGGTGCTTACTCCATGCCTATTTCAATAAAGATTGTTAACTTTGCCGAGTTCTTGGCGAGGCGTATCCTGAACACCAAAATGCAGGGGTGTTTAGAAAAATGTAGAAATTAAACTGAACTGGGAAACAAATTGGTTTTCCGTTTATCCGAAAAACTGATTCGGTTTCGGTCCATAGAAATGCAAAAAAAATAAATTTCTGATTTTATTTTAAAAAAAAAAGTAAACAATTTTTTTTTTAAAAATTTAAGAAGTAAACAAATTAAAAAGTCCCTAAATCCTTCCAATTAAAGAAAAACAAAACCCCAATCCTGGTTTCAGGGTAAATAAAAAAAGAGTAAACAATTTTGCTCGGGAATTGTTTGAATCCTTAAAAATAAAAAGCGTAAACCCAACTGAACATAATTCCCAAACAAATTTTACCCTAAGACGCAAAACACTCTCCACTTCTCCACACCGTTCGCATCTTCTTCTTCATTGTTTCCCTGAAATCTGTTCTTCTCCAGTTGTCCTTGTCAGTTTGGCTATCGTCCGTCGAACCTCATCTGTTCTCAATCTTTTCACAGCCGACTTCTATGCCAAACGCTCTTACAACAGTCGGCAGCCACTCTTTGTCAGTCCTCTGTAAAAAGTATTTCAGTCTTCTTCAATTTGTTTCTACCCAGTTGTTTCTTTAATTTGTTTGTGGATGCGTTGATTCTCGGCTGCTTAATAGAATGATGTCATTTGATTTGCGTTGGCTAGAGCCAATGAAAATGCGAGAAGCTATGCAAATTGGTATCGTATCTATGGGGGACGACAAGGTTCTGTCGGATGGTGGCCACAGTGAAATACGCTTCCTTGGGCTGGGATAAGGGCTGTCTTCCAGCCGAGTTCACCACGGGGGGGAGGAAGTTCGCAGTTTGCAGTTTGTAATCCTTTTGTTCGCGTGCGTGTAAGCCTTAAGCGTAGTTCCTTCCTTGTCTGTAACGCTCTAAGGAGAGTGAGGTACTCTCGAATGAAGGACCTTTAGGTCTTTCTTCACGGATTAATCCAAAAATAATTAACCAAGAGATGGGGAAGACGACGAGAAAAGAGAGGATGGGAATAAGACGAGAAGAAGAGACGAAGAAGAAAGTTTAATGTTTTTTTTTTTTTTTTTTTTAAAGTATGGACACCAGTCCAAACGTAAGGGACGGCCGTCCCAAAGTTTTTTTATTTTCATTTTTGGTTAAGGACAGACGTCCCTATTTGGCGACGCCCGTCCAAAATAAAGGGTGACCGTCCATAACGGATGAACAGCCGTCCCTGATGTTTATAAATTTTTTTTTATTGTTTTTATTCGACGGGCGTCCTTTAAATGGGGACGCCTGTCCATATAATATGGACGGAAGTCCATGTGAGTGAACGGCCCCAAATTTGATGGATGACCGTTCACTAGAAAAAATTGATAAAAAATCAGACGCCTGATACACGTAGGCCGGTACATATTTTTAGTGCAAATTTGGGTTTCCGTTAGCTTTGTTGAAAATTAGAAAGGTCAGGCCCCATATGGCTACCCTCCTCTTTTACTAGATTTGCCTAAAAATTCCACTTTGGTGGCGGTTGTTGAAGAATTCCTAACCTAGAGGGCTCAAATGTTGGAACAACTAAAGGAACAATTAGCAATTGCAAGCAATAAAATGAAGTATGCAAACAGAAAAAGGTCAAAAAGAGAATTTCAAGTGGGGGACCACTACTAGAAAAACCCCCTTCCTTGACAGAATGAGTTGACAGATTTTCTTGACCGTTCTAAAAAACTGTCAAGAATTGTAATTCTTGATAGTTTATGAACTATCAAGAATTTGAAATAGTCCTTGACCGTTTTAGATGATTCTTGATAGTTGTTAACTATCAAAGAATTGGTTAAAAATAAATTTTGTGAATCTTGTTATTGACTGCTGTAGTCTCAATCCTTAACAGTTTTTAACTGTCAAGGATTAAGTATATAAAAAACAAAAAACAAAAAAAAAATTTGCCTAAAACTTTTCCCACCCATTTTTTGCCGCCCATTTTTCATTAATTATTCCCACAATTTTTTTCCCTAAAACATATGCTTACCTGCTATTTCACTCATTTGTGCAAACCCTCATAGTCGACTTCCTTCCGACACTAGCAAAAAAAGTTCTCGTTTCTACTACTCTTGTTCAGTAGACGACGACTCGCTCATTGACTCTGGTGCTTACTCCATGCCTATTCCAATAAAGATTGTTAACTTCGCTGAGTTCTTGGCGAGGCGTATCCTGAACACCCAAATGCAGGGGTGTTTAGAAAAATGTAGAAACTAAACTGAACTGGGAACCAAACTGGTTTTCCGTTTATCGCAAAAACTGATTCGGTTTTGGTCCATAGAAATGCAAAAAAACAAATTTCTAATTTTATTTAAAAAAAAAAAAGTAAACAATTTTTCTTTAAAATTTAAGAAGTAAACAAATTAAAAAGTCCCTAAATCCTTACAATTAAAGAAAAACAAAACCCCAAACCCGGTTTCAGGGTAAATAAAAAAAAAGAGTAAACAATTTTGCTCGGGAATTGTTTGAATCCTTAAAAATAAAACAACAAAGCTACGAACACCGAAAAATTTGCACCGAAAATGTGTACCGGCCTACGTGTATCAGGCGCTTGATTTTTTTATCAATTTTTTCTAGTGAACGGCCGTCCATCAAATTTGGACGGCTGTTCACTCACATAGACTCCCATCCATATTATATGAATAGGGGTCCATATACCAGGGACGGGCGTCCCCATTTAAAGGACGCCCGTCCCTGAATAAAATACAATAAAAAAATTTTATAAATATTAGGGACGGCCGTTCATCCGTTATGGACGGTCATCCCTTTTTTTTTGAACGGGCATCCGCAAATAAGGGACGCCCGTCCTTAACCAAAATATGAAAAAAAAAAAAAAAACGATTAATGCTACTCACTTTTGTAAATATATAGTATGGTACGGGTACCATATGTCATTTTAACAAAGGTGAGTAAGAGAAATGAGTAAGGATAGCATTTTCCAAAAAAAAAAACTTTGGGACGGCTGTTCCTTACGTTTGGACTGGCGTCCATTGGGAATGGACGCCAATCCCTTACGTTTGGACGGGCGTCCATTAGGAATGGACGCATGTCCATACTTTTTTAAAAAAAAAAAAACATTAAACCTCTTCTTTTTCGCTCTTCTTCTTCGTCATCAATATATAAGACTTTTCTGGAACTTGATCTTTTCTGGAACTTGATCTTTCTATCTTTTCTTTGTTTTTAATATATCGGGTGGGCTAAGCCGACTAAGCACTAAAACACAATATAATTCACTCTACGAGCAGGCAAGAGTCTAGTAGGTTGAAAAAAATAAACCATCTCCTCGAAGATCTTCAAAGTATATGGCAAGAGTCTAGCAGGCATGTTGTTCACAAGGTTCTTGGATTCCTATGAGTTTCATTTGTATATTACTCATATATCTTGTGTGCTTTTTCAATTGATTTATCTTAAATTAAATGAGATATGCTTTCCCTCATGTTTAAGTTTTTTGGTGTGCAGCTAGTGGCAGGTCGACACTCAATCTTGAAAGACGGCTAGATCATGAGGGACATCCTCTTGCTATTACCACAGCTAATGCCGTTGCTGCCACCGGAGTTCCTCCTTGGAACTGGAGGGACACCCCACCAGGAAAAGGCTGCTGCTCATTCTTTCTTGAAGATGAAGACATAGCAGTGGCTGCTGTAACAGCTGCTATGGCAGCAGCCACTGAAACAGCAGCGTGGAGCTGCGCATTCTGGGCTCTGCAGCCACTGAAATAGCAGCGCGTTTTAGGAGAAGAAGAAAGAAGAAAGTAGAGCCCAGAAACAACGAGTGAGTTGGTTCCGATGCTCTTTTGTGTATCCACAATGAGTGAGTTGGTTTCGGCGAAGTTGGAGAGAGTTGTTGAGAAGATAGTAGGGGGGGCAAGTGAAACGGGCTATGGCTGGAGTTGGGTACTAACAGGTGGGTCTTGTTCGGGGCTGAGAGCAAAATGAAAATGGCGGAGAAGCTATGCAAAGTTGGTATCGTATCTATGGGGGACGACAAGGTTAGCTGTCGGAGATGGTGGCCACAGTGAAATACGCTTCCGTTGGGCTGGGATAAGGGCTGTCTTCCAGCTCGAGTTCACCACGGGGGGGAGGAAGTTCGCAGTTTGCAGTTTGTAATCCTATTATAGTTCGCGTGCGTGTAAGCCTTAAGCGTAGTTCCTTCCTTGTCTGTAAGCGCTCTAAGGAGAGTGAGGTACTCTCGAATGAGAGGACCTTTAGGTCTTTCTTCACGGATTAATCCAAAAATAATTAACCAAGGAGATGGGGAATGAAGACGAAGAAAAAGAGAGGAGATGGGAATGAAGACGAAGAAGAAGAGCGAAGAAGAAAAGTTTAATGTTTTTTTTTTTTTTTTTTTAAAGTATGGACACCAGTCCAAACGTAAGGGACGGCCGTCCCAAAGTTTTTTTATTTTCATATTTTGGTTAAGGACAGACGTCCCTTATTTGCGGACGCCCGTCCAAAATAAAGGGATGACCGTCCATAACGGATGAACAGCCGTCCCTGATGTTTATAAAATTTTTTTATTGTATTTTATTCAGGGACGGGCGTCCTTTAAATGGGGACGCCTGTCCATATAATATGGACGGAAGTCCATGTGAGTGAACGGCCGTCCAAATTTGATGGATGACCGTTCACTAGAAAAAAATTGATAAAAGAATCAGACGCCTGATACACGTAGGCCGGTACATATTTTTAGTGCAAATTTTTGGGTGTCCGGTAGCTTTGTTGAAAATTAGAAAGAGTAAACCCAACTATACATAATTCCCAAACAAATTTTACCCTAAGACGCAAAACACTCTCCACTTCTCCACACCGTTCGCATCTTCTTCTTCTTCATTGTTTCCCTGAAATCTGTTCTTCTCCAGTTGTCCTTGTCAGTTTGGCTATCGTCCGTCGAACCTCATCTGTTCTCAATCTTTTCACAGCCGACTTCTATGCCAAACGCTCTTACACCAGTCGGCAGCCACTCTTTGTCAGTCCTCTGTAAAAAGTATTTCAGTCTTCTTCAATTTGTTTCTACCCAGTTGTTTCTTTAATTTGTTTGTGGATGCGTTGATTCTCGGCTGCTTAATAGAATGATGTCATTTGATTTGCGTTCATGGCGTCTCACAATCTCAACAAGCAACTCAAAGAACAGTACGCACCCTGTCTCTCGCAATTAATTCTCCAATTCTTTCACCATTTCATCTAAATTTTTCTTCTTTTATTCTCTTCTCTTCAGATTCGTCAGCAATTTGACTGGATCTTCTTTTACCAAAATCTTTGTGCTTCTTGCAATTGTACCTGTAAATTGCACATCTTCTTTTTTAGATTTACTCTCACTGCTTCATTGATTGATTGATTTACATTTTATTTTGTTTTCAGACTTCAATACTTCTGCGACAATCCTTCAACTCTTATCACTCAATTGGCAAATTAAATTTAAATTACCAAGCTTGTGTAGAATCTCTGAACAAACCAGACCTTGTTTCACTAGACAAATTTTACCTTAACGAACTTCTTGACACCAACTCCACTGCCTTATCCACCACTTCCTCCACCACCAATGCCACCATTACCCACAACCTCTTTCATTATTTATGGACCTTTTTTTTTTCTACTCAAAGTCAACCCCTTTGCTAAGCTAACCATTGATGATTTCTCCGCTTGCACCCCCTCTTAGACGCATGAGTTTCTTGGCTTCGCCGGCTCTTACTCCTTCCCCTCGTTGCCGGACACTCTCAAATTGAGGGTTCAAGAGAACGTCAAACGATATGCAGAAATTATGCTACTTTGTTTATTCTCTTCTTTGCCTGCTCCTTGTAAGAATCTTTATTCTCTTTCTCTCTGTTTATGTTTGTATACATGTAGGTTCTTGTTTAGTTCCTTGTGGGTGTTGAGGAAAGTGCTTAAAGTTTCGAAATTGTGTGTCTTCATGAGTAAAGTTTTCATTTTTTGGTAATTTTATCATTTCTGTCTTGGGTTTTATAATGCGAAGATTGGAATTTAATGTTAATATGGTACCTTTCTTTCTTTTTTATGTTAATTTATGTGATTTTGTTTTTGTTTATTCATTTAGTTAGACTTTCTTTGTCTTTGTGATTCCAGGTACCAGATGCCACGGGCTCTTCTTGGGTTGATCTCAAGTTTGGCGATTTGGGATTTGTTCAAGTTCTGTAGTGATAAATGGAAATTTGATCGATATTCTATGATTAGGCAAGTTCTGGTTCGTATTGTGCAATGTGGTGGGTTATCATATCTTCCATAAATGGCTGCCTTCAATGAGAGAACTTGATGTGGTCTTCTCTTCATCATCATATATTGATGCCATAGTAACAAACTGTTGTACTTTCAGTTATGGAACTTAATTTAGGACTTCATATCTGGTTCTGGCGTTGTGAAATATATGAAAAGTAACCATGTTTATGGGGCAGCTGAGGGCATAGTTAATGTTAGCGCATAACTTGCTTATTGGGATACAATATGGACTATTGTTCTCTGTGTTTTGATTAAGAGTTAAAATTTTGTAGATTTTGGTTTTGTTAGAAAGAATGCTAGTGAAGTTCTGGTTAGGAAGTAAAAGACTTTAAAAATTAATATAATAGAAAGAATCCATAAAGCTAACAGAAACAAATGAGATGAGACAAGAAAAGTGTAGGTTCCATTAATCACTTCTTGAGAAAAAATCACACTTGAGGGGGAAGTATGTTATGTTCAAGTGTCAAATTCGAGGACGGTCACTATCTAGAATAAACATTTTGGTTTGACAATTTTACTAAGAATTTTCTGACTACAAAATAAGCAATAAATGTTGTACACACTAGCATTTTACAGGAAATCATAGTTATTATTCATGATCCATTGGCTCTCATTATAGATCAGTGTAATATAACCTGAGATGTTATTTATGTGGTGTTAATATTTTCTTCATTAGCTATAGGTGCAAACTGTCCTTTGGTTCAATAACTTACACTTATCTCATAGTTATGATTTAGTGTCTTGTTGACTCCTACTCATTTAGCTATTGTCATGGAATATGCGGCTGGTAGCGAACTCTTTGCCAGAATATGCAGTGCTGGTCGATTTAGTGAAGATGAGGTTGTATTATGGAGCTTGCTTCTTTAAATTACATCTTAGGTCACTTATCTCTGGTTTAATGTGTATTGTTGTGATGCAAATTGATTTTCTTAATGATTTGTTTGTTGGCAAAACCCTTTTCACAACAGGCAAGGTTTTTCTTCCAGTAGTTAATATCTGCCGTCAGCTACTGTCATGCCATGGTATGATGATACCCAAAATTTAATGTTACATCTTATGTTATGATCTCTACCTTATTTACTTATTTCTTTTATTGCAAGAAATTTGTCACAGGGATCTGAAGTTGGAAAACACACTATTGGATGGAAGTCCAACACCAAGTGTTAAAATATGTGACTTTGGTTACTCTAAGGTTTATGTTTTTAGTTGAATAGCAGCTTTGTTGACTTGATAAATGGCACATAACTCTGTTGCTTTCTTACAACTCTTACCTTTTTTTTTCCCCGAAAAAAAAAAACTCAGTACTAAGGGGTTTTAAGTTATAAATTATATCTTACCTTATAGTCCTTAGTTTTAACTTTCATTATTGTTTTTGCTTTACATCTTGCAGTCAGGATTGTTGCACTCACAGCCTAAATCAACTGTTGGAACTCTAGCATATATTGCTCCGGAGGTTCCGTCACGAAAGGAAAATGATGGAAAGGTATTGAGTTTTTATTTTTCATCTGATTTTGTGTGTTCCAGTAAGCACTTGGTTAGAATTGCTGATGGAAGTATGGAGACATTCATGCGGATCAATAAATGATAGGAGCAATCAAATGATAATATGAACCTACAGTTTTAAACTCCTCCATTTTGCCTGGATTTGAAATCCAAGACTTTAGCAATCCATAAATGTGTGGAGTCCTATGCCACTAGACCACATGGCCATTGGAAAACATGAGAAACTATATGCTTGTCACATTGGTCTCTTGTTTTTGTGGATGCTCTTATTCAAGAGCTCCTAATGAATTTGAATGCAAAAGCATATATATTATACATCAGAGGCTTTTGTAGTAGTGATTGCACTTTTAAATTTCATCATAGGCTGTTTAGTTTGTGCGATTTTAAAATTTGGGATATATATTATGCATTTCAAGTGCTTAATTACATAGGCTGTGAGTGACCTAAACTTTTTCAGTTAAAACAAGACATAAACTCCGAATTATTCATTTATTTTAATCCAAGACTTAAGATTTGAAGTCAAAAGTTGCATTTGATGTTTCTAACTTATAACTTCCTATGTTCTTGGATGAAGATAGATGAGTGGTTAAGGATTTCTATCTCAATTGAAGTCAAAAACTTGTATCACTAAGTCATGTCCCTTGACTGTATGTCATAAAACATGAGATACTGTATTTATTTTATAATATTATATGTGTATTGCCACCATAATTTTACACTGCTTTATTGCTCTCAAATTCCCATTTACATCTTGTTCTTTAAATTTTATCATAGTAACTCTTTTTACGTGCATGTATTTATTTGGCTAACATACTTTTTTGCGATATCATTTGGTACTGGACTACTGGTTGACTTATGTGAAGCTTATCCTTACGGTGGATTATCTTTCTCTCCCTAATTTTTCATTAATCACTTGCAGGTGACGTTGCTGCTCCAGGCTGGTGGCATTTGTTTATAAATTTTGGGTAAAATTTAGTGGTCTTTATAGCAATGTTTGATGATTGGAGTTATCTTTTTGTGTCTATATGAGTGTTGGAATGATTATGTATATACTTTGACAGTATTATGAAAATCCCATTCATCTGTTTCCATGACAAATTTGTTGAATGTTTAAATTTATTGTTGAATTGTGATAATTGTCGTTGGTTGAGGAATATTACGAAGAATTTCATTGCATTATTCCATTAGTTAATTGGTAATGAATTACAAAATAAATTAATACAAAATAAAAATATTTACAAAAAAATCCTTGACAGTTTTAAGACCATCAAGGATGAATTATTATTAATAAAATTCTTTTATTATTATTATTATTAAATTTAATATTTTTTTGGTTAAAATCTCTCGACAGTTCGAAGACTGTCAAAGATTTGTTAAAATTCGGCCAAATCTTGGATGGGTTATAACTGTCAAGAGATCTATCAAGAAATTCTTGACAATTCAAAAACGGTCACCATCCTTTCTTGACACTAGCTTCAATGACGGGTGAAGAACTGTCAAGAAATCTCCTTTTTGACAGTTATTACCTGTGAAGAAAGGAGGTTTTTCTAATAATGAACCGTGTATATTTAAAACTAAAGCCATATAGACAATCAAGCATGGCACTCAAAAAGTCACTCAAACTAACAACAAGATATTATGGACCCTTCCAAGTGTTAGGCATATTATTCTATATCGTGTATGTAATGATATATGTCCTTAAGATGGTAGAACCGTGACGAGGGTATTAAGTGTTTTAAATCTTGATAGTGAGAACCCTATGATCACATATGGTGGTCATTCTAGAAATGTTTGTAGCCCCAGTATTATTCTGACCAAGGATACAAATAATATGGTAAGGCTATCACAATGTTGAACGACCCTGTCGAAAGACAGTGACTGATCTCACTTGTCAAGGTTGTTTGCCGACAACCTGATGCAACATATGAGTGCTTGTTGTAGGCAAGTTCACTGGACTGACCTACCAAAGGATTCCATATAGATGGTAACCCTAGTGTCTATGGAATAAATCCTCAAACGAATGATGGTGCATGTGATCCTTAGACTTGAGATCACCAGATTGCCTTGTGCATCGATTGCTGTAGTTTGACACTAGCCCAACGTAGTTCTATTTAAAACTATTAATACGGTAGTGATGGGCTACATCGAGGAGTATATCAAGACTATGTTGGATCGATAGAGATTCATCACTCTCGGGTACGGAAGAAGTTATCTCATGGCACGATTCAGTGAATGGCAATGACACTAAAGTTGTGGCCACAGTGAGATTGAGTTGTTGCTCAATCTAATTTATTATTCCGGTCATTGGTCCAGTAACTGAATACAAAGATATCGAGGATAACTGAGGTTGACATTATTTCTATATCCCCAGCCTCGATGAGATAACGGATGATGAAAGGATTTGATTTCACGATAACCATATCATTAATTGGTGGCTATTTTGCTGAATCCGAATCTATCGGGTGACCATGATGCCTTGCTAGGGGTCAATCTTGGTCTGTGTATAGTGAGACGATTGATTGGTGTTAATCGCGATACTACTCACTGCTGATAAGGAGCCTACAAGTCACATACTTAGAAGATAGATTAAGGATGGTGACTTTTTGGAAGGGTATATTTGTCTTTTAGATGAATGGGCATATTAGTAATTTTGCTGCGTAATTAAATTTACTGAGGTTGTAGCCTATGTCCAATTTTATTATTGGAGTAATTTAGCAAAATTATGAATTTAATTATTAGAGTTAATATTAATATTTATATTAATATTTAACTAAATAATTAAATAAGGGTTACTATACAATTCTAACTAATGTTTGGTTGATGCTAAACTTGAGGCGTGGAATGGATATTTTACTTATTATATTAGTAAAGAAAAATTAGGTTTTCTCAATCTAATTCATTGTGCGGCCGTGGGACACATTATAGTCCTTAGTTTTAACTTTCATTATTGTTTTTGCTTTACATCTTGCAGTCAGGATTGTTGCACTCACAGCCTAAATCAACTGTTGGAACTCTAGCATATATTGCTCCGGAGGTCCCGTCATGAAAGGAAAATGATGGAAAGGTATTGAGTTTTTATTTTTCATCTGATTTTGTGTGTTCCAGTAAGCACTTGGTTAGAATTGCTGATGGAAGTATGGAGACATTCATGCGGATCAATAAATGATAGGAGCAATCAAATGATAATATGAACCTACAGTTTTAAACTCCTCCATTTTGCCTGGATTCGAAATCCAAGACTTTAGCAATCCAGAAATGTGTGGAGACCTATGCCACTAGACCACATGGCCATTGGAAAACATGAGAAACTATATGCTTGTCACATTGGTCTCTTGTTTTTGTGGATGCTCTTATTCAAGAGCTCCTAATGAATTTGAATGCAAAAGCATATATATTATACATCAGAGGCTTTTGTAGTAGTGATTGCACTTTTAAATTTCATCATAGGCTGTTTAGTTTGTGGGATTTTAAAATTTGGGATATATATTATGCATTTCAAGTGCTTAATTACATAGGCTGTGAGTGACCCAAACTTTTTCAGTTAAAACAAGACATAAACTCCGAATTATTCATTTATTTTAATCCAAGACTTAAGATTTGAAGTCAAAAGTTGCATTTGATGTTTCTAACTTATAACTTCCTATGTTCTTGGATGAAGATAGATGAGTGGTTAAGGATTTCTATCTCAATTGAAGTCAAAAACTTGTATCACCAAGTCATGTCCCTTGACTGTATGTCATAAAACATGAGATTCTGTATTTATTTTATAATATTATATGTGTATTGCCACCATAATTTTACACTGCTTTATTTCTCTCAAATTCCCATTAACATCTTGTTCTTTAAATTTTATCATAGTAACTCTTTTTACGTGCATGTATTTATTTGGCTAACATATTTTTTTGCGATATCATTTGGTACTGGACTACTGGTTGACTTATGTGAAGCTTATCCTTACGGTGGATTATCTTTCTCTCCCCAATTTTTCATTAATCACTTGCAGGTGACGTTGCTGCTCTAGGCTTGTGGCATTTGTTTATAAATTTTGGGTAAAATTTAGCGGTCTTTATAGCAATGTTTGATGATTGGAGTTATCTTTTTGTGTCTATATGAGTGTTGGAATGATAATTTGACAGTATTATGAAAATCCCATTCATCTGTTTCCATGACAAATTTGTTGAATGTTTAAATTTATTGTTGAATTGTGATAATTGTTGTTGGTTGAGGAATATTACGAAGAATTTCATTGCATTATTCCATTAGTTAATTGGTAATGAATTACAAAATAAATTAATACAAAATAAAAATATTTACAAAAAAGTCCTTGACAGTTTTAAGACCATCAAGGATGAATTATTATTAATAAAATTTTTTTTATTATTATTATGTAATTTAATTTTTTTTTGGTTCAAATCTCTTGACAGTTCGAAGATTGTCAAGGATTTGTTAAAATTCGGTCAAATCTTTGATGGGTTATAACTGTCAAGAGACCTATCAAGAAATTCTTAACAGTTCAAAAACGGTCACCACCCTTTCTTGACACTGGCTTCAATGACGGGTGAAGAGCTGTCAAGAAACCTCAGTTATTACCGTGAAGAAAATGGGTTTTTCTAATAATGGACTGGGTATATTTAAAACTAAAGCCATATAGACAATCAAGCATGGCACTCAAAAAGTCACTCAAACTAACAAGAAGATATTATGGACCCTTCCAAGTGTTAGAGAAGATTGGACCTGTGGATTACAAACTGTAACTATTATAGAATAGTTCCATCCACTTTGTTTTTCTTGTTTCATTATTAAAAAAGAAAATCAGAGACTGATTTGTTGATGAGTGTTAGAAATGCATATATATTTAGTGATTTGGGGATGAGATTGTAGAGAATTTATGGATTAATGCATTATTTATGATGAAATTCCTTGCATGTTTTGTTATCTTCTAGAATCACAGGTTTGTATGTGTTTTCAGGAATTTAGGTGCAAAATTGATGATTCATACGTGCACTAATGTTTAGACAACGGGATGTTAGAGTAGGTGCCTTAGAGCCAATAAATTATTATAAAATTAACTATTTGTAATAATTTTTATTAATCAATAAAAGGCGTTTTCTACTATATCATGTAAATCATAATTCTATGTATTGATATATGTCCTTAGGATGGTAGAACCGTGACGAGGGTATCAAATGTTTCAAATCTTGATAGTGAGAACCCTATGATCACATATGGTGGCCATTCTAGAAATGTTTGTAGCCCCAGTATTATTCTGACCAAGGATACAAATAATATGGTAATGCTATCATAGTGTTGAACGACCCTATTGAAAGACAGTGACTGATTTCACTTGTCAAGGTTGTTTGCTGACAACCTAGTGTAACACATGAGTGCTTGTTGTAGGCAAGTTCACTAGACTGACCCACCAAAGGATTCCATATAGATGGTAACCCCAATGTCTATGGAATAAATCCTCAAACGAATGATAGTGCATGTGATCCTTAGACTTGAGATCACCAGATTGTCTTATGCACCGATTAGTGTAGTTTGATACTAGCCCAACGTAGTTCTATTTAGAGCTATCAATACGGTAGTGATTGGCTACATCGAGGAGTATATCAAGACTATAGTAGATCGACAGAGGTTCATCACTCTCAGGTACGGGAGAAGTTATCTCATGGCGCGATTCAGTAAATGTCAATGACAGTAAAGCTGTGGCCACAGTGGGATTAAGTTGTTGCTCAATCTAATTTATTATTCTGGTCATTGTCCAGTAACTGAATACAAAGATATCGAGGATAACTGAGGTTGACACTATTTCTATACTTCCAGCCTCGATGAGATAACGGATGATGAAAAGATTTCATTGCATGATAACCATATCATTAATTGGTGGCTATTTCGCTGAATCCGAATCTATCGGATGATCATGATGCCTTGCTAGGGATCAATCTTGGTCTGTGTGTAATGAGACGATTGATTGATGTTAATTGCGATACTACTCACTGCCGATATGATAAGGAGCCTACAAGTCACATACTTAGAAGATAGATTAAGGATGGTGACTTTTTGGAAGCGTATATTTGTCTTTTAGATGAATGGGCATATTAATAATTTTGCTGCGTAATTAAATTTACTGAGGTTGTAGCCTATGTCCAATTTTATTATTGGAGTAATTTAGCAAAATTATGAATTTAATTATTAGAGTTAATATTAATATTTATATTAATATTTAACTAAATAATTAAATAAGGGTTAGTATGCGATTCTAACTAATGTTGGTTGATGCTAAACTTGAGGGGTGGAATGGATATTTTACTTATTATATTAGTAAAGAAAAATTAGGTTTTCTCAATCTAATTCATTGTATGGCCGTGGGAGAGTTTTTGAAGAGAAATTTTTCTCTTCTTTTTCTCTACACACTTTCTTCCATTACTTGACTCTTTAAAGCCAAGAATTAATTCTAGCAAAATTAATTCTTGGTTATTGCTATACTGTCTTCGTGTGGATGACATGAATTATATTCCATTCTCGAATCGGTAGCGAGATCACATTCAAAGATATTGATGGAGTCTCCAATCACAGGTATAATTGAATCCTTGTATGGATTTTCATTATTTCAATTTAAGCATGTAAAATACATACATACATACATATATCAGACTAGGCAAATCCAAAGTAATCGATGGGCGAAAATTTTTGTTTTCCGCTACCTTTGTTCATTGATTTACTAACACGGGACTCATTAGAGTGCGAATGAATAAAGACATGAAGAAGAAAAAGTGGAACTTTAAGATTGTGCTATGGCACAGTTTTCTACGTCGCGGCACAAATCGGCGCAATCCTAGTTGTGCCGCGGCGTAGATTTATGGCAGCATGGCATATAGCAGCAAAATCCTGCGCCCGTCGTGGCGTGATTCATCCTGCGCCGCAACATTGATAGGTTTATGTCGAAGCACAAATCGCTAGGATTCTGCCATGGTGCCATAAAACTGTGTCGTGGCGTTGTTCGAGCATAATGCAAAAAATGCACAATTCCAACCCTGATTTGATTTTCCAATTATTACAAAATTGCCATTATTTGTAAAAACTATAGAAGGGCAACTAATTTTGTATTTTAGGGATTCCCAACTTTGTAAATATTTGGGCTAACTTGGAGAAGGGGTTTTTGAGAGGCAAGGTACTAAATCTTGATTATTTGTTGTGGATCTATGAACCAAATGCTTATGAGTAAGATTAAGGTTTGTTTTCTTGTAATTATGAGTAGCTAAACCCTTTAGTGTATCCAATGTAGCCTAATTTGAATACTCTATGTTTTTAATCTAAATTACTTGTTTAATCAATTCATTACAATCTTAGTTTTTTTCATTGTTGTTTATTCGATCCTTGATCGTTATTGTTGCTTGATCATCTTAAATAATTGATTAATTGATTGTGTTTATGCCCTAGCTAATCTTGAATAGCTCTTGTGAATGAATGGTTTGTGTCTATACATAAACCCTGACAAATATAGATTGGTTTGTGAACTTTGGGTACTCGTAATCTTAATGGGTTTTTAGTAATTAGACTAGACTATACGCCCTAGCTAGTTTAATAATGAAAGCACTACGTTAGTCCCGAACGTCCTATAGTAATACCTTAATTTGGTGAGTATCGACCCTAGGATTTGAATTGAGAAAGCAATAGTTAGATTATTGTCAGAGTAGGATAATTACGGTGAAATTAGATACCTAGACCTTTACCCATTTGTTTCTCACTCGTTTTATTATCGTCTTTACTTTATTTGTTAATTTTTGTTATTCCACTGTTACTTTAGAATTATTAGTTAGTTGATTAATTTTGTTACTTTATTTGGTTGATGCATGCTATTAGATTAATTGATAACTTACAATTCTCTGTGGGATCAACCCTTGCTTTTGCACACTATACTGCGATTGGGATTCGTACACTTGTGAGGAAATAGAATTTTGTCTATCAAGTTTTTGACACCGTTTCCAGGGATCTGTTTAAATTATTCGATTTCTTTGATAATGTGTGCTTTAATTTTGTTATTTTCATCTTTACTTTTTGTTGTTTTACTTTTGTTTGGATTACTTTTTGTTCTATTTTCTTTGGTGTGTGAGTTCTTGAATGCAAGGTCATCGATCTTTGGATGAAGAAGTGATTTCTTACTTTGATAGAGTAAATTTGATTAGAAGGAGGAGAAGAGAACCAAAAAATTCTAAAGAGTCATTTGAATCAAGTTCTGAATCCAAAGAAGAAATGGCTAACTTACCCCGTCGTATGAAGGAGTACGCACATCCTACCATTGGAACGTTGCTCTCTTGCATAGTCTTGAGGCCACGCAAGGAATTATAAGCTGAAGAACATTTACTTTCAGATGCTTCATTCATTTCATGGAATAGCCACAGAGGATCCTTTAACTTTCATTCGTAATTTTTACTCAATTGTGCAAACTTTTCCGTTGCAGAATTTAAATGAAGACTAGTTGTAGATGAGATGCTTTCCATAAATGTTGAAGGATGTAGCAAAGAGTTGGTTCATGTCTTTGACACCAACTTCACTTACCACTTGGGATGTAGTTTACAACAAGTTCATTGGTAAATTCTGCTCTTATGCAAAGACTACTGAACTAAGAGGTAATATTGCCACTTTCTCTCAAATTGAAGGTGAATCATTCCATGGGGCTTGGGAACGTTTTAAATTGATTTTAGTTCAATGTCCACATCATAGATATCTGTTAGAGTTGTTGAACCAATTTTTCTATGATGGACTAACACAGGCTTGCCAAGCTATAGTTGATAATGCTGAAGGTGGTGCCATGGGAGAGAAGACTACACATGAGACTTATGAGTTGTATGAGATGCTTGGAGCCAATTCACAACAGAAAAGTGTTAGAGGAAATTCAAAAGGAATTTATGAAGTAAGTGCTAACATTGAGTTGGCAATGCATGTCTGAATTGACCAAGCAAATGAAGATGATGTGCAACATGATGATGGGACAAGGACAGAGCGATTCCAACAAGGTATGTGCTATTTGTTGTAAAGTTGGCCATACTACTAACATTTGTCCTTCTAGTAAGAATTTTCCAAAATTTGTGGAACATGCCAACATGATGAATTCTTACAATCAAAGGCCTTATAATCCTTCTTCGAACACTTACAATCTTGGTTGGAAAAATCACCCCAATTTTTCTTGGATAAACAATCAACAACAAGGGAGTTTTGATCACATAATGCAATAGCAGAAACCTTCATTGGAAGAAACACTGAATAACTTTATTCAAGTGTCTCACAAATCAAAACTTTGAATAGAGATTCCAACAATAGGTTGCATGCATAGGGAAGATAGAGGTTAATATTAGACAAATAGCGAAAGCATTACAAGACCATTTTCCTAGGAAATTACCAAGCCAACTTGAGCAAGCAAATGCAATTACAATACTACGGAGCTGTAAGGTAATTAACAAGGAGATTAATTCTAAAACTAATACGCCTTTATTTGAACATACAAGGAAAAAGGAAGCTAAGGGGAAGCAACCAAGTGCACCCATTTTGAGTGAAGAGATTGATCATCCATATGTTCCACCTCAGCCTTATGTTTCACCTGTGCCCTTTCTAAGTCGCTTGGCTAAAAGCAAATGGGATAAGTCATTTTCTGATATTTATGAAATTTTATCTAAGGTTCATGTGAACTTACCCTTGCTTGACTTGATTAGGAAATTGCCTGCTTACACAAAGTTTTTCAAGGAGCTGAATATACGAAAGCGTAAGTATGAGCCTAATGAGAAAGTTTCGATTTCTGAGACAACGAGTGCGATGCTCAAAATAAATTACCACCCAAACTGAAAGATCTTGGGAGTTTTATTATCGACATTATTGTTGGTAATAAAAAGGAAAAGCAAGCCATGTTGGATTTGGGTGCAAGTATTAACCTTATGTCGTATTCAATGTATCAGCAATTGGGATTGGGAGAACTAAAACCAGAACAATGACCTTGTAGTTAGTCGATCGATTAGTGAAGTATCCACGAGGTATTATTAAAGATGTTTTAGTTCAATTTGATAAACTAATTGTTCCTCTAGATTTTGTGGTGTTAGATATGGAGACGCCGTCAAATTTTGACAAGGAATCACCCATCTTGCTTGGACGTCCGTTCATGGCCACAACAAAAACAATTATTAACATTCAGAATGGGAAACTAATAATGATGGTTCTTGATATGCCCCTACATGGGTGCTTGGTAGGACATCGAAAGACAAACTGGGTCTGCTTTGATACCACTTGTCATGAGCTAGGAGTTTTACACCAAAAAAGCTAACCTATTAGGTGGAGAGACTCCCCTCATTTATAGGCCCAAGACTTCCCTAATATGCTTCTAATGTGGGATTCGTTACACTACGGATCTAAAGAGGTATAATAAACTTTTCTAGAAATTATGAAAAACATAAAAGCCCATAAAGCGTAACTAATTTTCCTTTGCCTTTCCCCTTCATACATAACAATTCCTCCTCCTCCTTAGAATGCATAAAGTTTGGAAATTGAACCTGAATAAAAGTGAGGTCCTCCCAAGTAGAGTCAACAGACGATAGGCTATTCCATTTGATGAGCACTTGAGAATTGTCCTCTAATTGAGGAACTTTTTTTTAATTTTTTTTTTCTGGTTATACTAGGAACTCATCTTCCTTCTACTCCAATAGGATAATGACTCACACAATTGATAGATAAAATTCTATTTCCTTGCAAGTACATGAATCGCAATCGCAGTATAGTGTGCAAAAGCAAGGTTCGATCCCACAGAGAATTGTTAGTTATCTATTAATCTAATAACATGCATCAACCAAATAAAGTAACAAAATTAATCAACTAACTAATAATTCTAAAATAACAATGAAATAACGAAAATTAACAATTAAAGTAAAGACGATAATGAAACAAGTGAGAAACAAATGGGTAAAGGCCTAGGTATTCAATTTTACTGTAATTATCTTACTCTACGCCAATAATCTAACTAGTGCTTTCTCAATTCAAATCTTAGGGTTGATACTTACCAAATTAAGGTATTACCGTAGGGCGTCTAGGATTAACCTAGTGCTTTCATCATTAAACTAGCTAGGGCGTATAGTCTAGTCTAATTACTAAAAACCCATTAAGATTACGAGTGCCCAAAGTTCACAAACCAATCTATATCTGTCAGGGCGTATGTAAAGGCACAAACCATTCATTCACAAGAGCTATTCAAGATTAGCTAGGGCATACACACAATCAATTAATCAATTATTAAAGATGATCAAGCAACAATAATGATTAAGGATTGAATAAACAACAATGAATGAAACTAAGATTGTAATGAATTGATTAAACAAGTAATTTAGATTAAAAACTTAGAGTATTCAAATTAAGCTATATTACTTGTTAGCATTTGGTTCATAAATCCATAACAAATAATCAAGATTTAGTTCTTTGCCTCTCAAAGACCCCTTCTCCAAGTTAGCCCAACTGTTTACAGAGTTTGGAATCCCTAAAATATGAAATTTGTTGCCCTTTTATAGTTTTTACAAATAATGGCAATTTTGTAATAATTGGAAAATCAAATTAGGGTTGGAAATGCGCCTTTTTTGCATTCTACTCAAACGGCGCCTCAACACCCAATTTGTGCTTAGACAGAACCCTATTGACGCTGCAACGCGCACTAGATTTTGCCGATATATGTTGCAGCGCCATAAATCTATACCACGACACAACTAAGGTTGCGCTGCGATGCAACTTTGAAGTTCCACTTTTTCTTCTTCATGTCTTGATTCATTTGCACTCTAATGAGTCATGATGGTCTGAACATTAGCGCATGTACAAATCATGAATTTTGCACCCGAATTCTTGAAAATACACACAAACCCATGATTCTGGAAGATAACGAAACATGCAAGGAATTTCATCATAAATGATGCATCAAACCATAAATTCACTACAATCTCATCCCCAAATCACTAAATATATATGCATTTCCAACACTCATCACAACCCCCAACCAGCTTATTGCTAGTCCTTAGCAATTAAAGTGGTCTAAAATAAAATCTAATTAATCCTAACTAAACTATCCTAAACTAAACCACTTCCATAGGTTACCACGATTGCATTTAGCGTATGCAATGAGCCTTTGAACCCTTAGGTCCCCCTAGTAGACGAGTTATAGTCTTGTGACAATTTACAACGATGTTACCCACAAACATCTTAAAAGTCCTAACACACATATTTACAAAACAAATATTTCCCAGATTAATCAATAGATGTGTCTCATACATTGCATACACATATAGCAAAAAGAATAAGCAATCATTACCCACATCTAAGAACACCCTAAACATCAGTTTCACCTTTGTTCTCAACTCTCCAACACCAATCAATTCCATAATTCGCCAATCCTAGCCCTAGAGGTAGTTCCATATGCAACTTCCATAAAGAAAACAAATTTTTGATCCCATAAATATAAAAACCCTGAACACACAACTCCGTAGGCCTACTTTTCAGACCACTCTCCACTAATGTAGAACAAATGCACAACTTCAAATAATTAGGACTTAATTAAACTTGTAACGTTAGGCTAAGGTATTGGGTTATGAAAGAACGTAAAGGATTCAAGCAATTAAGAGGAATAACCTTACCTTTAAAGAACATGATCGTTCAAAACAACTTATTCTCTCAAGCCTTGAAACCTTAATTTTTTATTTTTTTTATTTTGCATCACTCTTCCCAACCACAATCGAATCTACACCCTTTTCATACTTCCTTATTCGTTTTGTTTCGTGTTTTTTTTTTTTTTTTTTTTTTTTTTTAGAACTAATAAATTAGGAAGCAATGATATCACCAAATTTCCCTTTTCCCTACACAACAACCCCCAACCTGTTGTTTCGAACATCTTCACAAATTTTTAAAATGATGCTCTTAGCCACACACATTTTCACTTTCATAAATTCATATTAACTCCTCTTAAAAGAATATCATAGTTAGGAAATGTGTTTAAGGGTTATATAGGGCAGGTTATTGAAAGATAAAAGAAAGAAAATCAAAACTAAATATATACAATATCGGCACAACAGGTGACTAAGGGTAATAACATATAGGGTTGGCTTGAAAAACACAAACAGTCCAAAGATGGCCTAAGTCATTTCTTAAATTATTCGTCGTCTAGGATTTCACCTCAAGTGATCATCAATTAGGTTCTAGAATTTGGGGGATCTCACAATGTCTTAGGAAGATTACACACAAAACATCTATAAGTGCTAGAACTAACCAACTAGACAAGCCATATTCTTGAGAGTTTCAAACTACAACAAAACCAATATCCAGAATAATTCCCAGACTAGAGTAAAAGTTGACTTCTTCTAGAAACTACATGTCATTGCAATTATGTTATATCATAGACATATAAAGTAATCTCGGAAACACAAATTCCCAAAAACTAGAAAAAATTTACAGGCACATTTCATATCTTCCCTACCTCCAACCAAAATCCTACATTGTCCCTAATAGCCATCAAAACAAAGTAGAGGTAAAGGGAAAGAAACAAGTTACCCCCTTTGGTTAACAAATCCTGAAGTACTGGAAGTAACTCCATTGAATGCACATCTTGTAATCAACATGAACATCTACCACTACAAAAAATGAACACATGGTGTCTTTGGAATAGAATCCATTTCATTGGTTAATCAGCATGAGTTTGTGGAAATAGAAATAAATAGAAAACAAGAAAGATATGAAATTAACAACTATAGTAAATAAAGTTTATACAAAAACCAAAAACATAAATGAAAGCAATAAACAAGCATCAGAAACAAAATAGTAAATAAAAACAATCCAACCAATCTACCCAATTACACAACACTAAATCAATCGCAACAGTCCCTACACACCCTAATCACACCACAACTAATTTGCCCAATTACATGGCAATTACACCACACTACACAAACTGCCAATCCACAATCACAACAATTTCAATCAACCAATTTCCAAATTTTCCCACACAATCACAATTTCTCAATCAACAGTTTCAAATATTCCAAATTGCAGAAATAAAATCAAGAACCCAAAATTTTCAATCTTCAAAATTGGAAATCTCTGGAAATTCCTCACAAAATAACACGACAAACTAGTGATTAAAGATCTTGCCAACACAATTGACAAGTCTAGAAGCCTTGGATTGTTGAATTTTGATCCAATTTGAAAAACCCCAATTCAACCCTAACTTCTCCTTGGTAGATTTCTACACTAAATAGGATTGAAATTTGCAAAATCAAGTGTAGAGAAGTGTTTACAATGTGTAAGGAGTGATTAATCAGCACAAAATCATCAAATAATTGAAGATTTGAGAGAGAAAATGGCACTGCAGCACAAGAAGAAACGAAAATGAGAAGAAAAAATATTTGTGTTTTCTTATATAGGAAATGAGTTGCGCTGTGGCATGAGTTTCTGCGCCACAGCGTGACATGGATTTTCTCATGAAGTCAAAAACACAGAAGTCAAGCCACAGTTTCGTTGTGCGTTTCACGCTGAATTATGCCGCAGAGTAGGAGCTTGCTCTGCATCGTCACAACGAATCAAATGCGCATAAAACACCGAATTGCACCGCGGAGTGAACTGGATTTCCCTTAAAAAAAAACAAACTATTAATTACTCTACAACACACTAAATGAAATATTGAAACGAAGTCAAACAAACTGAAATAAAACAGAAACATGAATTAAAAATGAAAAACTCTGGTTGCCTCCCAAGAAGCGCTTGTTTAATGTCTAAGCTAGACGGAATGTTTGGTCTATGGATCAAGGAGGCATCCTCAACTCTACATTAGACGTCTTAGTTATTCTTCAATCAATGGCCTCTAAGTAAGCCTTTGCCTTTTCATAATTAAATTTGCTATCCTCAGCAGTCAAAGCTAACCCCAATTTGTCTTCTATCTTATCTCGGAAAGAACTAGAAACAGTAATTAGCTCCAAAGAATTAACAAGAAAGCATTCATTAGCTTTAGAAGGTGAAGACGGAGAATTAAAAATTGAAAATTCCACATGTGATTGTGGGTTCACATGAGAGTGAGGTGGGTGGGTAGGTAGGGAGCCCCACCTATGATGAGTGCATCACATATATTAGGTGGGAGAGAATGTAACGAATCCCACATCGGAAGCGTATTAGGGAGGTTTTGAACCTATAAATGGGAAGAGTTCTTCTACCTAATAAGTTAGCCTTTTGGGCATGAAACTCTCAGTCCATGACACTAGGCATTGCCAACTGTAGTTGGTTAGAGTCGTCGCTAACAAACCACCATATATACTCAATACTTGTAAAGAGAGATTCATTGATGAGTTAATACATAATTCTCCAGAATTCTCCTCACTATTTTTTCTTTTTCCCTCCTCATTTTCCTTTCCCTTCTTCTTCTCATTTCCTTCTTTCCTTCTACTCTTTTTCTCTCTTAATTTCTTAGGACTGATTTCAGTCATAACACATTCGTTATCCATTCTTCGAGAGAATGTAGTGGACAGGAATTCTTGAGGGTAGTGAATCTATCCATGTGGATATCATTAGGGAGTTCTATGTGAACATTTCCCCACTTCCACCTACAGGATAGATACCCAAGGGTTATTTTGTGTTTTGTAGAGGACGAATAGTTAAGCTATCTCTGGACAAGATTAGGCAGACATTAAGATTGTCATTTGTACCAGAATATAGTTAGTCATGTTAGGAATGGTAATAGGTGAGTTTATTATTCTCGTTGTAGCGAAAAATAAAAAACTCGCTATTAAATTCCAGCAGCGAACTCTTAGCGAAAATGGAAGTCACTATAGCAAAATTTGTTTGCAATAACGAAAATGAGGTTAAGTCACGTACGTTATAGCAAAGAAAAACTCATCATAGCGAATTTTTTAATATGTGTTTTTGTTTTTAGAGTTGAACTAAAACAGGAAGGATGCTTTAGGACTAAGGATCTTTCCTTTTAGAGGCTCAGGCTTTTGATTTTGTGGATGCTACTTTGATAGAGATGCCATCACATTTTTCAATAAGACCTACACTGTTCCAAGATTGATAGTGAGGGACATTGTATATAACAATGTTGATCTAGTCTCACACATATCGACCATCAGCAAACAAAGATTGCAGTTGATGTATGCTATGACTAGATCCTTGAGGATAGACTTTGCAAGTTACATTTATAGGTTAATATGTAGAGTAGCGCATACGCGAAATGAACGAGAGTCATTACTCTTTGGTGGGCTGATTACTTAGTTGTGTAGAGCTTATAGAGTTGGAATTCATACAGATAACTTTGCTTTGATCATATTGACGAGTTGGATAAGACAGTTATTGAGTTATGTCAAGATGTGACTTGACTTGTTCATCATTTTCTTGGAGATTAAATTGCCATGATGGATGATTGTTGAGTATTCCTAACTTTGATATAATTTATATGTTTATTTTATGTGCTATAGTACATAGATTACTGAAAGGATTTAAAGGTCCTTTATTTTTTGTATTAACCTGTATTGTTCGAAAAGCAGATTATGTTATGATAGTCATTTGCATTATTGTCTTGTTTCCTTAATTATCTGTGATAACACACCTTTGTCTATTTTTTTCCAAAAAGAGGGAGAGAGAAATGTAATGATTCTTTCTAAATGGGGGAAAGAAATGTGATAATTCCTGGTCTCAATAAAAAAAGATAATTCTTATCTTAGCATAAGAAGTGAAGTTTGACCTTTACATATTTAGGGGGAGAATTTTATCTTGAGAATAGAGAAAATTTCATCCTGAGAACAGAGAGGATTGTCATTCTTGAAGAGAAAACGAATTGTGACATTAGGGGGAGTTATTAACACATGATGATTGATTTATAGAGGAATCAAGAATGTCAAATGATGGATTGATATTTGAGTACTTAAATTTGTTTTACAACACATTATGCAATTCAAATTTTGTGTTTAAGTTTTACATGCGCAAGAATAAAGAAATTAAATATTCATAAAAAGAAATTCGACATTGAAGATTACAAGATCAGGACAAGAATAGATGTTGTTGTGAGTATATGTTGAAGTCTTGTTCATGAGTGTAGATGCAAAAAAATCTATCGTCATGAAAATAGCGTCTGATCCCGTGAGGTTGAGGCCACTGACAATCCGCTAGACCTGCACACATGAAAGGACAATGTTGGGGTGGTGTTTGCCGTAGGCACTTCAACGCTCAAGTCAGCGAAGCTGAAAGAGATTATTTGATAAGAATTAAGGAGATGAAGAATTACCAGAAGTCTTGTCAGAGGCTAGGACTACGGCGGAGGCGTCGAGTTCTTGAGAGCAAGCGCTTTAGGAGCAAATAGATAGTTTTGAGTTGTGTAGATTGACTATGGGAGATTGCATGTCTAATGAGAGAGCAAGCCTCTGTTTTTATAGTGAACCCAAAGGGTTGGAATCCTAGTAGGACACTGAGTCCTCTTTTTTTGGAGATAATCCCTATCAAGAAAGAAATATGATTTCTTGACCTTATCAGATTAAGTTTAATAGTTTGAGTAAGATTTGGAATCTTAGTAGAAGAGAAAATAGAATGGGATTCTGATTTCCTATTTATGGACTGTTGCAGGCTAATGGGCTGAAACCCAGCTTAGCTTAACTTATAAGATAGCCCAACTCGTAGAGTAGGTAGTTCACAAGATGATTTTAAGCGTAGGCCCAATCAGGATTGGGTTGAGGCCTTAGGCCGTGACATGTTTATTTCGTTATTGGGTCTCGTCAAGCCCAAGACAATTTTTGGCCCTAACAGTTAGCCCCCCACTCTCTAAGTTAAACAGTATTTAGCTTAGAGAGTAGATTTAATCGAATGAGTGTAGAATGAGCGGATTAGTGATAGCAGCTCGTTAGGTCGGATGGATCATTATGTGGATTGGGTCGATGACTTGTCGATTTGAGGTGCAAGTCCTTCAATCGGTCTGGGCCGATTGAATGTGTAAATCTATAAATAAGTATGGGTCGATCGAAGTTGTACACTTATGAATCGGTCTGGGCCGATCGAAGGTGTAATTTTATGAATCAGTTTGGGCCAATCTAAGGTATAAACTTATGAATCGGTCTGGGCCGATCGAAGATGCAAACTCATGAATTGGTCTGAGCCGATCGAAGGTGTAAACTCATGAATCGGTCTGGCCGATCGAAGGTGTAAACTCATGAATCGGTCTGGCCCGATCGAAGGTGTAAACTCATGAATAGGTCTGAGCTGGTCGAAGGTGTAAACTCATGACTCGGTTTGAACTGGTCGAAGGTGTAAACTCATGACTCGGTCTAGGCCAATCGAAGGTGTAAACTCATGAATCGGTCTGAGCCGATCGAAGGTGTAAACTCATGAATGGGTCTGGGCCGATCGAAGGTGTAAACTTATGAATCGGTCTGGGCCAATTGAAGGTGTAAACTTTAAATCGGTTTGGGCCGATTAAAGGTGTATGCCAAGTGGAGCTTGTATAGAGCTTGCAGTCGAGTCGGCGTGACCGACTTGTAGTTGAAACCTTTGAGGGCTATATGGCCCAGTCGACGTGACCGACTTTGTAGTTGAAAACATTTGATTGAAGCTAGAGCAGTGACATGCGTGGTATGCATGTTTTAAGCAAAGAGCCGAATGGAGAGTCAATATGCATGATGTGCATGTGTTACGGACTGAATTAAAAGTGAGCTAAATGGAAAAATGGGCTGCATGTATTTAAGTAATGGGCCGAATAGAGAAAGATTTAACCAAATAGAGTGGTAGTTAAAAGGAGATAATGACATATACCTTTCCCTTTCAAGTGTTGCAACCCATGCTTGCTTTACCGAGTGGAGAGAGGGGTGTTACTTTCTATGTCGAAGTTGAACCAGTTGAAGTTGAGTGGGCACGTGATTCACTTTTGGGCTGAACCGAATGGGCACATTGATATTGTATGTGCAGACCCAAATATCATTGAGTGGACTATTTGTGTTGTTTAGTGTTGCTGAGTTGTAGTGGGGGGTGGAAAGTTTGCAAACAACGTGGAGCATGAGGGCTTTTGTGACAGGTGTGCTAGAGATTGTGATATGAAGGTGGCTTGAGTTGATATGTATTGGTTGGGAAGGGGCGATGGTTTGAGTTTGGAGTTTTGGAATACGGTGGGGGTAAGGAGATTAGGCGAGAGTGGGGTGGCGTCACTTAAGCAGGTTTTGTTTGGGGGGTTTCTCTTCGTGTTTAGTAGATGACTTTGGGTGTTTTGAGAGGATTACTGTTGTGTTTTTAGGATTTAACTGTGTGATTGGAGAAGCTGTTAGGGCGATTTTAGAGAACAGGTGGACAGGTTTTGGGTTTCAAAGTGGTGGCAAATCTTTGTGAAGTTGAATTGGGATTGGATCAAGGTTGCTCGAGTTTGAGTTACCTTCTAATGGAGCAGAGGTCCTGGAGATGCTAGCGTATTGCGACATCTTCTTGAATGAACAAATTGACTGGTTTTATGGCAGGTAATGCATTGCAAAGCTCTGATAACGGTGGCGGACCACTTGGTGGTTTGATGATTGAAGTGAAAAGGCGCGCGCAGAGAGGTTAGAGATAGAAGCTATTGCCTTATCTGAACAAAGGATTAGAGAAGAGAGATTGTTGAAGCAAAGTCAATGAATCAAGTGGTTTAGGAACACCGCTTTAAACTCTGACACATTATTATTCTATTATTAATTTAGAACAATAATCTGAGCTTCAAGGTCTTATACTACCTGCTTAATGGATATAATATAAAATAAATTACGATATGCCAAATAGATATAATATGGCATGTGAATAGATAAAACAAACGAAGAAAAATAAAGAAAAAAAATTCTTATCATGATGGGATTTTCTGATTAACATTGTCAGTCAAAAGGAGTTCCGTGTCGCCTCCCATGTTGTAAGTAGTCGTTTGCAGATGATTGTCAGGGCCCCACAGTGGGCGCAAAACTGTAGATGCAAAAAATCTACCGTCATGAAAATAGGGTCTGATCCCGTGAGGTTGAGGCCACTGACAATCCGCTAGACCTACACACATGAAAGGACAAGCGTGAAGCTTCTGGAAAATGTCGGGGTGGTGTTTGCCGTAGGCACTCCGACGCTCAAGTCAGTGAAGGTAAAAGATATTATTTGATCAGAATTATGGAGATGAAGAATTACCAAGAGTCTTGTCGGAGGCTAGGACTACGGCGGAGGCGTCAGGTTCTTGAGAGCAAGAACTTTAGGAGCGAATAGATGGTTTTGAGTAATGTGTTAGAGATTGCATGCCTAATGAGAGGGCAAGCCTCTGTTTTTATAGTGAACCCAAGGGGCTGAAATCCTAGTAGGACATTGAGTCCTCTTTTTTGGGAGATAATCCCTATCAAGAAAAAAATATGATTTCTTAACCTTATCAGATTAAGTTTAATAGTTTGAGTAAGATTTGGAATCTTAGTAGAAGAGGAAATAGAATGGGATTCTGATTTCCTATTTATAGACTGTTGCAGGCTAATGGGCTGAAACCCAGTTTAACTTAACTTATAGCTTAACTTATAGGATAGCTCAACTCGTAGAGTGGGTAGTTCACAAGGTGATTTTAAGCGTAGGCCCAATCGGGATTGAGTTGAGGCCTTGGGCCGTAACATGTTTATTTCATTATTGGGTCTCGTCAAGCTCAAGACGATTTTTTGCCCTAACAATGAGTATATTTTAGTAGTACTCTAATTATTTTGTTGACTTAGTGTTTTGAAACAAAATAGCCAGAGGAGAGGATTGTTAGAGCACAATGAGTCGAAAGGACTTTTATGTGATGGATTTTTAGAATGGATTTCCTAAAGAAGAATTGTGTAGAGACTAATTCTAGAAGTCATCCTCCTGAGTTGATTGGTTTATTTCGTTATACAAAACAATCGGTAAAATATATATATATATATATTTGAGTTTCTGGTTAACTTGTTTGAGTATATTCCACAGGATATATTTTTCAGAGTTAGTTTAGACTTAGGAATCTTAGAATTCATGTTGGAAGGATTTAGACATATTTTCACAGGTTTGGATAATCTTAGAATTGATTAGAATATACTTGGTCATGTTAGCAATGGTAACAGGTGAATTGTTATTCTCGCAATTAAATTCCAGAAACACACTCACAAACTAAGAAAAACTTCTGGAGATCAGAAGTATTTAGTTATTTTATTTTGTATTTGTTTACACTACAAGAAAACATAGCAACAACAACACATTATTTTACTAATTAAAAATAGTTTCCAAAACTCATATATAACAACTAAATTGAATTTAGTTGCCCGAAGCAATTGCAATTTTTTGGCGCCCCACCTTCTCGGTAACAAGAAACAATTGGGGTGTTCAAATTATTTTTATATAACTAAATTTTTAGTTGTAAGTAATTTTGTTTTGGCAACTATATGTTGTCATATAATTACTAAAATAGCCATAAAGGAAATGAGACATCCGATGTGAATCTAACTATCAGTCAAAA
Source organism: Pistacia vera (assembly GCF_008641045.1). NCBI lineage: Eukaryota > Viridiplantae > Streptophyta > Magnoliopsida > Sapindales > Anacardiaceae > Pistacia > Pistacia vera. The sequence continues at coordinate 455,434 of NW_022195726.1, forward strand.
TTCAGCATTAAGACAAAATATTAAAACCAAGACTGTAGTTTGTAACATGAAGAAACTAAGCCACCTAATTTGTCATTAAAAAATAAAAATACTCAATTCAAGTCAGACAAAACTAGGTGCCAACGACTAACTAGAATCAACATTCCAGGTTAAGAAATATATATATCACTCTGAGGAGTTTATGCCTTGGATTATACACAACAATCTTTTATTCAAATAATTCATAAGTGTTTGTGTGTGCCCTGGGAAGCAATTTAGATAGGAAAAAACAATATATAACACAAGGTTAGAAAGAAAATAAAAGGAAACCATTAATTTGTAGACGATGCAGATCACCAAGATTAATATCCCTTAACACAAAAGCCCTTTGATATGAATTAGCAATGTTTACATAAAGTTTTTTGAATGCATCAAAAACATCCCTCCATGCCCCCAGTTTCTAGTTATCAATGCAACTGGAAAATTAGCATTCAAAAAATTCATAATATTCTTAATGACACCAAATTTATTACTTGACAATTTCAAACAGAAAGACAAATAAATAAGATAATGGTAAGCCCTAGCTATGAAGTTTTTAACTTAAAATTTTTAGTACAGCTTTCATACTAATCTAAGAATTCTTGTCCTCCAATAGCTTCCCAGATACAAATTACAATAAAAATCTACAAGGTGAAACATAATAAGATAAACTAAGCAATATAAGAAGAAAAGTCATGACCTTTCAGTGTTGCTTGATAAATGGCTTCATGCTTACATTTCAAAGAAAAACTATACTAATGCATCTAGAAAACGAAGCATAAACAAGTAAACTACAGAAGAGAAAATGATTACAAGAACAAAATATGAGACAAAGAAATACTACCAGTAAACTTCTCAAAAGCACGACAAAATAACATGAATATAACAGCAGGGATGAATGAAAAATTTATGAGACAAACAGAACAAGTTTCTGACCATATTTTGGGCATCTAGAATCATTAACAGACCACGAATGGTATCCGTAAGCATCCTAATTAACCAATTTCTACTCTTTTGCCTTCTTTCCTGCAGCCTCAAGTTTGAAATTAGTAAAAACCCATTTAAGATTAAAAGAAAAAGATCAACATCTTTCTCACAATGTTAGGTTAAGAAAAAAATTCGAAGCCCAATGGTAAAACTTCCACTAGTGTGAAGAGTAAAAAATTGGTTAGTAGATAATTTCATAAAGCTCATAGTATCAATAGCCATAAAAATCAAAAGCACTTCCCCAACTCTTGTATAGATCATAAAAGTAAAAGCAGTATTTCCATAAGCTTCAGAATTAAGCATATGGGTAATCTGGGCAACGAGAACAGGATGCCTGGAAAAATACAACTTTTGAAATATTTGGTCCAAAATTTCAGCTTCACCATTAGCCTGATCAGGAAGTCAATTGAAACAACATTTTGGTTGGAAGTAAACAATGTAACAAGAAAGTAAGGCAAATACAAATTGCAGACACAAAAGCAGCAAAAGTTTTTCTTATTCCAAGCAAACGACACAGATAGACTGCAAACACCCACATCCTTTGTCTACCAAACCGAGATGAAAAAAATGCTTGAACCAGGTATTCACCTTCTTCAAATGGTTTAGGCTCAATACTAGGATAGGGGTAAGAATGGTTCTATTACATAGACACAAAAACAAAATAAAAATATTAAAAAATCAAGAGCACTGACATTCAATAAGGAGAGAAACAATGTGCATTAAGTGAGAACAGAGAAAAGAGACATGATACAATATCTGCATGTTGTTCAAAATTTTAGTCAATTAATCTTTACTGATTTAATGATTAAAAGCTTAAAATTTTATGCAACTGACTGCTTGTGTTTATCACATCATATTGATCATTAGGTTGGAACTTTGAAGTTCAAAATCAACAAATTGTCATTAAATAGTCATCTGAAAACTCCAAATTTCCATATGGAACTAGATAGTTAAAAGGAAGAATTTAGAATGAAAGTCATCATCAAGATTATAAATCTATACACAAACCTCTTCAAGAAAGAGAAAACAAGATTAGGATGAGTCCAATGACTTCTTACAAATAGAATTGTCTCCTCTGTAAGTGTTGAAAGAGATAAGTCTGTTATGCCCACTACAGAGCTTGTCTGTCTACAGAGACAGAGACAGAGACAGAGATAGAGAAGATTATGTTTCGTACAACATTGGAGCCCAAAAACGAAAAATCGCTTTCAAAAAGCATCATTTCCATTAGCTTAAAAATTGAATCTCCCTGTGATTGATGGCGCACTAAAATTTCTTATAGGAGAAAAACGCTTCTCAGCCTTAATTGATCCACTAAGACACTCAAAAGGAATCTTGTCATAACTCCAGAAAATCCTTCTTGGCATATGAGAAGCAGTAACTATATTTGTCAAAATCAAATAGCTTCAGCAATCAAGGTGGAAACATTTTATTACTACATAGGATATTTCACTCCCCGTTAGATTTCAGCTTTCATTATGCCTTGATGATCTACTTATGTAACTTCATCCTATTTAATTTACTACTATAATTTCGAGCTAAGGCTTATTTGACACGACACGGTTATGACACGACACAAACAACACACTAACCTGTTTTCCCAACCCTACTTCTTACATCTAGATGTTACTTTCAAACCCATTTTCCTCTTTGCTCTTTATTTGCCTAATAGTATAATGTATGACTAGGGTTTTAGAAGCATACTTGTTTCATTCTAATTCTATCCCCAAAATTGTCTAGGCAGACTAGTTGTGGTTTAGAAATGGTCCACAGGTAGAAGATAGATAGATGTAAGAAGACAAGGCCACAAGCTTTTTGTTTTATGGTCTTCATGACCCACAGTGGGACAGTAAACATACTTCTCTCATTTACTTCAACATTGCTCCCCATCTTCTTGACACTCAAACCAAACAAATAAATGGACCTCAATTTTCTTAACATCTTGCTATTCTCCCTTTGTCTCTACAACTTTGGTCCCACCATATCCATTACACCTCTGCTAAAACCCTCATTTTATTTACCAGCAATACATGTAACAAAAAATGTGAAAGCTAGTTCAATTTGGGTTGCCTATACGATAAGTTGGAAAAGAATGTGTTCTAGCAAATACAAAAGAATAAACAAAATAATAATTCATTCAACTATTATGAACTACAAAATCTGAAATTGAAAATAAAAACGCATAGTAAGAGAACCAACCAAGACATTGATCCTCACAATTGGAATGAACATATAAAAAATGCAACAATTTTGAAGCTATATAATAGAACTATATAGTAATACATACACTGATTTTCTGATGAGTTCCATCTCTATATGTTGCATCGATCATAACCAGAGAACCATGATGAGGGTTCTGCAAGTTTCGATAACTTGCTATCTTCAGTCTAAAATGGCTTGCATTCCTCTTTCCACTGCTGATCGCCTTCATCATGAGGCTCCTCTACATCGTACTTGGCCACATCAGAATTGTTATAAACAGGTTGTATTGCTTCTTTGGGTAGACGAGACTCCGCTATGATTTCATTAAGAGTCCTAATATCAATTTCATGTTTTTTCTTCAATTGATCAATTTGTTTGTACGCCTTTGCAGTTTCTTGTTCGGCTTTTATAGCTCGCTTCTGAAAAAAAAGAAAAATAGAAAAAAGTATAAGCTAAAATGTATCATTTAGCAATAGAAAAAAAAATCCAATAATTTTCAAGTGGAAAATTGATAATAAAGTTCTACTGGGAAGTTATCCATCCGATATGGAGTATTCAATAAGTAAAAACATGCTAAGGTTATAATTAAGAATAAATCATTGTCCAACAAACTAATGCAAACCATATTTTGAAAGAAGTTGCAGCTAGAGCTGGTCAAGGACTGGTCCCAAGCAGGCACAAGCCTGGGCCCGTTTGGGATTGGTCCCTTTGAGACTGGTCCCATTTGGGACCAGTCGCTCATGGGCCTGGGATCCCAGGCCCATGAACAATTTCAGGACCCGAACTGGTCCGGTGGCCTACAAACTTTTATTTTCCCCCCTATCTTTTATTTTATATTTTAGAGTCGAAATGAAATTCTGTAGGGGGGTTTAGTAATTTTTAGGGGTAGATTAGTAAGTTTTTAAAAGTTTAATTAATTTTAAAAAATAATTAATTAATTAATGGTTAATTTTAACATAAATGTAATATTCACACAATTACACATTCACGCTTCACAAATAAACAATTAAATTATTTTTTTATTAAATTATTCATCTTCATCGTTAACAATATTTAAATCATTAAAATATGTGTTCCTAAAGAGTTCGAGTAGTTCAGGATCTTCAGGGTGCTGTTGTAGTCTTCTCTCTGCATGAGTCCAATCTCGTAAACACGTTATCACTTCAATCATCTCATCGGTTAAAGATCATCTTCTGTCTTCAACAATTTGGCCACTAGTTGAAAATGCTTACTTGGATGCAATTGTAGAAACCAGCACAAATAAAATGTCAAGTGTCATTTGGGCTACAATGAGGAATCGACTTTGATGTTGGTTTCACCATTGAAGCAAATCCATCTCACGTTTCTCCTTCATCGCCATGTAGGACAGGTCCATTTGTAGGTAGTGATTCAGCTCATTTGGTCCATGTATGTACAAGTTGAAGCTGCTACTTCCACCATGTTCCATATACGTCCACATGCTCGATCCTTGATGGAGGTCTTCATCAAGGTCTTGATTGTCTCTCCTGGACGTTCTACTTCTACTTCCATTGTACCTGTTCTGATATAAAGAAAAAATGCTTTCCAATTTTTGCTGAAAGTCAGTCAAATAAGATGTATAATAATGTCCTAAATGCTGGCCTATCTCAGTAATTTTACAGTTAACTACGTGTAATTTAAACATAAGATCTACAGCAAGGCCTAATTCATATAAGAATGGAATATCTAACCAATGTTTCTCATATTTTTCTTCATCTTTAAAATAATTTCCATTAAAACGTTATTATATGTATATTTAGCAAAAGTTTTAGAAATGTGAAGTAAAATATCTAACGCTAAATTAGCAGTCGAATAATAAATACCACTTAATGTATTAGTGGAATCAGAAAAAATTTTAAGAAATTAATAAAAAGGTTCACAAACCGCCCAATCATCATAGCTGACAACTTCCTCTAGATGATTCTTCCAGTTGACAAAATCTATAATTTGTCTTGCGGTTGGCAAAACTTTTTCCAACATCAAGTAGGTGGAGTTCCAACGGATAGGCATGTCCGTACATAACTTCAAAGGTCGAACTGGTTGGTCCTCTTACCTATAATATTTGACATACTCCTGCCATCTTTTATTGCTACCATCGACGATAAATCCGATAGCTGCATGCACCCTCTCCATCTTCGAATGTATAGCATCTAAACCTGCTTTAACAATTAAATTGATGATGTGACAAGCACATCTCTGGTGAAAAAAATTGCCTTCACCACGCAAATCCAATCTCTTTTCAAATAAAGAGATTGTCGTGGTGTTAGCAGTTGCATTATCAAGTGTTAGCACTACAACTCTATCAGTTAATACATATTCTTGCAAAACTTCAAGAATTGTAAAATAAATAGTGTCAACACTATGTTTTTCATATAATGGTTTAAAACCCATCAATATTTGTTGTAAACCCCAACTATGATCTAAGAAATGTATTGTGACAGTTAAAAAATCTGTTTTTGATCTACAAGCCCATATGTCTAATGTAAATGCAATAGATATATTCCTAAAATTTTGAAATTCGTTTTTAAGTTTATTATTTATTTTGTTATAAAGTTTTAGTACATCTCTTCTACTTATTCTTCTACTAACAAGGGTATATGCTGGACAAAATGCAGTTTTAATCATGTGAATAAAATAAGGATTTTTAGATAAACAAATGGGAGAGTTCGTAGCAACTATGAATCTTGCTATTTCCTCTCGTGCGACATGTGCATTGTATTGCCTTGTTGAGAGAGTTGAGGAATGTAGATTAAAATTAAGTTGAGTTTGAATTTGCCTACCTGATCCGGTTGAAGATGTACCGGACAGTTGCATTATTTGGGGGTGCTTCTTCACCAAGTGTCATCGCATCATCGAAGTCCCCTTCTCAGCGCTAATAATGGTTCCACAGAAATTACATACCCCACACTATTCTTCTCCCTCCCCATTTGTCTTTCGCAGTACATCGGACATGACCTTCTTTGACAGTCGGGCAGGTTGGGCCATGCCCATGCCTGTTGAGTCGCAGTTCACTTGTGTTTGGCTGTACCTTGTCCCGGCCGAATGTGATTGTTGAATTGTAGTTGCCGCCTCTAGAGGAAATGGTGAAAATGGATTAAACCCTTCCATTTCTTCAATGGATGGAATGTAAAACTAATTTAGGGATGATCCTCCGAATGAATCATTTCGGGAATCCATTATGAATTTATGATTAAATAATAAATAATTAAAATGAAAAATAAATAGATAATAATATTGAAAAATAGAAAAATTTGAATAATATAAATAAATAATAAACCAAAAGTGTTTGGGCCTGGGCCTTGGAGGATGGCCTAGTGGAGGGACCGAGCCCTCCTCCTTAGGCCTAGTCCGATTTTGGGACCAGGCCTAAGACCGAGTTTTTGAAACCAATCCCAAATGCCCAGCTCTAGTTGCAACCATCAGCAACAAAGAATAATAAGTTCTTAAAATCATGTCTTATATAGTAATTTCGATCTTTTAGTAGAGAGATTAACATCCAAGCTATGAATGAACCTAGACAGGTATCCTTAGTGCACCCTGTACAGTATCAAGGAAGACAAGTTTCATGAGAAAAAGAAAATAAGGCAAAGTGGATGTTACGTAGCCATAATCATAAATAAGGCTATGAATAATGAAGCAGTGTATCTAAAATGTTGAGAAAAAGATAGAACTTCATGAATTAACTATGAATGAACCTGAAAGCCAAGCTCAATTGCTCATATACAATAGTGTCTATATGCCTCTCAAACAAAAACTAAAGGATCTAAATCAATTTAAAACAAATGTATATGAGAATGAGCAAAGATCAGTTAGCTTTCTCTTAAGTGAGGATTCTATTCATGACTGTCGTAAATCCTACATGTTCTAGAATCTTTGTGTCACTCTCACGGAGACAAATGAATTTCCTCGAAACAAAAATATAGTGTGCTTACATATAGTACGGGAAAAATAACTATCCTAATCAAACAAAGGAATAATGTGCTCATAAATCCTTCGAGATAAAGTAAAATCCCCATCACATAACAGGTAATGCAATTTCTATGCACCTTAAAGTTCAAATATATCAAAAAAAATAAACAATAAAGAAAAGCTAGCAAGAACTAGGTGAACTTTTCATGATAATTTCTCAACCAAGCAGGAGGCACACTTGGGCAGCTGCAACAGCTTCTTCTACTTCTTTGAGTAGTACAAGTGTTTCCCCTGTAGCTTGTACAACTTCAGCAGTATCCCGCAATTGAGCTTGAAACCCTTTATTCTCATCCCTGAGACATCTCCTCTCTTTCTCTCTTTTTCTCTTTCAGCTTTCAATGTTGAAATTTCAGCTGCAAGAGCATTTATGAACTTAAATTTAGCACCCCTTACTCCTGCTCTAGTAGTCACTTTCTTAACATCATGTATTCCTTCCTGAATCTTTCTGTGCCTCGCAAGCAATTGAATATGCTTTTCCTCAAGATCTGCATACTGTTCCAGCATGCGTGCATGTCCCTCCATAGCCATTTGCATTGCTTCCTTCAACTCTTCTGTACATTGCTTTTCAGCATCAAGTTCCTAATCTTGCTTTTCTGCTAAGGACCTGCTAGCTTCAAGTTTGATCCTCAATTCTTCTGCAAGAGATACCACTTTCTTTCTACCTCAGTCCAGTGGATTCTTTCTCAGTCAAGTTTCTCCTCAGCACTATCTTTGGCTGACTCTGGGATTGTAGTCAGAGGTGGTGCTAGATTGAGATCACATGAATAAGTCAATTGCAAAATTGAGTTTCGTTTTCAAGCATATTGGATAAGTACACCCATGATGAAAGGGCGTAAGAAGTGGAAACTGCCAAAGGCAGTTTATCACAAACCGCTCCCATATAAAAAGAAAGTTCTTCCTTTTAGTAAGGGTTACTCACTGTTACTCAAAAATACGCAAAGGAAAAATACGCTCTCTCTCTCTAAAATTGGAAAAGAAAAATACTCTTCATGGTTTTCTTCCAGATTCAATTTATTGCTTCAAAGATAAGGAGAAGAGATATTTATGCTGTGTAAATTCATTGTAGTTCGTTTATATACAAATGTGATTGCAATGGGTGACTATGATCTTGGGATTACTTTAGGATATATGTTATTCTGTGTTATTTCCAACATTGGTATCAGAGTCGTGGTTCATATTGTTTTAAATTCATACTGTTAATGTTGAAGCATGTTACTGGTTTATCAAATGCAGTTCTGAATTTTTCAAATTTTGTATGTAAAAAGTTGTTTTTTTTGTAATGATAATTAGACTATTAGATTCTTTATGAAATTATGAAGAAAATGGCTTTTGAATCATAAAAAATGGAGTTAAAATGACTTAGATATGCCTCTTTAAAGTTTCGGGTTTCGTATGGGTTGATTTCCGGGTCGGGTACCCAGTTGCAGACCCGGACAGAGGTTGAAGACAACAAGGACCGACATGTTGCTTTGAATCCAACCTTATAAATGACAATTCGTTTTATTTTATTTCATTTTAATAAAAAAACATGCAAATAGGCGTGGTTGGTGAGACTTGAACCTAAGTCTCCAAGGATAAAAGCCCAATTCCCTAACCACTAGGCTATTTTTGTTTTGTGTTAACTATACTGACAAATCCAATATATTCCTTTCCGGCCCAACCCACTAACCAAAATAAAAATGGGTCAAGTTGACCCACGGACCCAACCCATAAGGTCAAATGGGTCAGTCAAACCCAGTCAACGCCTGACTCATAAGACCAAACGGGTCAGTCAAACCCGATCAACACCTGACCCGTAAAGTCAAACAAGTCAACGGGCCAAACTCGAGTCAAAATTGACCCGGTTAAATGTGAAACGGGTCAACCCGACCCGAATTCGTGTGAGGCGTGTGACAAGCGCATGAGGGCGCATGACTGCCTTTGGGCGGCACATGGAGGCGCGTGACTACTTATGGGCGGCGCGTGAGAGTGCGTGAAGTGTTCTAAATTTTTTTTTTTCTTTGCTGTAAAGAATAAAAATGCATACTTGGTATGTTGTTATGAGTCTAATTTTTGTTATTAAACCATAAACACGTTTATATATTTTTTATCAAATATAGTTAACCTTTATTTGATAAATAAATAGTTTTTTTTTGTATTTGTTACAGAAAAATGTTACGTTATAGACGTGCAATGGTTGCTAGAACACCCGCTCAAAAGGAAAGGGTTATGAACATGATTAGAACTCTACAAACTCACACATTGATATTAAGAGACACAGAGGATGAGTTGGTGCAACTCATAAATCATTTCATTCATGTGAATGAAAAGATTCAAGAAATTGTCTGGATAGGGGGGTTAAAGGAAGATGAGTCAAAATACAAAGTTCTAAGAGAGACTTTTGGTTACCCTAATCTCGTTGGTCTCCTTGATATGGTTTGGACCAAGCTGAAAGTTCAAAACTTTAAAGATGACAATAAAAATTATAGACGTTTAGTCAACAACTACATCAAGGAGTACATAGATTGGGGTGCCAAAAAGACAGTTGGTGCATCTATAGGAGTCTTCACTCGTAAAGGACATCACAAGAAACTGGGAGTTCCCTTGCCTAGGGTTAATTACAAGTTAGATAAAGACCTTAGGATAAGGATTATCAGATCCTTCCCAGTTTTAGGAATGTGGCAGTACACTTAATTTTTTTTGGAAATTGTTTGTTTTAATTTCATTACATGTTGAATTCTATTTACATAATGGAATTAGTTTTATTTTTTTTATTTTATTAAAATTTTATGTGAATTTATGTTGAATTATATTTATATGATTGTGTCTAAATATAATTTTAGAATTGCAATTAATTATATCTATGATAATTGGAAATTGAAATTTTGGATGATGATTGTTGACATTGTTAACTTTTGTTTCCAAATCTAATATACAATTATTATTGATATAATTAATTAAATGTATATGTATGTTCCGAGCATTGAATAACATGCATTATCCAATGTGTAATTTTTTTTAAAAATGGCATCTGCATCTAAGAACATTGTCGCCGAACTCAATAAAGGAGAAAAATTTAATGGTGACAATTATGAGATATGGAGCATGAAAATCCAATATGTTTTGGAAGAACAAGAGGTTCTTGAAGCTCTTACTGCAACTATGGAAGAGCTTGAAGAAGGAGTCACGGCTCAACATAGACGAGACCGTGCAGCTTATGACATATGGAAGAAGAAGAATTCCACTGCTCGCATCACTTTGTTGAGCAACATGGACAATGATCTCATGAAAAAGTACTGGGATTACGAGTTAGCAAAGGACATGTGGTCTACCCTTGCTACAAAGTTTGGCGGTACGTCCATTACCAAACTCCGGTCACTCACTATCAAGTTTGACATATATAAAAAAAAGCCTGAACATACTATGAGAGTACATTTACGGCATTTGTCAAACATGATAAGTGAGTTGAGAGATGCAGGTCATGTCCTAGCTGATGAACAATAGGTTCAAGCTGTCATAAGATCATTGCCTCAAAATTGGGAACATATGAAAATACACCTTACCCACAATGAGGGCATCAGAAATTTAGAAGATGCCATACGCCATTTGGAACTGGAAGAAGATCACCTTAATGCGAGTAAGGCAAATACTGATGTGTATATGGCTGGTTCCAGTTCACATGGTGGGAAGGGATTTAAACGTAAATTCCAATGTGGATCCCAAAGAAAAGGCAATACTGATAAGGCTCTAGGGAAGAAGAGAAAGTTTTTTAAACACGGAAAAGGAAAGCATCCTGCCAGGAAGAGAAATATGGCGAAGGTGAAATGCTATAACTGTGGTAACAAGGGACATTTTGCTCGTGATTGTAGCGAGCCGAAGAAAGTAAATTACTTGTTTGCACAAGTAAGTTATATAAATGTTGCCAGTTCTGTTTTTCTAACTGAATCTCATCCTTTGTGGACTGTAGATTCAGCAGCAACAGACCACATAGCGAAAGACAGGAGTATTTTCATGGAATTTCAACGAATACCACAGGAAACAAAATGGATATATGTAGGTAACAATTCAAAAGTGGAAGTTAAAGGGATCGGCACATGCACATTGATCATGTGTGGAGGTCGAATCTTTTACCTACATGACGTGTTATATGCACCCGATATTCGTCGAAATTTGATTTTCATGTTAGAACTTGTTAAACTTGGTTTTAACTTAAACTTTTCCAGTACTAATGTCCATTTATTTTTGGACACAACATACTATGGTTGTGGTTATATTTCGGATGGTTTTATAGTACTTGACGTTGCTTATAATTATAGTAATGTTTGTTTTTCCTTTATTACATCTTCCAATAATGATGATGTGAATATATGGCATGCACGGCTTGGCCATATTAGCCAACAAAGAATGAATATACTAGTAAGAGAAGGCTTGTTAGGATCCTTAACAAAAATAGACTTGACTACTTGTGAACATTGCCTAGCTGGAAAAACAGCAAGAAAACCATTTGGAAAAGCGATAAGAGCTGAAGTTCCATTGCAACTAATTCATTCTGACATATGTGGTCCAATGAATGTGAGGGCTAGACATGGGGCTGTTTATTTCATCACATTTATAGATGATTTCACTCGATATGGTTATGTTTTCTTGATTTCTAAAAATCAGAAGCTTTAGAATGCTTTCAGAAGTTTAAAATCTTAGTTGAGAATCAATTAGATAAAAAGATAAAAGTTCTATGAACCGATCGAGGACGTTAATATTTATCTGATCAGTTCAGAAATTTTTGTGATGAAATGGGAATAGAACATCAATTAACTATTCCCAGAACTCCGCAACAAAATGGTGTTGCAGAACGAAGAAATAGAACCCTACTTGAGATGGTGAGGTCTATGATGGCACAAGCAAACTTGCCCATCACCTTTTGGGGTGATGCCTTATTGACTACCACATATATCCTCAATCGAGTACCATCCAAATATATTACTAGTACACCATATGAGTTATAGACAAATCGGAAACCCGATTTGAGTCTCCTAAAGCCATGGGAATGTGCTGCCTATGTTCATGGTATTTCCCATAAATATGGAAAATTAGGTCCAAGGGGGAAGAAATGTATCTTCATAAGATACTTAGAACATTTAAAGGGATATGTCTTCATAGGAGAACAAGAAAGTGGTAGCATCACTGAGTTTGAATCATGAGATGTCACATTCTTAGAAACCGATTTTCCTAAGAAGGGCGAGATAGGTAAATACTTGTTTCTATATGAAACACAAGACCAAGGCAATTTTGTTGCCGACAATCAGTTGGTTATACTACATCCCAGTGGGAGCAATATGGAAGTTGATGAATCAGTTTCAGATCCTCCATCATTCCCTACTGGCAATCCAACTATGATAGCTGGTCCAAGTGGGAGTAACACCAATCAATCTCCAATACGTCGATCAAACAGGAAACAAGTTCCACATCGACGATTTGAGATTGAGGGGGAAATTTTTCTAATTACTCCACAAGATGACGAAGAGCCAAGGAATGTAAATGAGGCTCTCAATTGCCCTTCTAAGGAAAAATAGATGAAAGCAGTGGAAGAAGAATTGGAGTCTATAAAATCAAACCAAGTATAGGAATTGGTTGATTTACCAAAAGGACGCAAAGCCATTGGGAACAAGTGCATTCTCAAAATCAAGCGTAAAGCTGATGGCAGTATTGAAAGATACAAAGCTCGCTTAGTCGCGAAGGGGTATACACAACAAGAACGAATAGATTATGAAGAAACGTTTTCGCCTGTTGTGTGGTTTACCTCAATCTGACTTATTCTAGCTATAGTTGCTAGCATGGATCTTGAATTGCATCAAATGGATGTAAAGACTGCTTTTCTCAATAGAGAATTACAAGAAGAAATCTATATGGACCAATCAATAGGTTTTATTAGAGAAGGTCAAGAACACAAAGTGTGTAGACTTTTAAAGTCAATTTATGGCCTCAAGCAGTCCTCAAGACAATGGTATATTCGATTTCATAATGCGATAATGTCGTATGATTTCAAAATAATAGATGAAGATCACTGTGTATATACAAAGAGATCCAATAACAACTTTGTTATATTCTCATTATAGTTGATGATATACTTACTAGAAATGATAAGGGATTTGTCAATGAAACAAAGGATGGTTATCATCTCATTTTGAGATGAAAATATGGGTGAAGCTGCATATATTTTTGGAGTCAAGATTTCAAGAGATCGCTCAAAAATTAGTATTCTTCACAAGAACCATATTAAGAAAATTCTTGAACGATTTCATATCAAGATTGTAACCCATAACAACCCTATCGCGAAAGGGAGACTTTAGTCGTAAAATGTGTCCGAGACTCCACAAGAAAGGAACAAATGAAAATGTTCCTTATACAAGTGTGTTGGAAGTCTCATGTACGCAAGATTGCACTAGAGCCGACATCTGTTATGCCGTTGGGTTGAAGTAGATACCAGTCTGACCCAGGACAACACATTGGAAAGCAGTGAAGAGAATCTTAAGATATCTAAAGGGAAGCTGATTACTCATTATGTTATCAGGAAATGATTTACACTAAAGACTACACCGATGCTGATTGGGAGGAGATTTAGATGAAGGAAATCTACTTCTGGATATGTTTTCTTACTAAATGGTGGGGCCATATCTTGGAGCGATAGAAACAATCATGCATGCCTTTCTACAATGGAGGCTGAGTTTGTCATTTTCAGCTGCAGTGCAAGAACTTTTGTTAAGACGTTCTGAATCATCTGAATAATTAATGTTGCTATTGAACCAGTAGAAAACTGTGATAGTCAAGCGCAATAGCATACACTAAGGATCCCAAATATCATGGTAAAAAACCCATAGATATCAAATATAATTTTGTGCAAGACTTGTGGCAAAAAGGAGGTGAACATGAAGTACATATCTACGCATGACATGGTTGCAGTCCATTTACAAACCTATACCAAGAGATTTTCAATAGACATGTTAGATCTCTAGGCTTACGTAGGTGTTGAATAACTCATACTTGAGATTTCCCAAAAATTGTTCACATTGTCTTATCAATATTAAATAACAATTTGCTCAATGCTCAATTCATTATTATGGAACATACATGAAGGAGCATATATACATATTATTATGTAATATTATATATGTCCATTTTGAAAACTTTGGACAGTTAAAAGATTGGCCTTCTCACACAGGCAATCCCTCCATTACTTCGTGGAATGGAGATGAACAATTTTAAGCTTATTATCTAGGTGATAATAAGAGCCAAGCTTAAAATGTTTAACGTCGCCTAAAAAAAAAAATGAATTAAAATAATGCAAATGAATGTGACCATAAGTGATAAATGATCACTTTATCTGTCTAATTGCCAGATTAGAGTTTTGATGAATTAAAAGTATGTAAAGTGAACTCAAGTTAGACATTAGGTAGTCTGAACTGAAATCTAAACAGCATTTACAAAAGAGACATGCACTCCATGGGAAAGGAGGAAATGTGTAGCATGTGATTCATACCACATGTGCAAACATTGACCAAAGGGGTAATGAAGTCAAAATCTCACTTTAACATTGTGTGAGACCCTGAGTTTTTTAAGAATAATCTCATAGATACCCTTATTACTCTATTCTTTTCTTGAACTCTATTTAATGATTGCTATCTTAGAGTGTTACCAAAGGATTAAGATAAATTCAATTGTGGGACTTTCAGAAAAGCAGTTAAATGAAAGTTACAAGAATCGAGAAAAGAGGAAGTTACGTTTTGAATTATCACACTATATCATGTGTATTCATTGGTCGACCAATTATTGTTTACTTTTATGTAAAGACAAACATAATTGAATATAACGTATTTTATAATGAGATTGTTAGAAAAAATGTATAATAATCTAGGGTATTGCATACAACATACAACCTGAGTTTCACAATCGAGAAGTTTATATTCCTAACAGATATATGATTAACTGCTCTCGAAGAATGCATGGTCACAGCATATTTACTAAAGTATGAACCTTAAAGAAGCACGAGAGAGATAGTCCCATCATGTATGGTGGGAGATATTGGATAAGTACACCCATGATGAAGGGCTGAGAAATGGAAACTGCCAAGGTAGTTTCTCACGACCGCTCCCATATAAAAGAAAAGTTTTCCTTTAGTAGGGTTACTCACTGTTACTAAAAATACGCAAAGGAAAAATCACTCTCTCTCTCTAAATTGGAAAAGAAAAATACTCTTCGTGGTTTTCTTCCAATTAATTTTATCTTCAGAAGATAAGGAGAAGGATTATTTATGTTGTGTAAATTCATTGTAGTTCGTTTATATACAAATGTGATTGCAATGGTGACTATATCTTGGGATTACTTTAGGATATATGTTATTCTTGTTATTTCCACAGCAAATAATGAAAAGAGTCTATATAAATTGTAACTGGCTTCTTAAATTTGATCTCTTCCACAACACTTCCTTTCACCCAAATCACAAATTCTGATAATGTTCTAGCTCTCCTGAATCTATTGAGTTAAATTTTTGTCCTTAATTTTAGGATGATTCTCAATTTTTCCTTCAGAAGCTGTAAAAAATAAGTAAGAAATTCTGATAATGTTCCAGCTGCTCCTGAACTCTATTGAGTCCAATTTCAGTAGTGATTCTCAATTTTTTCCTTCAAAAACTGTAAAAAATAAGGTAAGTATATGCACAAATATTAATTATGTTATCTTTAGAAAAAAATTTATACTTTGGTAATAATCATTCTACCCAGGGCGAGGGACTTAAAAATTTTCTATATTTTACAAATTAACCCCTATATAAATTAAAATACCAAAAGTTACATTATATATTTATACCCAATAAATTACACTTTTTTGTTTGGGGGCTGTTGAAACTAAAGTAAACCCTTTGTTCTCCTACTAAAAGAAACCCATCATTCTCTTCCCTCAACGTCTTCTTCCCTTCAATAACCTATAAAGTCAATTCTTTTCCTTTATGGCTTTATCAACACAGTGTAATTTCTTCCTCCTATCAAGCCAACAGTCCCTTTTTTCTTCAATTTTAAGATATACATTTTATATTTGTATTATTTTATTTTAAAAGTTTAAGATTAATTATAGATTAGGATTTATGAAGATGAAATTGTCATTGGACCACAAATTGCATCCATTTTTTATTTATTGTAATGATTTGAAGTTAGAGGAAGTAAGAAGATAGTTCTAAACTTATTTTGGAGTTGGCCTTGACCACATTGTTTTACCCATTCCTATTGCCCCTGTTTTGTTTTTTATATGGAGAAGATGAGTTCTTGGGACCACATTGTTTTACTAATTTTTATCTTTGTTATAAAAGTGTTTGATTCAAATGATTTTGGAGTTGGCTTTGGGACCATTGTTTAACCATTATAGCCGAACTTGTGTTTTTTTATATGGAGAAGAGAGTTCGTGGACCATATTGTTTTACCCATTTTTATCTTGTTATGTAAAAGTGTTTGATTCAAATAGATTTTGGAGTTGGCCAATGGCAATTTTGTATTGTTTTTTTTTATGAGAAGATGGGTTCTTCATTCTTGGGACCATATTATTTTACCCATTTTATATTTGTTATAAAAAAGTGTTTGATTCAAATGAGAGTTAATTTTAATTGTTTTACAAGTGTTAGTAAAAACTGGATTAATTGTACAAGTGTTGGGTTATTTGAATAGATTTTTTACACATATCAATTGAATTTTAGCCACTGTATATAATGTAAGATATATTTAAAAAAATATTGCATTAAGA
Source organism: Pistacia vera (assembly GCF_008641045.1). Lineage (NCBI taxonomy): Eukaryota > Viridiplantae > Streptophyta > Magnoliopsida > Sapindales > Anacardiaceae > Pistacia > Pistacia vera. Next base: position 472,390 of record NW_022195726.1, read on the forward strand.
TCTATTTCAATTCAATTTCTATTACTTTAATTTAATTTTTGTTAAAGTACTTACAAATTAGAAAAAGAAGAGATATACTTGAGTTGTGATGTGTACTATTGTTAGAATCTTTAATTTATTAGCTTTATAAATTTTTGTAGTAGTTGTGTAATTCCACTTATCTTAATAATTATTATTGTATACATGATTATTATTATTGTTTGTTTTTACTGAGTACGTAGCTATTTTGTTGTATTTTCTCTATCAAGTATAATATATTATGTTTTGAAATGTATGGAGAATATTTCAAAAGAAAGTCAACAATAATCCATCATTTGAACAAGAGGAAAATATTGGTGATTCAAGTAAAAGGGGATGTTGATTTGCAAGATCTTCCTACGGATCCATGCTTAAGACCCCGAATTTCAGATTATGATCCTAGTATTCAAGATCAAATTCGAAGAAATATTTGGAGGGGTCCTTGTCAACCTAAGGGTCATGAGTTCCTTCTAGTTATTTGGTGGATTTCAAGATGTTTGTTGTTTCTTAGTCTAGTGAATTGAACAATGATTGGAATATAATACAGCCAAAGATGCTGCATTTTTCTTTATTGCTACCTTTTTAAGCTAGATGGTGATAAAGGGGTGGTGATTGCTTTGTTGGTCAAGGTTTTCAAATTGGAAAAGAAAGAAAATTGAATATCATGTTGGAGGTTCTAATAGTGCTCATAACCAAGCTGAAGAATGTGTGAAACATTACTGAATCAACCAACATATTTAGCATTTTTTATCAACATTCTTCTCAACATGAACAGAGTATCGAACTCGTTTAAATGCTACAGTTGACTGTATCGTTTTCTTCTAAGGCAAGGACTTACATTTTCGGTCATGATGAATCCTATGATTCAAACAACCAAGGGAATTTTCTCGAGCTTCTACAATTTCTTGCTAATTGATGAAGATTCAATGTTGTTGCTTTCAAGAATGCTCCTAATAATCTCAAATTAACATCTCCTGAGATTCAAAAAGACATTGTAAGTGTTATCATTAGAGATTTAGGAGATTCATTATTCGCTATAATGATTGATGAATCTCGTGATATCTCTAGGAATGAACAAATGGCTATTGTCTTACGTTATGTTAACAAGAATGGACTTGTTGTGGAGCGTTTTCTAGGTGTTGAACACGTTACTAGTACCACAACTCTCTTACTCAAGGCAACACTAGATAATTTCTTTTCAAGGCATGGGTTGAGTTTTTCTAGACTGCGAGGACAAGGTTATGATGGAGCTAGTAATATGCAAGGAGAATTTAATGGTTTGAAGACATTGGTTTTGAAAGAGAATAGATATGCTTATTATATTCATTGTTTTGCCCATCAACTCCAGTTGGCTCTTGTGGCTTTGACAAAGAACCATGATGATGTTAATGATCTTTTTAATATCGTGGTGATTGTGGTTAATATTGTCAGTGCTTCATCAAAGCGTTGCGATCTTCTTAGAGATAAGCAAGCCTGTAAAGTTATTGAAGCTCTTTCTAATTCAAGAGGCTAATCTACAACGTGCTAGTGATATGCGTTGGGGCTCGCACTATGGTACGTTAATGAGCATAATCTTGATGTTTTCATCCATTATCGATGTTCTTGAAATTGTGGCAAAAGATGGGTCATACTCTGAGCAAAGATTTTATGCAAAAAACATATTTAAATTGATGCAATCATTTGACTTTGTGTTTAGTCTATTTTTTATGAAAGATATACTTGGCTTTACAAATGAACTTTCTCAAGCACTACAAAAAAAAGATCAAGATATTGCAAATGCTATGAATTTGGTTGAAGCATGTAAGCAAGCTTTACAATTGATGAGGGATAATGGATGGGAGACTTTATTAAGCAAAGTTTATTCTTTTTGTGCCAATCATGAGGATGACAAGTTTTTTATTCAAGGGCGATCACAACGTAAGGCTCAAGGTATCACAAACATGCATCATTGCTGCATTGAGTTATTTTATAATGTCCTAGATATGCAGCTTCAAGAGTTGAATAATCGTCTCAATGAAGTAAACACTGAATTGCTTATTTGTTTGGTATGTTTATGTCCAAATGAATCGTTTGTTGCTTTTGATAAACAGAAATTGATACGTCTTGCCGAACTTTATCCTGATGATTTTTCTTACTTAGAACTCATGACACTTGACTCTCAACTTGATGTTTACATTTTGGATATGCACTCTAATGTCAAATTTATGGGATTGAAAAGGATTAGAGATCTAGCAAAAATGATGGTTGAAACTAATAAGGATAGAGCGTTTCCATTAGTTTATTTGTTGATGAAATTAGCATTGATTCTAACCGTTGTCACTGCTAGTATAGAGAAAGTATTTTCAATAATGAATTTTGTGATTAATCGCTTGCGAAATAGAATGAGTGATCAATAGTTGAATGATAGTTTAGTTGTGTATATAGAGAATGATGTATTTGATAGTATTGATAATAAAGTCATTATACAATACTTTTAAAAGATGAAATCCCATCAAAAACAATTATAAATGTACTAGTTAATGAGAATTTTATAAATACAAAATTTATGCTTATGTTAATTTAAAATTGTATTGTTGTTTTAACTTTGATCCCACTATATATTATTTATGGCTAAGCCCCTGGCCTGCATAGGACCTTGCTACTGCTCTGGTAACCTTGATTTATCATCTTCTCTTTCTGTTCGAACAGCAGATACAGAAACTGCATCGAAATCTTCCATTAATGTCAACTCTTATTTCACCAAGTCTTCGCTTGTAGAAAGAGTACACAGGTAGCTCAATATTATATAAGGACAGCTAGTTGTGTTGGCTGTTGATACAAAGTCGTCGTCGTGGCCTCTATACGAAGACCAAGTCACCTCTCTCCTCAGGTCAAGCTCAGAGACAAAAGCTGAAATTGGGACCTCAAGGTGACAAATGCATCAATTACGTACATACAGGCCATGTGAGCATTGAACAACTCAACAATATATATATATATATTAACCATAATCTAAACATAATATTTATTAGTCTTTCACTAATGTTACAAAGGGTAAAGCAGAATATATGACCAAGTTTCAGGATTTAAAAATCGTGGATTATATTTTTTATACAAACTCTCTAGTATAAAGTGATAGATGATTGTGAGACTTTAAAATAAAAATAAATTAAATAATTAAAAAAGATTATATGATAAATATATAAAATTGTAACATCAGTTTGTATATATAACATTATTAAAAAGTTATTCATAGAGGACCAAACGTTCCGTGGTCATGCTTTTTCAAAAAAAAAAATTACATTGAGATTTTAATGGTGTGAAAGAGGCCAATGTATACGTGTCATACTTTCATTGCTAATTTCTGGCCAAGATACAAAGCACTCTCTGCCCGTCAACTTTGTAATGAAAACTTTTGATTGTTATGTTAAAAAAAATTCACTTGCCTTGGCTTCTTCTATAATTCGAATTCTGTAATTATTGCTCAGTTTTTCTTCAGTGATGTGCATAAGTTATTATTATCATCTCTATTGAAAGAAAAAAAAAATGTTTGTACAGTATTTTTTATCCTTGATTTTGATAATTTAATGTAACTTAAATTTAATCAACGCTAGTCAAAATTCAAAAGGGAGTCCAAAATTTAAATTTTGAGTCTACGGCCAAAAAAATTTAAATCTAAAAATTGATATGATATGGGGCCATGGTAGCTGTGCAGTTGGAGACATGAAATATCAAAACTCTGTACGGAAGTATTGATGTATGTTTCACGTTTTGGCATGGAGTGATAGAGACTCTGACTCACCATCTGTATTCACGTTCCACCGTAGGCCAAGGCCCAGCTAAATTATTCATGGGTACTGTAAAGCTCTTTAAAAACACTAAACGACAAACAAGTGTGGTCTGCCACATGTTGGCAATTATATATTGACTGTTTGTCTTGAGACAATTTAAATTTGTAAGTGTTGGAAATTGAATAACGTATTTCCTAACATAATCTTAAGGTTATAGTCATCATTGTAATTATATTTGTATATAAATAAATTATAATAAATTAACACAGTATAAATACCTCTTTTTCTTATCTATGAAACAATAAAGTTAATCTGGAAGAAAACCACGAAGTGTATTTCTGTTTTCCAAATTCTAGAGAGAGAGAGCGTATTTTTCTTTGCGTATTTTTTTTTAGAGTGACAGTGAGTAACTAAAAGAAAGAACTTTTCTTTTATATGTAGCGGTTAGAGAGAAACTACATTTGGCAGTTTCATTTCACACACGTTGCTTGGGGTAACCCATCATGGATGTATCCTTATCCAATATCTTTCACTCACACATGATGGGACTATCTCTCTCTGTGCTTCTTTAAGGTTCATACCTTAGTAAATATGTCGTGTGACCATGCATACTTCGAGAGCACGTTAGTCATATATCTGTTAGGAATATATAATTTTTTTAATTTTGAAACTCAGTTTGTATGTTGTATGCAATACCCTAGATTACTTATCACATTTTTCTAACAATCTCATTTACAAAAAAATATCCGTTGTATTCATAATTATGTTCTATCTTTACATAAAAGTAAAACATAATTGGTCGACCAATGAATACACGTGATTATAATGTAATAATTCAAAATCGTAATCTTCCTCTTTTCTCGATTCTTGCAACTTTCATTAACTTGCTTTTCTAGAAATGTCCCACAGATTGAATTTATCTTAATCCTTTGGTAACACTCTAAGATAGCAATCATTAAATGAAGTTTTCAAGAAACAGAATAGAGAATAAGGGTATTCTATGGATTTTATTCATAAAAAAACTCAGGGTCTCACACAATGTTAGAGTTGAGATTTTGACTTTCATTACCCATTTGGTCAATGTTTTGCACATGTGGTATGATCCATGCACAGCATTTCCTCCTTTCCCTGGAGTGCATGTCTCTTTTCTTGTAAATGTTGTATAGATTTTAGTTCAGCATACCTAATGTTCTAACTTGAGTTCACTTTACATACTTTATTCATCAGAACTTATCTGGCAATTAGACAGATAAAGTGATCATTTATCACTTGTGGTTACATTCATTAAACATTATTTTTTTCTTTTTCTAGGTGACATTAAACATTTTAGCTTGGCTCTCTATTATCACCTAGATAATAAGCTTAAAATTGTCTCATCTCCATTCCTACGAAGTAATGGAGGCGATTGCCTTGTGAGAAGGTCAATCTTTTAGCTGTCTGACATGCTTTTCAAAATACACATAATTAATTTACATAACTAATATGTATGTATATGTATATATATATATATAATATATATATTATATATATTTATATATACTTCTTATGTATTTCCATAATATCTAAATTGACATGACAATATTGTTATTAATATTGATAAGACAAATGTGAACAATTTTGGGAAATCTCAAAGTATAAGTACATTCAACACCTATTAAGCCTAGATCTAACTGTCTTTGAAAGTATCTCTTGGTATGGCTTTGTGAATGGATCCGCAACCATGTCATGCGTAGATAGGTACTTCATGTCACCTCCTTTTTGTGCCACCAAGTCTCGCACAAAATTATATTTGATATCTATGTGTTTCGTTTACCATGATATTTGGGATCCTAGTGTATGCATTGCTGCTTGACTATCACGTTTATTCTTACTGGTTCAATAGCAACTTAATTATTCCCAGATGATTCATGAACCGTCTTAACCAACGGCTTCTTGCACTGCAGCTGAAAATGCTATAAACTCAGCCTCCATTGTAGATAAGGCTATGCATGATTGTTTCTTACTGCTCCAAGATATGGCCCCACCATTGTAAGAAAACATCTCCAGAAGTAGATTTCCTTTCATCTAAATCTCCTCCCCAATCAGCATCGGTGTAGTCTTTAGGTGTAATCATTTCCTTGTAACAAATGAGTAATCAGCATCTGTCCCTTTTATATACTTAGATTCTCTTCACTGCTTTCCAATGTGCTTGTCCTGGGTCGGACTGGTATCTACTTACCAACCCAACGGCATAACAGATGTCGGCTCTAGTGCACATCATGGCGTACATGAACTTCCAACAGCACTTGTATAAGGAACATTCTTCATTTGTTCCTTTTCTTGTGGAGCTTCGACCCATTTTACGACTTAAAGTCTCGCCTTTCGCGATAGGGTTGCTATGGGTTACAATCTTGCATATGAAATCGTTCAAGAATTTTCTTAATGTATGGTTCTTGTGAAATACTAATTTTTCTGAGCGATCTCTAGAAATCTTGACTCCAAGAATATATGCAGCTTCACCCTACTTTCATCTCAAAATGAGATGATAACTTCCTTTGATTTCATTAACAAATCCCTTATCATTTCTAGCTATAAGTATATCATCAATATATAATGATAATATAACAATTTGTTATTGGATCTCTTGTATATACACAGTGATCTTCATCTATCATTTTGAAATCATACGATTTATCGCATTATGAAATCAAATATACCACTGTCTTAGGACTGCTTGAGGCCATAAATTGACTTTAAAAGTCACACACTTTGTGTTCTTGACCTTCCTAATAAAACCTATTGGTTATCATATAGATTTCTTCTTGTATTCTCCATTGAGAAAAGCAGTCTTTACATCCATTTGATGCAATTCAAGATCTATGCTAGCACTATAGCTAGAATAAGTCGGATTGAGGTAAACCGCACAACAAGTGAAAAAGTTTCTTCATAATCTATTCCTTCTTGTTGTGTATACCCCTTCGCACTAAGCGAGCTTTGTATCTTCAATACTGCCATCAGCTTACGCTTGATTTTGAGAACCTACTTGTTCCTAATGGATTTGCGTCCTTTAGGTAAATCAACCAATTCCATACTTGGTTTGATTTCATAGACTCCAATTCTTCTTCCATTGCTTTCATCCATTTTTCCTTAAAAGGCAATTGAGAGCCTCATTTACATTCCTTGGCTCTTCGTCATCACCTTTTAGGGTGATGCCTTATTGATTGCCACATATATCCTCAATCGAGTACCATCTAAATCTATTACTACTACACCATATGAGTTATGATAAATCGGAAACCCGATTTGAGTCTCCTAAAGCCATGGGGATGTGCTGCCTATGTTCTGATCCTTCCAAAATATGGATAGGTCCAAGGGGAAGAAATGTATCTTCAAAGATATTTAGAACATTCAAAGGATACTCTTCATAGGAGAACAAAAAGTGGTAGCATCACTGATTTGAATCACGAGATGTCACATTCTATAAACCGATTTCCTAAGAAGGGCAAAATAGGTAAAGACTTGTTTCTATATGACACACAGACCAAGGCAATTATGTTGCCGACAATCAATTGGTTATACTTCATCCCAGTGGAGCAATATGGAAGTTGATGAATCAGTTTCAGATCCTTCACATCCCTACTGGCGATCCAACTATGATAGCTGGTCCAAGATAACACCAATCAATCTCCAATACATCGATCAAACATGAAACAAGTTCCACGTCGACGATTTGAGATTAAGGGGGATTTTTCTAGTTACTCCACGATGACGAAGAGCCAAGAATGAAATGAGGCTCTCAATTGCCCTTCTAAGGAAAAATGGATGAAAGCAATGGAAGAAGATTGGAGTCTATGAAATCAAACCAAGTATAGGAATTGGTTGATTTACCTAAAGGACGCAAAGCCATTGGGAACCATGTGGTTCTCAAAATCAAGCGTAAAGCTAATGGCAGTACTGAAAGATACAAAGCTCGCTTAGTCGTGAAGAGGTATACCAACAAGAAGGATAGATTATGAAGAATGTTCTGAATATCTTATGAAATACATTTCTTCCCCTTGGACCTAATTTTCCATATTTATGGGAAGGATAATTAACATAGGCAGCACATCCCTATGGCTTTAGGAGACTCAAATCGAGTTTCCGATTTGTCCATAACTCATATGTGTAGTAGTAATAGATTTGGATGGTACTCGATTGAGGATATATATGGCAGTCAATAAGGCATCACCCCAAAAGGTGATGGGTAAGTTTGCTTGTGCCATCATAGACCTCACCATCTCAAGTAGGGTTCTTTTTTCTTCGTTCTGCAACACTGTTTTGTTACGGAGTTCTGGGAATAGTTAATTGACGTTCTATTCTCATTTCATCACAAAATTTCTAAACTGATCAAATAAATATTCTGTCCTTGATCGATTTGTAACTTTTATCTTTTTATCTAATGGATTCTCAACTAAGTTTTTAAACTTTTGAAAGCATTCTAAAGCTTCTGATTTTTGAGAAAACAGAAAACTAACCATACGATGAAATCATCTATAAATGGTGATGAAATAAACAGCCCCATGTCTAGCCCTCACATTCATTGGACCACATTTGTCAGAATGAATTAGTTGCAATGGAACTTCAGCTCTTATCGCTTTTCCAAATGGTTTCCTTGCTGTTTTTTCAGCTAGCAATGTTCACAAGAAGTCAAGTCTACTTTTGTTAAGGATCCTAACAAGCCTTCTCTTGCTAGTATATTCATTCGTTGTTGCCAATATGGCCAAGCCTTGCATGCCATCATTCACATCATCATTATTAGAAGATGTAATAAAGGAAAAAACAAATATTACTATTATTATAAGCAACATCAAGTACTATAAAACCATCAGAAATAAACCACAACCATAGTATGTGTGTCCAAAAATAAATGGACACCAGTACTGGAAAAATTTAAATTAAAACCAAGTTTAACAAGTTCTAACACGGAAACAAATTTTGACGATATCGGGTGCGTATAACACGTCGTATTAGGATTCGACCTCCACGCATGATCAATTTGCATGTGCCAATCCTTTTAACTTCCACTTTTGAATTTTACCTACATATATCCATTTTGTTTCTCGGGTATTGTCGAAACTCCATGAAAGCACTCCTGTCTTTCGCTATGTGGTGTTTGCTGCTGCTGAATCTACAGTCCACAAGGATGAAATTCAGTTCGAAAAACAGAACTGGAAACATTTATATAACTTACTTGCAAACAAGTAATTTACCTTCTTAGGCTTGCTACAATCGCGAGCAAAATGTCTCTTGTTACCACAATTATAGCATTTCACCTTTGCCATATTTCTCTTCCGGCAAGATGCTTTCCTTTTCGTGTTTGAAGAACTTTCTCTTCTTCCTTAGCCTTTTCAGTATTGCCTTTTCTTTGGGATCCACCTTGGAATTTACGTTTAACCCTTCCCACCAGTGAACTGGAACCACCATATCATATCAGTATTTGCCTTACTCGCATTAACGATCTTCTTCCAGTTCCAATGGCGTATGGCATCTTCTAAATTTCTGATGCCCTCTTTGTGGGTAAGATGTATTTTCATATGTTCCCAATTTTGAGGCAATAATCTTATGACAGCTTGAGCCTGTTTTCATCAGTTAAGACATGACCTGCATCTCTCAACTCACTTATCATGTTTGACAAATGCCGTAAATGTACTCTCTAGTATGTTCAGGCTTCTTTTATATTTGTCAAACTTGACAGTGAGTGACCGGAGTTTGGTAATGGACAACCGTCAAACTTTGTAGCAAGTGCGGATCACATGTCCTTGCTAATTTGTAATCTCGATACTTTTTCATGGGATCATTGTCCATGCTGCTCAACAAAGTAATGCGAGCAGTGGAATTCTTCTTCTTCCATATGTCATAACTGCACAGTCTCGTCTATGTTGAGCCGTGACTCCTTCTTCAGGCTCTTCCATGGTTTAGTAAGAGCTTCAAGAACTCTTGTTTCTTCCAAAACATTTGATTTTTATGCTCCATATCTCATAATTGTCGCTGTTAAATTTTTCTCCTTTGTTATTCGGCGACAATGTTCTTAGATGCAGATGTCATTTCTAAACAAATTACACGTTGGATATGCATGTTTTCATGCTCGAACATACATATACATTTAATTAATTATACCAATAATAATTGTATATTAGATTTGGAATCAAAGTTAACAATGTCAACAATCATCATCCAAATTCCAATTTCAATTATCATAGATATAATTAATTACAATTCTAAAAATTATATTAGAACACAATTATATAAATATAATCAACATAAATTCATATAAAATTTTAATAATAAATAAATAATAAATAAAACTAATTCCATTATGTAAATAGAATTCAACATGTAATGAAATTAAAACAAACAATTCCAAAAAAAATAAAAAAATTAAGTGTACAGCCACTTCCTAAAACTGGGAGATATGATAATCCTTATCCTAAGGTCTTTATCTAACTTGTAATTAACCCTAGGCAGGGGAACTCCCAGTTTCTTGTGATGTCCTTTACGAGTGGAGACTCCTATAGATGCACCAGCTGTCTTTTTTTGCACCCCAATTATGTACTCCTGTATTAGTTGTTGACTAAACGTCTATAATTTTTATTGTCATCTTTAAAGTTATGAACTTTCAGCTGGGTCCAAACCATATCAAGGAGACCACAAGATTAGGGGTAACCAAGATCTCTCTTAGAACTTGATATTTCGACTCATCTTCCTTAATCCCCCTATCCGCACAATTTCCTGAATCGTTTCATTACATGAATGAAATGATTTACGAGTTGCACCAACTCATCCTCTGTGTCTCTTAAAATCAATGTGTGAGTTTGTAGAGTTCTAATCATGTTCATAACCCTTTCCTTTTGAGCGGGTGTTCTAGCAACCATTGCACGTCTATAACGTAACATTTTTCTGTAACAAATACAAAAAAAACTATTTATTTATCAAATAAATGTTGACTATATTTGATAAATAATATATATACGTGTTTATGGTTTAATAACAAAAATTTGACTCATAACAACATACCAAGTATTCATTTTTATTCCTTACAGCAAAAGAAAAAAAATTTAGAATACTTCACGCGTCGCCCAGAAGCGGCCACACGCTCACACAAATTCGGGTCGGGTCGACCCGTTTCACATTCAACCAGGTCAATCCTGACTCGAGTTTGACCCGTTGACCTTGTTGACTTATGGGTCGGGTGTTGACCGGGTTTTGACTGACCCGTTTGGTCTTACGGGTCGGGTACATGGGTCAACTTGACCCATTTTTATTTTGGTTATGGGTTGGGCCGTATAGGAATATATTGGGTTTGTGATATATAGTTAACACAAAAACAAAATTAGCCCAGTGGTTAGGGAATTGGGCTTCAACCATGGAGACTTGGGTTCAAGTCACACCAACCATGCTGATTTGAAATCTTTTTTTTCAAAAAGAGATCAAAACAGGAAAAACGACATGTCATTTATAAGGTTGGTTCAAAAACGACATGTCGGTTCTTGTCGTCTTCAACCTTTGGCTGGGTCTGCAACTGCGTACCCAACCCAGAAAACAACCCATACGAAACCCGAAACTTCAAAGAAGCATATCTAAGTCCTTTCAACTCCATTTTTTATGATTCAAAAACCATTTTCTTCATAATTTCATAAGGAATTTAATGGTCTAATTATCATTACCAAAAAAACAACTTTTTACGTACAAAATTTGAAAAAATCAGAACTGCATTTGATAAACCAATAACATGCTTCAACATAACAGTATGAATTTAAAACAATATGAACCACGGCTCTGATACCAATGTTGGAAATAACATTGAATAACATATATCCTAACATAATCCCAAGATCATAGTCACTATTGCAATCACATTTGTATATAAATGAACTACAATGAATTAACGTAGCATAAATACCTATTTTCCTTATCTCTGAAGCAACAAAGTTAATCTGGAAGAAAACCACAAAGTGTATTTCTATTTTCCAAATTCTAGAGAGAGAGAACGTATTTTTCTTTGTGTATTTTTTTTTTAGAGTGACAGTGAGTAACTAAAAGAAAGAACTTTTCTTTTATATGTAGCGGTTAGAGAGAAACTGCATTTGGCAGTTTCATTTCACACACGTCGCTTGGGGTAACCCATCATGGGTGTACCCTTATCCAATAGTAAATTACACCTCTAACCTTATAGCTAGTTTGTGAAAGGAATAAAGAGTAATGTTAGGTCTACAATACAATCTTACAACCTTCTCTCATAGCCTCCGACATGACAGCTTGTCATTGGTCAGCTCATAAAATGGGACCCACCTACTTGTATAGGTCTCGTCTGCTTATTTACAAACTAACCAATGACGAGTTTCCAAGTCAAGGGTTGTGAGAGAAGGTTATAGGCTTAGCATTATTGAGGAATAAAATAGATGAGATGAAGGAGCGCCTATCGTGATAGTGAGAGTGGCTTGGTCGTTTTAGACAATCAAATCAAGGATATTCGAAAATCATGATATTATAGTAAAACGTACAACACCTTATAAAGTCTTCCCATTTTGACAATAGAGGTCACAGCTCAAGGTCGTAGCTCAAGGTCACAACTAGTTTGTACAACGCACACGGGAACTTTTACGAAGAATAGACATTGTAGCGTTCTTTTAAGAAATAAAATTCATAATAGGGTTTGCCTTAGGAATAGGAATCCTGGCAGTATAAGGTTTTTTTTTTTTTTTTTAATTAAACATCGTATATAAATACATTATTCTCTTGTATGAGTGATCTAGAAAATCATAGAAAATTTATTTATTGTAACGAGAGACGCTTTGGATTTCTATTAGCAATAATATTGACTCTATTGGACGTAGCCCGATTTTGGGTGAACCAGAATAAACTCGCACGTGTTTTTTTCTCTTTATTGTTGGTGATTTGTGTGATTGTTTAATACTTTAATTTCTCTAATTCCAAATACTCTCTAGTTCTTTCACGAACGTCATGCATGGGCAGCAGGTAATGACAAGGGCTGAAATGCAAGAAATCAAACTTACATTATGAACATTATTATTAATTGTGTGAAAATTAAAATGAGTTTATAAAGAGAGTATTATCACCATTGAAAGGGCTCCTCCAGCAACGAAATAGCTCACTGCTCCAGTCTGCAGCTTCACTTGAACTGTTCGGATTATTAAGTTTTGGTATCTCCAAGTCGAATTCATCATCCATATATAGTTGGCTGTTCACAATGCCTGTGCTACTGTGAGAATGCTATAAGAGCTGATCAATATAAAGGAGTGGGTGATGCTATATCTATTTGCCATTAATTACTGTGTATTCTTTTTTTAAAAGGGTTTAAATTACTGTAAAAACGTGTAATATAAAGTGAAATGCAATTGCAGATAATATATTTTTGGTCCAGAATTATTATTGTCATTCTTATTTCACTCCAAAAGAGTCATTTTAAACTAAAATTTATAGAGAAATGCCCTAAACAATTCAGAAATCTCACAACAAAATGAAAATTAATGACTCCAGGGGAATATTAGAAGGTCAAGCAAGCTGTAGGAGAAGATTGGAAAATGGAAGGTTAATTACTAAAAAATATATAGCTGGAATAAAGTTGCAGTCAGCCATTACTATTTGAGCATCAATTTATATAATTAAAGTTGTTGCCAAAACCTTTACTTTAGCCTTCCACAAAGAATATATATATATATATACACAAAATTGACTTATATATCAAGTTAATTTGAGTATCGTTTGACTCTAATTAATACTGAATTTAACACTTATTAACTTCAGCTTTTAGGTAAGATAACAACTTAAGCTAGTAGCTAAGTGAGGATTCAATATATATTAGACCAATGGACCCTCTCACATCAAATTTGGGTTTTTTCATTTTTCTTTATCCAGTTTGTATGTGAGGATTCGAACTTAAGACCTTTAACTCTAATACTATGCGAAATTGAGAGAAAAAGAATGAATTTCTTTTGTATTAGTTTCCATTCCACCCTACAATGAGAAAAAAAAAAAAATTGTCTTTTAGTATTAATCGACAATAATAAACAGTGTTTCGTATTCAGAATATATATATCCGCAAATTAATTGATAAGATATTATGAGTAAGTAAGTTACCAATGGAGGGATCCCAGCCTCTAGCTTGAAGCTCCCTGTACTCTTGACAAAGAGCACAAAACGCACAAAAGATGTGAAGGAACCAGTCGGGTGCCGGATCCTCAAGAAGGTCAAACTTGATCCGAAGCTTAGTCCGGTATGTGCATTTAATGTATGCATGGCATGATGGCAACCCAATCAACGTGAGGCAAGCGCAATTGACTCCATGAGTTCCACATGTTCCCTATATTTTCGGCAGCCACTCCTCTCGCATATTGCTCCTGCGGCTACTGAACTTGCCACGCCGGAAAAGTCGCTGCATAATTTATTTGACTTGGCGGGACTTGAACATATTGTGGACTTTTAGGTGGGATAGCCGGATAATAATTTCTGGTTAGTTTCTTCTGGTGGTGGCGGTGGTGGTGATGGAGAATGTGTTGGTTGCGGCTGCTGTTGCGGTGGTGGCTGTGTTTGTAATGAGCGAAACTGTCTTTTGTTTCCCAAACGTCTTATCAAGTTATTAAACTTTAGCATTTTTAAATCATTTGATTATGTGACAATGTTAGATATTGCTTTTTTTTTTAAAGAGCAAACGACTGTTCCCACCCAAGGTTTATCGAAATCCCAAATTCATTCCCGTAGTTACATTTATTCCAGATACTCACCCTTAATCTAACACCGTTTCTTTTATTTTAAAGTTGAAGGGTAAAAGCGTCAAAACCCTATCTCTCTCAACTCACCACCATTGACTGCCCTCCCATCTTCTTCTTCTTCGTCTCTCCTCCATTTTGACACAGGAACTCCATTTTGCACTTTATTTTTTTCATACCCATTCTTCCTCTTCTTCTCCTCTTTTCCTTTTCTCTTTCTTCTTTTCTTCTTTTCTTCTCTCTTCCAAATTCTTCTTCTTTTTCTTCTTCTCTTCTCTCCACCAGATTCTTCTTCTTCTCTCTTTCTTCTTATCTTCTCTCCACCAGCTGCTTCCCCTCACCATCCCCACCAAAACCCCGACCAATTTGCTCCTCGTTTGTTCCCAAAAATTAAAGAAAATACAAGAAAAATACTAAAGACATGTGCATCTTATAAAAAAAGAAAAAAAAAAAGTGAAATGAATAATTCTCAACATGAACATGATTATTGATCCAAGATCCGAGTATTATACTTGTACACAAATTATATTCACCCTATAATAATTTACTTTTTTTAGTTATATGTATTATAAAAGAAAAAGAAAAAATTGTTGAGGTAAACCCAAAAGACTATTGGGTGACGACGGTGAGCGACGCGGCCAGATGGCATTGGAGTTTTGGTGGGGATGGCGAGGGGAAGCAGCTGAGAAGAAGAAGAAGAAGAAGAAGAGGAAGGATGGGTAAAAAGAAAGTGTAAAATGAAGTTCCTGTGTTAGAATGGAGGAGAGACGAAGATGAAAGAAGATGTGAGGACAATCAATGGTGGTGAATTGAGAGAAATGGGATTTTGACGCTTTTACCCTTCAACTTTTAAAATAAAAGAAGGTGTTACATTAAGGGTGGGTATGTAGAATAAATGAAACCAAGGGTATGAATTTTAAATTTCGGTAAACCTTGGGTGGGAACATGTTGTTTGCTCTTTTTTATATTATTATTGTAGGAGAAAATACATCATAAGAGTATGTTAGTCATTGCACTAGGATTTTGTGTTTAACTTTTTCACAGAGTGTCTATCAATGATAAGGATGTATATGTTTCATTTCACTAAACTTCAGGGGTGTTCATGTAAAAACCTCAATGTTTTGATGTTATTGCAGGACAGTTGCAACAATTGACCATTTGGAGATATTTAACAAACATCAACTTAATTAAATAGATTTACACACGTTCAGATGTATTCAACTTTTATTCAAATTCAAAACATTATTTCAGCTATGAGATATTGATATTATCTCAATGTGCTGCAACAACACTTCATTCGTAAATAATACAGTAGATGAACTTTGAAATGTAGACACTGGAATTCCTACTTTAATTGAACTTAATTTCTTCATTTCGTCATTCTTTGGTTCACTGGGTGCTTCATTGTTTGTTGCTGATTCTTTTCTCTATTCCTCGCTTCGTTCTTCTTCCAACCCTTAAGACACATAATAAACTCATTATTTTCAATATATATATATATATATTGAAACCATGAGATAAAGCACCAGAGCCACCGAGGCCACCCTTAGGCATTGGGTGCAATAGTTTCAAGATATAACAAATATAGAAAAATTAATAGAGGTTTTCTATAATGGTGAACCTATATTTTATTTCATGAATGATATTCGGTAATTTTTATTTGAACTCATTATCTTATGTTTTAATTATGGAAAGATTTTTGTTGATATAAAATCTAAAAGTTAGGAATGAATTAAATAACATTTGATCAAATATAAGTTTCGAAAACAGTGAGCGACAAGTTCCCACCCAAGGTTTGGCCTAACGACAAGTTCCCACCCGAAAAGTTTCAAAATGACAGAGGCCTACCCATCCATCCAATTTCTCCGTTAATTTCAACTACAGAAGGACAAAACGGTAAATTCAGTTTATTTTTATTTTTTCTTTTTTCTTTTCTTTTAAAAATTTTGGTAACCTAACAAGATGCTTCAGTAATCTTCTGACATCATTTGATGATTGTTTTCTCAATTGATTCACAAACCAACCTGATATCAAACTCCTGTAATTACAACTCAAATTATCATCAAGTTTTGAACTTCAATCACTGAACAAACAAGAACAAAAACCAAAATTTTCCCATAAAAAAATTAACTTTAAAGCTTTGAATGTTATACTGTCAAACTTCGAAGCAGATCAATCGGAGAATCTTCAGATTGAAAATAAAAAACAAAATCAAACTCATCTCATAAAAACCAAAACTTGAAATGAAAAAAAAAAAATTAAAGAAACCAGGTCAGGATCTTCAAGATGTTCTTTAATTTCAATTTTCAAGAATTATTTCCCGTTCATCACAAACAAACCGCCATAAGGATCCACATCATCACCATGATCATGATCATCAACTGAACGGGGTGTGTAGGGTGACACGTTGTCTTTATTCAAGCCTTCATGTTCAATCTCCTTCTCAATCTTAATGTTAACTTAATTAACCCGATTATCTCCCCCACCACCAAAGTCACAGTTTTGACACCCCCTAGAAGTACATGTGGCTGCTTAGTCACCTCTTCCCCTGAGCAAAACTCATCCCAAACACACCACCAAACTTCAATTCTTTCTCAACACAATTACCGCAACACAGAACAATATCAATCAAGAAAAATCATATCAAAAAAGCAATCAAATAATCAAGTCTTCTCTCCGTCAACTCGGCTTTGACTTAGTTTGGTTGGCAAATGAAGCTTCTAGACCGGACAGATCAAGCCGACATGTGTCTCTTGCACCGCGCCTTTGGCCAATGCAAGGGCCTTAGGTGTCGACTAGATCTGGCTAGCATCGACCATTGCCAAAGTGAGGAAAGATAAGAAGAGAAGAAAAAGGGAAGGGAAGATAGAAAAAGAAGCAAGAGAAGAAAAGAGAAGGGGAAGACATAAAGTCGCCTAGTGCGATTGAGAGAGGAAAGAGAAGAAGAGAAGAAACAAAGAACAAAGAAGGAAAGAGAAAAAGAAAAAATTGGGGTTTTGTTTTTCAAGTTTATATATTGGGGATAAAAGGATATAATTATCCTTAATTTTTTTTTGAAATTACCATTCTATCCTTTTGCAGTTGAAATTAATTGAGAAATTGGATGGATGGGTGGAAAACTGTCGTTTCAAAACTTTTCGGTGGCAACTTCTTGCTAGGCCAAACCTTGGGTGCGAAGTTGTCGTTCGCCCTTTCAAAAAATATATATATGCCATTCCCTTTCTTTCTTATCATTTTTACAATACCAAAACTTAATAGTTAACAAATTGTTTCCTTTTCTGTATAATAAATACTAAACTTGCTTATTTGTTCCTTAAATATATAATTGATTTCAATATGTAAAGCTTCGATCATGATTAATTTGATTTTCTATTAAAAAAATTTGTTTCAAAATGTCTTAAACTAATGATATAATTAATTATTTCATGTTTTTTCTTGTTATATATATTATAAGTAAATGATGTTGGATTTTTTTTTGTATAGTACATAATCTTTTTTATATATCATCTGGCCACCTCTTAAGTCTTAATTACAATCTTGGCTCTACCCCTGAATACTTTGTTATAGAGTTGATACCTTATACTAAGTCGGTAAATAGGATGATGACATGTTATGAGTTAGGAGAATTTACCAAGAGAAGGATCGAAGCCTCTGGATTGAAGCTCCCTTTATTCTTGACAGAGAGCACAACAATGACAGCATAAATGAGTGACCCAGTCCAGTGCAGGACTCTCTGCAAGGTTGAACTTTTTCCTTAGTTTAGTTCGATAGTTTGCTGTCTGTTTACATATCCCATACTTCCACTTGCAACATAAACCTATCCCCAAGCACATCCCCATGTAAAGCATTATACTAGTACAACATGCTTTATTAATTTGAAGCAGCAGAAGACCATGTGTTAATTGAATTGGCAATAAAATCTATAAATTAAATTGGATTTATAAGAAACATAAACAAATAAATAAAATAAAAGAAATATTTCAATACTTACCGATGTTGCTTTCATCTACCATTTCTGCAACCTGACCGAACGTCACGCAAGCAGGGGCGTAGCCAGAAATAATGTATAAGGGGGTCAAAGTTAAAAGAACAATACAATTTTAAATTAACATAAGCATAAATTTTGTATTTATAAAATTCTCATTAACTAGTACATTTATAATTGTCTTTGACGGGATTTCATCTTTTGAAAGTATTGTATAATGACTTTATTATCAATACTATCAAATACATCTTTCTCTATATACACAACTAAGCTATCATTCAACTATTGATCACTCATTCTATTTCGCAAACCATTCTTCACAAAATTCATTGTTCAAAATACTCTCTCTACACCAGCAGTGGCAACGGCTAGAATCAATGCTAATTTCATCAACAAATTAAACGAATGAAAACACTCTATCCTTCTTAGTTTCAACCATCATTTTTGTCAGATCTCCAATCCCTTTCAATCCCATAAATTTGACATTAGAGTGCATATCCAAAATGCAAACATCTGAGAATCAAGTGT
Source organism: Pistacia vera (assembly GCF_008641045.1). Classification (NCBI taxonomy): domain Eukaryota; kingdom Viridiplantae; phylum Streptophyta; class Magnoliopsida; order Sapindales; family Anacardiaceae; genus Pistacia; species Pistacia vera. The sequence goes on from NW_022195726.1 coordinate 491,436, forward strand.
CATGAGTTCTAAGTAAGAAAAATCATCAGGATAAAGTTCGGCAAGGTGTATCAATTTCTGTTTATCAAAAGCAACAAACGATTCATTTGGACATAAACATGTCAAACAAATAAACAATTCAGTGTTTACCTCATTGAAACGATTATTCAACTCTTGAAGCTGCATATCTAGGACATTATAAAATAACTCAATGCTGTAATGATGCACGTTTGTGATACCTGAGCCTTACGTTGTGATCGCCCTTGAATAAAAAACTTGTCATCCATATTAGGAACATCAATGTCATGATTGGCACAAAAAGAATAAACTTTGCTTAATAAAGTCTTCCCATCCATTATCCCTCATCAATTGTAAAGCTTGCTTACATGCTTCAACCAAATTCATAGCACTTACAATATCTTAATCTTTTCTTTGTAGTGCTTGAGAAAGTTCATTTGTAAAGCCAAGTATATCTTTCATAAAAAATAGACTAAACACAAAGTCAAATGATTGCATCAATTTATATATGTTTTTTGCATGAAATCTTTGCTCAGAGTATGACCCATCTTTTGCCATAATTTCAAGAACATCGATAATGGATGAAAACATCAAGATTATGCTCATTAACGTACCATAATGCGAGCCCCAACGCGTATCACTGGCATGTTATAGATTAGCCTCTTGATTGAGACCTTTTCCACTTGAAAGTTCACCATTAGAAAGAGCTTCAATAACTTTACATGCTTGCTTATCTCTAAGAAGATCGCAACGCTTTGACGAAGCACTGACAATATTAACCACAATCGCCACGATATTAAAAAGATCATTAACATCATCATGGTTCTTTGTCAAAGCCACAAGAGCCAACTGGAGTTGATGGGCAAAACAATGAATATAATAAGCACATCTATTCTCTTTCAAAACCAATGTCTTCAAACCATTAAATTCTCCTTGCATATTACTAGCTCCATCATAACCTTGTCCTCGCAGTCTAGAAAAACTCAACCCATGCCTTGAAAAGAAATTATCTAGTGTTGCCTTGAGTGAGAGAGTTCTGGTACTAGTAAGGTGTTCAACACCTAGAAAACGCTCCACAACAAGTCCATTCTTGTTAACATAACGTAAGACAATAGCCATTTGTTCATTCCTAGAGATATCACAAGATTCATCAATCATTATAGCGAATAATGAATCTCCTAAATCTCTAATGATAACACTTACAATGTCTTTTTGAATCTCAGGTGATGTTAATTTGAGATTATCAGGAGCATTCTTGAAAACAGCAGCATTGTCCTTGCCTTAGAATAAAACGAATACAATCAACTATAGCATTTAAACGAGTTCGATACTCTGTTCGTGCTTGAGAAGAATGTCGATAAAAAAATGTCAGAATATGTTGGTCTTGATTCAATAATGTTTCACACATTCTTCGAGCTTGGTTGTGAGCACTATTAGAACCTCCAACATGAATATTCAATTTCTCTTTCTTTTTCCAATTTGAAAACCCTTTGATCAACAAAGCGATCACCACCCCCTTTATCATCATCTGGCTTAAAAAGATAGCAATAAAGACAAAACGCAACATGTTTGGCTACACTATATTCCAACCATTGTTCAAATTCACCAAACCAAGAAACAACAAAACGTCTTGAAAATCCACCAAAATACCTAGAAGGAAACTCATGTCCTTTAGGTTGACAAGGACCCCTTTCCAAATATATTCTTCGAATTTAATCATGAATATTAGGATCATAATCTGAAATTCGAGGTCTTAAGCCTAGATCCGTAGGAAGATCTCACAAATCAACCTCCACATTTTTACTTGAATCAGCAATACTTTTCTCTTGTTCAAATGATGAGATCATTGTTGACTTTCTTTTGAAATATCTCTCCATACTATTTCAAAACAATAATATATTATTACTTAATAAAGAAAAATGCAACAAAATAAGCTATGTACTCAGTAAAACCAAACAATAACAATAACCTATGTATACAATAATAATTATTAAGATAAGTGAAATTACAACTACTGCAAAAATTTATAAATCTAATAAGTTAAAGTATTCTAAAAATACATACACATCACAACTCACAAGTATATCTCTTTCTTTTTCTAATTTGTAAGTACTTTAACAAAAATTAAATTAAAGTAATAGAAATTGAATTGAAATAGTTCTTAATGCAATATTTTTTTTAAATATATCTTACATTATATATATTGGTTAAAATTCAATTGATATGTGTAAAAAATCTATTCAAATAACCAAACACCAATTAAATCCACTTTTTCATAACACTTGTAAAACAATTAAAATTAACTCCCATTTGAATCAAACACTTTTTATAACAAATATAAAAATGGGTAAAATAATGTGGTCCCAAGAATGAAGAACTCATCTTCTCCATTAAAAAAACAACACAAAATTGTCATTGGCCAACTCCAAAATTCATTTGAATCAAACACTTTTATATAACAAAGATAACAAATGTGTAAACATATGGTCTCAAGAACTGATCTTCTCCATATAAAAAAAAAACACAAATTCGCATAATGGTAAAACAATGTGTCCCAAAGTCAACTCTAAAATTCATTTGAATCAAACACTTTTATATACAATGATAAAATTAGTAAAACAATGTGGTCCCAAGAACTCTCTTCTCCTATAAAAAAAAAAAAAAAAAAAAAAAAAAGCAATATGGAATGGATAAAACAATGTGATCCCAAGGCCAACTCCAAAATAAGTTTAAAAACTATCCTTTTACTTCCTCTAACTTCAATATATCATTATAAATAAATAAAAAAAATGGATGCAATTTGTGGTCCCAATGACAATTTCATCTTCCTAAATCCTAATCTATAATTTATTCTTAAACTTTTAAAATAAAATAATACAAACATAAAATGTATTACCTGAAAAATTGAAGAAAAAAGGGACTTGTTGGCTTGATAGGAGGAGAAAATTACACTTGTATGGATAAAGCCTTAAAGGAAAAGAATTGGCTTTATAGGTTATTGAAAAGGAAGAAGACGTATGAGGGAAGGAGAATGATGGGTTTACTTTTAGCAGGAGAACGAAGGGTTTACTTTTAGTTTCACAGCCCCCAAAACACAAAAGTGTAATTTACTGGTTATAAATATATCATGCAGCTTTTTGGTATTTTAATTTTATATAGGGGTTAATTTGTAAAAACATAGCAAAAAATTTTAAAAGTCAAGGAGGATCAACTGACCCTCCTTGACTCCCCCTCCCTCCGCCCCTGCACGCAAGGGAATAAAGCAGTTACGAGAGCTGAAATGTAAGAAATTAAAAATTATTTGTATTTATTGATTTTATTCATAGAATTTTATTAAATTACTTAACCAACCCCTTTACGTTAATTCATGGTTACGTCCCTAAGCTAAAGTAGTGGTTGATAGTCACCCTGGACCCTAACAAATTTTTTTAGAATTTATCAAGAAAAATATCAATTTGTTGTCTATAAATTTAGCCTTACTTCTGGCCACCCTTAGTTTTCGAACATAACACTTTAGTGCCCCTATATGTAACTTCCTAATCACTCCTAGCCCCGTTATTTATTTAAAATTATTTTGCCCCGTAAAAATATTTTCTGGCTCCGCCCGTGGTGGCTGAAGTATTACCATAACTAAAACTTGAGTTTGAGTAAAAAAAGTTCACACAAATCTAAGACATTTACGCAGTTCAAAATGAAACCACTAAGTTTGAGAGAGAGAGAGAGAGAGGGAGAGTATCACCATTGCATGGATTATTGCAGCAAGCATATAGCCCACTTTTCCAAGCTTCAGCAGGCTGACCTGTTGGATTAGAATCTGGAGGCTGCGGTAACTCTGTCTCTGGTGAGTTTGATTTATCATCTTCGTTTTCTGTCTGAACAGCAGATTCAAAAACTGCATTGAAATCTTCCATTAATGTCGACTCTTATTTCACCAAGGAGTAATGCTACATTTACACCACTTATTACACCATTTTCATTACACCATGACCATTTTATTAATAATTATTTTATTATAATATTAAAAATTCAAAATAATTAAAAATTTGTGTAGATATGACATATGTCACATCATGATGTAATGAAAATGGTGTAATGAATGGTGTAAATATGGCATTACTCTTTCACCAAGTCTTCGCTTGTAGTAGGAGAGTAGAGAGGTAGCTCAGTATTATATAAGAACAGCTAGCTAGTTGTGTTGATACATCAGAGTTTGGCATCTGTGAATTTTTTTGTTTATTATTTGAAAGGTGCGTTTGGTTCAGGGAATATTGGATTACTGGAAATGTTACATTAATGAAAAGTTAGATTAGCTTGAAGATTACCGAGAATCAGGAGCGGAGGGAGGGGGGGTCAAGGAGGGTCAGTTGACCTCCTTGACTTTTAAAAATGTTTGCTATGTTTTTAAAAATTAACCCCTACATAAAATTAAAATGCCAAAAAGTTGCATTATACATTTATACACAATAAATTACACTTTTTTATTTTGGGGGCTGTGAAACTAAAAGTAAACCCTTCGTTCTCCTGCTAAAAGTAAACCCATCATTCTCCTTCCCTCAGACGTCTTCTTCCTCTTCAATAACCTATAAAGCCAATTCTTTTCCTTTAAGGCTTTATCCACACAAGTGTAATTTTCTCCTCCTATCAAGCCAACAAGTCCCTTTTTTCTTCAATTTTTCAAGTAATACATTTCATGTTTGTATTATTTTATTTTAAAAGTTTAAGATTAAATTATATATTAGGATTTAGGAAGATGAAATTGTCATTGGGACTACAACTTGGATCCATTTTTTATTTATTTGTAATGATATATTGAAATTAGAAGAAGTAAGAAGATAGTTTTTAAATTTATTTTGGAGTTGGCCTTGGGACCACATTGTTTTACCTATTCCATATTGCCCCTTTTTTTTTTATATATATGGAGACCATGAGTTCTTGTGACCACATTGTTTTACTAAGTTTTATCTTTGTTATATAAAAGTGTTTGATTCAAATGAATTTTGAAGTTTTATCTTTGTTATATAAAAGTGTTTTACCATTATAGCCGAATTTGTGTTTTTTTTATATGGAGAAGATGAGTTCTTGGGACCATATTGTTTTACCCATTTTTATCTTTGTTATATAAAATTGTTTGATTCAAATGGATTTTGGAGTTGGCCAATGGCAATTCTATGTTGTTTTTTTTATGGAGAAGATGAGTTCTTCATTCTTGAGACCACATTATTTTACCCATTTTTATATTTGTTATAAAAAAGTGTTTGAGTCAAATGGGAGTTAATTTTAATTGTTTTACAAGTGTTNTTCTTGTGACCACATTGTTTTACTAAGTTTTATCTTTGTTATATAAAAGTGTTTGATTCAAATGAATTTTGAAGTTGGCTTTGGGACCGCATTGTTTTACCATTATAGTTGAATTTGTGTTTTTTTTTATATGGAGAAGATGAGTTCTTGGGACCATATTGTTTTACCCATTTTTATCTTTGTTATATAAAAGTGTTTGATTCAAATGGATTTTGGAGTTGGCCAATGGCAATTCTATGTTGTTTTTTTTATGGAGAAGATGAGTTCTTCATCCTTAGGACCACACTATTTTACCCATTTTTATATTTGTTATAAAAAAGTGTTTGATTCAAATGGGAGTTAATTTTAATTGTTTTACAAGTGTTATGAAAAAATGGATTTAATTGTACAAGTGTTTGGTTATTTGAATAGATTTTTTACACATATCAATTGAATTTTAGCCAATGTATATAATGTAAGATATATTTAAAAAAAAAATATTGCATTAAGATCTATTTCAATTAAATTTCTATTACTTTAATTTATTTTTTGTTAAAGTACTTACAAATTAGAAAAAGAAAGAGATATACTTGTGAATTGTGATGTGCAAGTATTGTTAGAATAGTTTAACTTATTAGCTTTATAAATTTTTATAGTAGTTGTAATTTCAATTATCTTAATAATTATTATTTTATACATAGATTATTGTTATTGTTTGGTTTTACTGAGTACATAACTTATTTTTCTGCATTTTTCTCTATATATTATTGTTTTGAAATAGTATAGAGAGATATTTCAAAAGAAAGTCAACAATAATCTCATAATTTGAACAAGAGGAAAATATTGGTGATTCAAGTAAAAATGTGGATGTTGATTTGCAAGATCTTCCTACGGATCCATGCTTAAGACCCCGAATTTCAGATTATGATCCTAGTATTCAAGATCAAATTCGAAGAATATATTTGGAAAGGGGTCCTTGTCAACCTAAGGGTCATGAGTTTCCTTCTAGGTATTTTGGTGGATTTTCAAGACGTTTTGTTGTTTCTTGGTCTAGTGAATTTGAACAATGATTGGAATATAATACAGCCAAAGATGCTGCGTTTTTCTTTATTGCTACCTTTTTAAGCCAGATGGTGATAAAGGGGATGGTGATCGCTTTATTGGTCAAGGGTTTTCAAATTGGAAAAAGAAAGAAAAATTGAATATTCATGTTGGAGATTCTAATAGTGCTCATAACCAAGCTCGAAGAATGTGTGAAACATTATTGAATCAAGAACAACATATTTAAACATTTTTTATCGACATTCTTCTCAAGCACAAACAGAGTATCGAACTCGTTTAAATGCTACAGTTGACTGTATTCGTTTTCTTCTAAGGCAAGGACTTACATTTCGTGGTCATGATGAATCCTATGATTCAAACAAGCAAGGGAATTTTCTCGAGCTTCTACAATTTCTTGCTAATCATAATGAAGATTACAATGTTGTTGCTTTCAAGAATGCTCCTGATAATCTCAAATTAACATCACCTGAGATTCAAAAAGACATTGTAAGTGCTATCATTAGAGATTTAGGAGATTCATTATTCGCTATAATGATTGATGAATCTCGTGATATCTCTAGGAATGAACAAATGGCTATTGTCTTACGTTATGTTATCAAGAATGGACTTGTTGTGGAGCGTTTTCTAAGTGTTGAACATGTTACTAGTACCACAACTCTCTCACTCAAGGCAACACTAGATAATTTCTTTTCAAGGCATGGGTTGAGTTTTTCTAGACTGCGAGGACAAGGTTATGATGGAGCTAGTAATATGCAAGGAGAATTTAATGGTTTGAAGACATTGGTTTTGAAAGATAATAGATGTGCTTATTATATTCATTGTTTTGCCCATCAACTCTAGTTGGTTCTTGTGGCTTTGACAAAGAACCATGATGATGTTAATGATCTTTTTAATATCATGGCAATTGTGGTTAATATTGTCTATGCTTCGTCAAAACGTTGCGATCTTCTTAGAGATAAGCAAGCCTGTAAAGTTATTGAAGCTCTTTCTAATGGTGAACTTTCAAGTGGAAAATGTGTCAATCAAGAGGCTAATCTGCAACTTGTCAGTGATACGCGTTGGGGCTCGCATTATGGTACGTTAATGAGCATAATCTTGATTTTTTCATCCATTATCAATGTTCTTGAAATTGTGGCAAAAGATGGGTCATACTCTGAGCAAAGATTTCATGCAAAAAAACATATTTAAATTGATGCAATCATTTGACTTTGTGTTTAGTCTATTTTTGATGAAAGATATACTTGGCTTTACAAATGAACTTTCTCAAGCACTACAAAGAAAAGATCAAGATATTGTAAATGCTATGAATTTGATTGAAGCATGTAAGCAAGCTTTACAATTGATGAGGGATAATGGATGGGAGACTTTGTTAAGCAAAGTTTATTCTTTTTGTGCCAATCATGAGGATGACAAGTTTTTTATTCAAGGGCAATCACAACGTAAGGCTCAAGGTATCACAAATGTGCATCATTGCCGCATTGAGTTATTTTATAATGTCCTAGATACTAGATATGCAGCTTCAAGAGTTGAATAATCGTTTCAATGAGGTAAACACTGAATTGCTTATTTGTTTGCCATGTCCAAATGAATCGTTTGTTGCTTTTGATAAACAGAAATTGATACACCTTGCTGAACTTTATCCTAATGATTTTTCTTACTTAGAACTCATGACACTTGATTCTTAACTTGATGTCAAATTTATGGGATTGAAAGGGATTGGAGATCTGACAAAAATGATGATTGAAACTAAGAAGGATGTTTCCATTCGTTTAATTTGTTGATGAAATTAGCATTGATTCTATCCGTTGCCACTGCTGGTGTAGAGAGTATTTTCAACAATGAATTTTGTGAAGAATCGTTTGCGAAATAGAATGAGTGATCAATGGTTGAATGATAGCTTAGTTGTGTATATATAGAAAGATGTATTTGATAGTATTGATAATAAAGTCATTATACAATACTTTCAAAAGATGAAATCCCATCGAAGACAATTATAAATGTACTAGTTAATGAGAATTTTATACATACAAAATTTATGTTTATGTTAATTTAAAATTGTATTATTCTTTTAACTTTGTCCCCCTGTGTATATAGAGAAAGATGTATTTGATAGTATTGATAATGAAGTCATTATACAATACTTTCAAAAGATGAAATGGATGCAAACACAAATGCAAACTAAATAAATATACAATTACATATGTAAAATGCAAACATGTGAAACTTTTAAGGATTTGAAAGTGAGTTTTACTACTATGTTAAGTAAATTTGTAACCAAAAACTTAGGCTAATATATATTTTAGCTCTAACATACCTTATGCTCAGGCATGACAGATACAAATTCTTCTTCCATGAACTCCTCAGTTGACAAGACACCACCCATAAGGCCTTCAAGGCGCAGAATTTTATCCTCCTTTGTCGTCCTATAATGGCATTGCATTCTCTCACATGCTTGTACTGTTGCACCTGCAAAGAAATGCAGAAAAATGTCACCAATAAAAAAACAAAAAGAGATGAAAAAGAAAGCATTATATAGTCATTGCTATTTGCTGGTAAAACTAGTAAAAAAACATACCAAACGATTAAGGTGCTTAATTTCAGAAGTTTGCTTGGCACAGAAGTCCTCTAGTGCCATTTCCCTCCTAATGGCTCCTGCCAAAACCTTCTCCACTGCCTGAGCGAAAAAGAAACATGTAAAAGCACGCAGTCACGATGTTAAATTAATCCAAAATGCAGTTGAAATTGTTATACTTACTTTTGGAACTTGCTTAATGGACTTGTCAGCAGATTGTGAGTCGTCAAAAGGTAGCAACCGAAGATTTGAGCCGTCATTCCCCTCTTTGACATCTAGCTGCATTCTGTTCTTGCAATGGTTACATAAGAATGATTTTGTATTTTCTTTTGGCATCTCATCATTTTTAGAAGTTTGCACACCGACGTCAACTTTGGCAACAGGCAAAACTAGTTTAAATCAGTGGGTCTTAATGAGAACCTAAATGATGATCGCCTTAATCCTGAACTCCGGTGGTGGTTATCAATAATTTCAAGGCCACGATGGAGGCTAGTTGCCAAATGCTCAGTTGTTGCAACATAATTCCTTCTTGTTTGAGTGAAAATAGCATTTGATAAGCAGCTTTTCATGCACTTTTAAGAAAACATATCCACATCATCTAGGTCAGACTTGTTGTCATCATTCAGATCTTTCTAGGATGCACTTAGCATTGATGACGTCCTCAGGCTTTTCCTACTATTGTTAATTCTGGGTGAAACACTTGGAGACTTAAGAACTAGAGATACATCAGTTCAAACTATGCTGAGACAAGAAGGAGACACACAATTCACAGATCCATTTCCAGATTCATCAGGCATGTCTTCTCTTGAAATTTCTCTGGAAAAAGCAGCCAAAGGATCAGAGATTGGGCATGAAGATCCATGTCTCACTGAATTGCTTAGTGATCCTTTGTCTGGCAATCCACTGACAGATGAGCTAAGAGCCTTTTTCTCCTCGAGAGGCTACACAGAGGATACCATTAGAAAGGCCTGAAGTATTTGTAATAGATTCAGCACAATCAGCAATCATGAGTTCATTTTTACAAAGCACAACTTGTTCAGATATTCCCTCTTCCATTTTAACATATGTATCCTCTGAACCTTTTTCTTTAATACAGACCGTTTCAGAAGTATTAAGCTGAGGCTCAATTAAAGATCCATTTTCAGACACCTCTAATATTGAATGAGACTTAATTGTTTCCACTCTTCCCTCTGTAATTGTGTTGTTGTCTTCACCGCCTGCTAACCGCATATCTACATGGTCACAAATCTTCTCAACAGCGTCCTCATCAATTTCCATCTCCTCATCCCCATCATCATCAATATGAGGTAATGTCATAGGATGATGTAAGCTACGTTTTACTACATTCAAGCTTCTACGGGCCCAACCGGCTGAGCAGCCTCCATTTGTGTCAGTCAGATTCTAGCTATTTGCCTTCAGTTGATGCAGTTCATCCTATTGGATTATCCAATCAGAGTTGTATACACAAATATTTCCACTGGTAAATATAATTATCTTCATCGAAATATCAAAAACAAGAGCACACCCTTAGTTGCGGTATCACTTCACGTAGGTAATTGACATCATCCTGCATTACTTCATTAACAACTGCCTTGCTCTTAATTGCCTTGGCACGCTGTGCAAATCTCAGTGTACTGAATGTTTCACTCATGCAACTGCATTATTGACCTATCTGAGCTTCCACAAATGGAGGAAAAAATAAAAATATGGAGAGCAAGAGAAAGAGAAAAAAGGTTTCTTCTATTGACACAAAATCTGCAGTATTACCTCTATGCAAGAGAAACAGGATAGATTATTGCTGAGTTTGCATTGCCACCAAGAGATTCCTGCAATAAGAATGTCAACCTATAGTCTCTATAGGGAATATGCCTTTGCTTTCCTATTTGAGAAACTTCAGCGAGAATATTTATCAAATTCCAGCAAATCCGATAATAAAGCCTAATGAGAGCAAGGCTAAAAGAATGTTTCTCGTTAATAAACTGTCCTTGACATGCCAATAGAAATGAAACAAAGAAGCATCAGAAGCTCCTCTTCTGCTAGTCACAAAGTGATCATATGGTAACCAATGACAAAAAGACAACTTACCAATAATCTGTATATAAATTTCTCTCCTCTATTTATAGCATGATCCATTTATTCATGATCAAATTATATGCATTTTTACTCATTTTCTAATACTTACATGCCTTTCTAAGCTCTTTAGACCCGAGTTTTTGAAATGAAAAGATGATCAACAATACATATTAAAGTAAGCAAAATCATTAGTCATGATGTGTAATTTTAACAGTTTCACAAATTCTCGTAGCTTATTGTTGATATGTTATCCATCATATAGTATATTGCTCAAATAGGTTTATACGTGCTTTCCCAGATCCTCATTTCTTTCATTAGAAAAATGATCCACAATTAAATTTATAACTAAATCAAGCTCCTGTTATCTAGTTTGTTCTCGTCAATTAGAAGCTACATCGGAATTCAGGGATAAGACTTTATCAATGCTCCTATTATGTTAGTTCTATTACTCTGAAGTAAGCAAAATCAAGTGACAATGTGTAATATCAACAGTTTCGTAAATTCTCTTACCATCATTGTTGATATGTTGTGGTATCTTATTTTATATGAAGTATTTCCCAAATGAGTTTTTCTTGCTTTCAAAGATCCTCATTTATTTGATTTACAAAAAAAAATAATTCTTAACTACATCAAGCTATGTTATCCACTTTGTTTTTGTCCAGAATTTAGGAGCAACTCCTTTAGTCTTGAAAAAAAACAAAGATATTCAAGTTTTCTGTTGTTGTTGCATGTCAATAGATTCTACTCTTACGTCAAAGTTAATGAAGCAGATATAATGAGCAAAACTGCATAGAATATCAGATTGCTTAGCTGATAAAGAGTATTCTAATATATAGACACATATTTATATACCTTTAACAGAAACACTTTATGCAATCTGTAATTTATAATTTTAAAAAAAAAAAATACTAATTTTTAAATTGCAGCAGTTATTACCTTGCATCGAGATTCAACAAGTGAAAACACTATGTGAGCGTGAGCCTTCTGCATTTATTCTGTCCTCCTGTTTGACAATCCCTGCATCCTAAAAACACTAATCATTAATTTAATACAAGAAAAACTAACAGATCAAACATATTAAAATCAGTTATTGAGGGGAGACAGGAATGTTACAAGTGAATAATCCAATTTATTTTCCCCAAAATAACTACTAACTATGATCCAGAAGCAGTAGATAAAAACAAAACAAAATGAATTTCATGGATGACAATTATCTACATGAACCTCATCAAATAGCTAAACTTCCAGATTTGAGGTGAGAACTTAAGGTAAAGCCTTACACCATCAGCAATAATCTTTAAAATGCTTCAGTCCAGCAAGCAAATATACATCAATTTGAATCCCCTTAAAGAAGTAAAACCAGCATACTTCTGGTAAAAAAAAACAATTTCAGCAAAACATTTAATGCTTTGTCAATATTTATTACAATTTATTTCTTGATTATTCGAAAAGGCTTAGACTTTCATATAAATCCTTCACTGTTATATATCCCCCTAAAAGAAGTACAAGCATCCTTTTGGTAAAAAACAATTTCAATAAAAAATTTATTGCTTTGTCAATCTTTATTACAATTTATTTATTGATTATTCGGAAAAGCTTAGACTTCCATATAAATCCTTCACTATTATATATAAACTAAAAGAAAAATTAAAAAACTCTCAAGTCACCTTAACTCTTTTGTCTGGTCAGTTCTTTGTCTCCTTTTGAGTCATTTGGGAACTAGGATAAGATTCAAACTCCTAGAAGAACATGAATGATTTCCTATGTATAAGAATCACCAATGTGTATATTTGATATGTATTCTTATATTTACTTCCTTCTTTATCATCCAAAAAGAAACTTATTTTTGTTACTACCATGTCTTGAACTTTCTATTTCCTAAACCATGGTACTGTATTTGCCAAAAACACCTCCTTCTTTTATGTTCAAACACTTAATAAATTTGTAGTGTACTCTATTCACATGCCAAAAAAAGAAAAAGAAAAACAAATAGAGTTGCCAAGCATTACATGCAGTAAACCCTTAAAATAAATTCAAGCACCAGGAAAATTCCTATATGTTGGGTGTACCTATTAGGTCATAATCAATGTAACATGGAATTAAATTTGTCAAGCAAAGAAACACTATAACGACAAGGAAAATGAATATATACATGTTTGTACTATCCAAGGAATCGTACAACATTCTTTTATATGCATTCTCTAAAAAGTCTCAAATGCTAGGAACCCACCTTAAGCATCCTCACTATGCGGTCCAAGAAGAAAAAACAAAGGAAACCTTTATCAGTAGTTGTGTGACATCCTTCATTGTGCATACATACTTCTCTGTCAAATTTTCAACATAAACACCTGATTTGAACATCTTCTCTTAGCTGGAAGGAGAAGCAAAAAAGAGTCAAGGAAAACTGAATTTATGTAGGTCTTTTACTGGATGTGAGTGCTTCTGTTACCTGAAGATTTCTTTGGCTTGGATCCAACAAATCTGTGATTTGTTCATTGTAAATCTGCAATAATATGTGGATATATTAGGACATGCAACATTAAATTTCATAAGACCAAAAGGGATTCTGTCCAGTCACAAAACCTCAAGAAATGAACAACGACATTGGTAATTTAGCTGCTTTTCAGCATGCTTGATTTGTTCCTACAAAGAAAGTACAAGGGGTTAATATCATGAAAATGCAAAGGATTAATATCTCGACAAGTTGAATCCTGAAAAACTTGAACCTCACCTCATTTATGCGGGAAAAGAGTCACTCAAAAATACGGGAGTTGAGCCTTGTTTATCACTTGATAGGTTTTCTTCCAACAAGGCGTTAGCTGGTCCACACATGGTATAAGTCTTTCCACTCCCTGTCTGGTGTAATCAATTTTTCAGATACATGAAGAAAGCTAATGGCATAACTACATGTAAAATCAAATATGAGATGAGAGGAATCAAAAGCAAGATAAAAGGTACTTGCCCATAGGCAAACACTGAACTGTTAAATCCAGCTAAACAATTTTCAATGAGAGGGAGTCCAACAAGCTGGAAAACATCCAACTGCAAAACAAACCTATATTTGAGCACCTTATGGTAATAATGCAAATAGTCAAGTAGAAAAGAGATAATACCTGTGTCGAATCAATGTCAGCAACTGAATCAAATGTGAATGTATGTCCATTGATTTTCAAAGCATCATTGCCAACTTTTAGCACTATCATCTCCCATTCTTCCTCTTCCTTATTTATAGGTCGCATTTGGACTATTACCTAATCCACACATCCAAACTAGAGACATTAGAATCTACTCTGTATACAGTTGGGCAGTAAAGCTACTTAATAACATTCAAGAATATCAGCAATATATAACCTAGTTGTCCTTTTACTTCTAACCATGTACGTAAATTTCTAATTTCTCTCTCTCTCTCTCTCTTCTAATACAGAACCAAAAAAAAAAAAAACACTCAACAATTTCTCGCTTTTCCTCTCGGTAACAAAACAGAAGCTAAACAAAACTTTAAAATTTACATTTTCTCAAGCTTGAGTCACTTTTTCCCCAAATTCTGTCAAAATACAAAAAAGATAATATCAAATAACCACTGAAAAGAAGAAGATCGAAACAATTACTTGAACACCTGAGTCGGGGACCCCAACCATTACATTCTCGGGAAGTGTATCAGTGGTGAGCTTGCGCTTGAGTGGATTGGGCCAGCTTGGGGCAGCGGACTCTTCATCTTGGAAGGTTCCGGAGAAGGTGGAAGAAGTGAGTTCAGATCTGACGGCGGAGCATTTTCTTTGGATGATTTTAGCTTCCGCAATGACTTTAATTTTGAATTAGGGTTTGGAGATGGCGACTCACTTCTCAAGATTGTGTTTCTTGGCTGCATGAAGTGCTTCATTCCGATCAATAAACTAAAGAGAGAGAAGAGAGAGTAGGGTTTGTTAATTTGGGCAAAGATTGTTGAGATTGAGGGCGTTGAAGACAAGAAGGAGAGAGGAGAGAGAAATGTATCCGTTAGAGAGTTTTGAATTTTGTAAACAAAGAAAGAGAGTGATAATTTTATTTTTATTTTTTCATTTTTCTTTATATAGAGAAAAGGGTTTTCTTTATGATAATAGCTAATTAACTTTTAATCTATAAAAACAAGAATAGTAATTTAAAAACCAAAGAAGGAAGTAAAAAGAAAAAGGTTCAGTTTGCAGGAGGGCTTAAAATCATGGTTATTAGTATCCTACTATGATACGATATGATACGAGTCACCAATGATACATATGAGGGAGTATATATTAGAGGTGGGCAGGGACTGATCCTAAGCAGGCCCAGGCTTGGGCCCGTTTGAGACTGTCCCTTTGGGACTGGTCTCAAATGGAACCAGTCACTCATGGGCCTGGGACCGGTCCCAAGCCCATGAGAAAAATTAGGACCCAGACCAGGCCTTAGGCCTAGTAGGGACTGGTCCCATGGGCCTAGGACTGGTCCCATGGGGCTTGGAAAATTTTTTTCCCCCCTCAATTTTTTTATATTTTAGGGGCAAAACGAAATTTTATAAGCGGTTTTTAGTATTTTTTTTTTTTAGGGGTAAAATTTATAAATTTATTAGACTTGGAAGATTTTTTTTTTTTTTTTTATAAATTTTGTAAAATTTCAATTTAGCCCTCATAATTTATATTTATTTTAAAATTAACAATGGGGGTTTTAGTTATTTGACAGGGGACTATATTAAAAAAATATAAAAAAATTTGGGCCCAAGCTGGGACTGGTCCCAGGCCCGGGCCTTGGAGGATGGCCCTCCTCCTTAGGCCTGGTCCCGTTTTGGGACCAGGCCTCCTAGGTCCAATCCTTTCAAAGACCGGTCCTAGGACCGAGTTTTGGAGCTGGGCTTTTGGGCCCGGTCCCAAATGTCCAGCTTTAATATATATTAAACCTTTCGATACGTTAATATATATCATATTATACGATACGTATCTGTTTGTATCCTTAAAAATATCAATATAAATCAATACGACTTTATTAATTTGGGTCGAAGGCCAAAAAAAAATTTAGGTCAGATCCGAGTCACCCAACCAACCCGGTTCACTAAAACCTACCCAAATTTACCCATTTTGCATAGAAAAAATGAAGAGGAAGATGTGTTACCCATTTTACATGATAATAATAACATAAGTGGAGATATGGCTCAATTTGATTCACTATTCTGATGCTTTTTATAATAGTATTTTGGAAATAAAGTTAGGTTATCTTTACGAGAAATGTAATTATTAATGTTTTGAGAGCTAAATAAAACAGAATTGGATTTTGAGAATAATGAAACGAATGCATTTTTGGATTTTTATGATAGAATAGTCGAATAGGATAGGGTAATAATAGTGAACCAAAAGGGATATATATTGATATTAATCTTGAAAATGATATGAATGGTTGAGAGAAAATGATATATATTCTTAATTTTATGATTAATTTTGATTATGTAATACCATAATTTAAAGCCAATAATACCACAAAATTCGTTAATTAATCTTAGGGATGATATTAATTTTTAGAAAAAAAATTATTATTTTATTAATTTTTTTTAAAAAGGTGTATCCTATGATATGATATGATATGGTATGATACGCGATATACGATTCGAAAAATTAGGTTTTCGATACGTAATACGATACACGATTTGAAAATCATGGTTAAAATCACAAAAAAGAAACAGGTTTAGAGAGTTTCGTATGGACTTTAGGGCTTAGGCCTATTAGAGCATCTCCAAATGACTTTTTATATGACTCAAACTCTTTATTATAAAGAGTTTATTCATAGAAATAAGAGTCCAGCAGGCTCTTTATTATTTATATATAAATTAAAGAGTGAGTTTGACTCTCTATATTTAAAGAGTCAAATTCTACTATTTATTCTAATTTTAAATAGTAAATTACAAGTTTTTATACATTTTATTTATGATTTATCTTTCTTATTAAGTTTACTTCTTGAAAAAATATATTCTCTTTCCTAAAATTTAAAAAGTTCATTGGATTTGAATAAAAAATTTGTTCTTTATATTTAAAAATCAATAAAGATGTTCTTTATCTATATGAAAGATACTCTTTAAAATAAAAAATTATTATTCATTTCATGATGTTGTAGGAAAACATAGCAGAACCTCTGACCCAGTAAATTACCGCGCACACTACCTTTTATGCATCTCACAAATACCTAAAACCCATTTCCAACTGTTTTATTTTATTTTTATTTTAATATATTTTTTTTTTATTTATCTAAGTTGTAAAGAGTCGAATGTAAAATCAGTATCAGTTTTTTTTTTTTTTTTTATAGCAACTAATTAATTCAATCGTTTAGCATTAATACATTATAACTATAATTTATATTGTTTTTTATGACCTTGAAATTTAATTACATTGTATGGTATAACCATTTTTCTCCCCTTAAACGTAAGATTTTAAAACCTATTAATATTATTATTTTGTTTATATATCAACTCTGAATACCCAAGCAAATACAAAACTTAAAAATCACAACTCATTTTCATAACTGTATTGCTTAGAAGATACTTTTTCTATAGAGTTAATGACTTTTTCTCACCCAAACAATGGCTTAATGACACTTTCTCATCCACAAACTTTTAAAGTATCACTTTACGATCTTAATTTATATTCTGGAGACAAAGAGAGAGCAAATTGGATTCAGACTGTTAGGGTTTTTGAAGGGGGAGACTGATGAGTCTTTTAGTGGTGGAATTGGATTTTAATGGTTAGGATTGATCGGTATTTGACTTGGATGGGGCGATTGCACAAACCTCAATAGCTCGATTGTCAACGATTGGAGGGGTCAACGGGAGTATGGTTTGAAAGGTTTTAGTGAGTAATAATCGAGAAAAAGAATAGTGGTGGTGTGGGATCGCAACGATGCCGAAATCGGAATATAAATTTAAGTAGTAAAATTATATTTCAAAAGTCTGTGGGTGAAAAAAGTACCGTTAAGCTATTATTTAGATGGGAAAAAGTCATTTACTCTTCTATATATTGACATATGTTTTTCAATATTAATTAATTATATTTTGCTTCTATAGCTAGACCTTTCGACATGTGAAAGTCTCAGTAGTAGTCCCAAGTACAAACATAAGAATGAAAGCAAGTTTGTGATTTAGCAGCAACTCATGACCCACAATGAAAATATTAAATTTACATCTAGTAGATTAATCAATAGCCAACTATTTTAATATGTCGATGCGTGATTTTGACACCAACGACTTGCACGTGTAAATTGTTAAGCTGTTCTTAAAAATTACATGTGAATGATTATAATCAGATACAAAGACTGAATAAAATGATAGATATGATTTTTAAAGTAGTTCGGATGCTTAAAGCAAATCCTACGTTCACTGTTTCTTTTATATATGTGTGATTACAAGAGATCGCGTATAGCGAACAGTTAACAGAAATACAATAACTGAGTATTCAAAGAGAATATCAAGTTAGTCGCTTTCCTATATGTTATCTTTGCTCTGAAAATAAAAATTACAATCAAAATGAGAGTTCAGTATCAGAATCCTGAAAATAAGAGGGAGAGTCCTCTATTTATAGTAGAGGAATTCAAGGTAATGATGACAAATCTGCAAGTGGGTAGGTGTCGTGCAAGTCCTTCCTTATCTCCCATTGGCTAATAACTTAGGAAATATCCTCAAATTATCTAGGGCTTGGACAGATGTGCGATCTTCAGTCACTCATAGACAAAACCTGAATATGCTAAGTTAGTGACAATCATATTATTTTTGTCATGGAGCAACGTAACAGCTCCTGGATGACGCAAAGTCTTTCTGAACTCTGATTGATGCTCGCTGACATAGGCTAACGTCAGCCCTGATTTTTTAAGCATTACATAATACAACAAGTATCCAATTATGAAAATCATATGCATTCAACGTTGTGAAGATCTTTCCCATAATCAATATGTATTAAATAAGAGGTTGTTGAAGACTAAAGTTAATTTTAGTTTGATATAAAAAGTAATGTCCTTTTATATCAAACTAAAATGCAATTGGAGCCACGCAATTGGACCCAAATGTGCAATATGGAGAAGTGGGCTTGAGCCCATAGTTGATGCTCCTCCATGTGGACGAGTTTAGAAACACAAGTCTTAATTACATGAAAGTGGGCTTAATCACTTAACTTAAAGCTTTAAATTAGCACATTACTTCATAATTCAGTGAAAGAAAATTCTGTCTTTCACTTAATTATGAAGCTTTAAAAGATTTTTGTGTTGACTTCTGGACGAAGTCTTAACAAGAATGGGCTTTCGAGGTAGTTTTCAATACTTTTCCACAACGTTGGGGGCAAATAGTGCTTCCTTATTTCGTAGGGATAGATAATATCATAACAGAGCAATACTACACCTACAATCTCTTCTCACAAACTATATTTTATAATCTCAATATAACAACTCATAATAGATCCTATCTGATAAATTACGACTGAACAATTATGAACTGTTATATAGAAGTTATGAGAAAAAATTTATGAGAAGGGATTTTGGATATAGTATTAGTCTATCATAATAATACAGTAATACTACACTTACCGACTTTTCCCTACCGATTTTCTATCTAGACTGACGTGGCATGTGCCTCTCATCTGCCCCATCAATCCACATCAAATCTGCCTCAATAATTTCATGCCACATCAGTCTGGATAGTAAATCGGTAGGGAAAAGTCGGTAAGTTTAGTATTACTGCATAATAATAACCCTCCAATGAAAGTTATTGAAGTGACCTGGCTTCAATTTCACTCAAATCATTTTGCATAAAATTTATATAATATTAAATGGGCCTGGGCCGACTTTACTAAATATTATTGTAAAGGGGTTGACCTAACTTTTTTTTTTTAATTTTCTAAATGAAAAATGAAAAATAATATTATTTAACTCTTATAAATAATTTTACACTAAAATATTAAATTATATATATCAAAGCATATAAAAACTTCATAAGCATATAATCTCGCACATTGTTATTAATTTTTTTCTTACAAAACTGATAACATAAAAAAAAAAATCAATATTAAAGTATTATTCCAAATTTCAATGTAATGCATAAAATATAATTTGTGTTTTCGCTCAAGTTTGATCTTTGAAACCATATGCAAATTAATAAACCATGACCTCGTTACATCTTATTATTACATTTAATAAATTGATAAGCATAAAATAAAAAATAAAAAAGTTAACTATACTGAATATTAATATGATAACTAGGAGATAGAAAATAATACCTTTTTTTTTTATGTTGAATAATAATAGAAATTAGGAAGACCAGAGCAATTAGATTAAAATTTAAAAAAAAAAAATGGAATAGATAATCAAAATATTACATATCATTTACTATACATTTTTAAATACATATTTAATTAAAAAGTTGAATAAATCAAACGTTTTTTTTAAAACTAAACGTGAATATAATCCGTTAATAAAGATAAAGAAAAAGTACCGAAGACATAAATCAGAGTAAACTCTTATCAAAGATGAGAGGTAAATAGGCCCATAACCGTAACATCATCTAAAAGGGTAAGAAAAATAAAATTTAAATAAAAAATTTTGAATGTGAATTGTTTTTGTAAAAATCCTAAAATATGGTTGAGTCGGGTAAAGTCCACGCATCAGGTCATATTAAAGTATGGGCTGCATTGGTCCATCGTGATGATTAGATTCGGATACGGTTTGATCTGTTATTTCACTTCGCCGTAAATCAGATATTAATGTGGAATGAATGATTGGATAAATGGGTGAAAGTGAAAGTAACAGCGTGAAAGAGATGATGATGAAAAGTAAGATGGGAATGCAATAAAATTGTCGTGGTAGTCATGCTTTCAGAATATCATTCAGAGATAAGCATGACATTGATAGCATTTTCAATCGTTATTCCTCAATCTGCCATATTCTTTAAACCAAGTATCAAGGTTTAAAACATTTTATATATATACAAAGTAAAATTCAATGATGGAAACATGTTCAGTGGAAATCTAAAAGAAAAGAAAGAAAGTGTAAAAGAGGCATGGTACAAAGTTTCTCTTATCTTGGTCTTAGTGATGAAGTGAAATGAATGTAGATGAACATGAAGCCTGGTACAATTATTAAAAGTAGGCATCATCAACTTGACTTTTATGATTACTTTCTTTGACCCTCCAATAGCTATCTAAATTTATTGATTTTTCAACATGTTTTTTCTAACAATCTATTCCCTAGTTAAAATTGGATTTGATTTTGGGAACATGATGGATATTTCCTTCTTTCATGCATGACTCTTGTGTTTGCTTTTGTTTGCTTGAAATTATATGAACACTTATGCACATAACATGATCTACACGTTGCTTTGATTACTTAAGAGTAAATTTATGTGAACTTGATAAATTATAACGTCTCATTGAACTCTAAAACCCTTTTGATGATCTCACGAGACAAAATTCTAGGCAACACACTACTAGAGAAGTGATTTAGCCATTCTTTGGAACATTTGATCTTTTCTAGTCTATCTTTTATTTCGATTGACCATTAGTTTCCCCTTTGAGCTTTAATTACGTTGGTCATTTTGTTTCATCAACCCGTATTGCCTATAAACATTCATCATACCCTTTTTCAAGAAAATTTGTCAATTGCATAGTCATTGAAGAAGAGAAAAATTATGTAAAAGTGTTGCAAGAGCAAGAGCAAGGTTTTGTTGCCATAAGTTTTATTTTATTTTATTTTATTTTTTTTTAAGTTTCAGAAAGTTGAATAAAATAGGAAATTGCAATGTGTGCTCATGTTTGGTTGCTCTAGATAGTAATTGTATAGTTTCTTTTTTTCTTTGAATGGTGAAGTCCTCATTGAATTTTCTTGTTTTGAAATTTATATCCGTTCTTTTCTTAACCATTACCCTAAGCTGAACATTACAAATTAATATAAAAATCTTATGATCTTTAATAGTGTGATTGTACTACATTAGTGGAAAGTTGGTTTGAAAATCGAGCATATGAAGTTCGAGAATTAAATTTCTAGATAAATTGATATGGGTTGTTAGAGTAGCACATTGGGATTGTTTTTCACACACAATTGAGGATTTCTTGTGACTTAAGGTATGCTCTTCAGTTAGCACTGAAACTTGTTCAATATGTGTTCTTTTTCTTGAATCATATTCTGTGTGCAATCGATGTGGAAACTATTGTGAGGAATCAACTTTTGCATTTCTCTTTTACTTTTGTTCTTTCTTTTGCTGAGGGCTAGCAAAAACTTAAGTTTGGGAAAATTTGATAGGCTTAAATCTGTATATCTATTTCATGCCCTCATTACTTATTTATTTGCTCTTTAGGTCCTAATTTCAATGGATTATTCTCACTTTTGTTTTGTTTTGTGATTTTATTAGGTTTTGAATAAAACAAGAAGATTTCAGTACGAATTGCGAGTTTTGGAACATGATTTGTTATTGTTACGATAACTTGAGTTTTAGATGGATTTGGACGATTCTTAAAGTATTGGACAGCTGACTTGAAGGGATACAATTCATATGTTCATGAATTCACTAGATTCTTGAGTTATCATGCTTGATTTTTAACAACTTTGTGTGTCACAGCATTAAAAATGTTCTATCGCAACGATTCACTTTCAGGGTTTTTTCTGGTTTAAGGGTGCACCGTGACATTCAAAATGTTGCACTGCGGCTCATGTGAAGGTAAAACAAGCCTAGGTTTCTTTTCACAGTTTTATTCGGATTTTCTGAATTTGATTCACCTAATATTATTCCAAAATCGTCCCTAGAAGCCAAGCACTATAAATAGATGTCCTTAGCAATTTAGAAAGGGGGAGAGAAGGGAGGAGACTAGCCACAATTTTGAGTAGAAAAAGCATCTACTTTTGCAAGCTCTAGATCGTCAATTAGGGAAGCTTTTTTTTATTCCTCTTTAGAACTCATGTCTTTCTTTTAGTCAGTTTTTATTTCGATTCATTTAATTATGAACTAAATTAATTTTCTAGGGCTAAGATGCAACTCAATTTATGATTATGTTTTGATGGATTAATGTTAAACTTTGTTAAGAAATTCTTTTCTAAGTTTTTATTATGAAAAATACTACATTAATTTACAACCCAATCTCACAATCTTCTCTTACAACCCTAATGTGTCAGTAGATTGACACTGTCACGTCAGTTTCCACAACACCCAAGACACCAAAAGCACTACTAGAAACAAACGATCGTTTCTTTAGAAGGAACAATCATTACTTATTAATAAACAACTATTCCTTCACAAGGAACAGTTGTTCCTTAAAGAACAACCAAATGAACAATCATTCCTTTCATAAGGAATGGTTATTCCCTCCATGATGAATGGTTGTTCCTTATTTATGAATGGTCATTTCTTCATAAGAAACAGTCATTCCTTCCATGAGAAACTATTATTCCTTCATAAGGAACAACTGTCACTTTGGTCTAGTCAAAATCATTTTAACATGACAGCACCAATTCAGCTACCATGTTAAGGGTTGTAAGAAAAGTTTGTGAGAAAAGGTTGTTGGCGTAACATTACTATTTTATTATTGTTCTTTTGCCTTCAATTCCTTTGGTGCCGAGAGTTGATTGATCTAATGAACTAGGTTGAGATCGAAAAATAAAATCTAGTTAGTCTAAATAATAAACAACGTAAGTTGAATGAATAGTTGAGATACTAGACATGATTTGTGGGACTTGTTTTAAATTTCAAAAGGTTTAATGAACCCTTAAGACCTAAATTCAATTTAAAGATATCTTAGATTGGTAATAGAGGGTTAATCTGATAATTGTTTGAGAGAAAATATTATAATTTCAGAGAATTTTGCCTTTAGTAAAGGCTTAACAATGATAGCATGATTTGTCAAGATATGAGAGTAAATTGGTGTGAAGTCTATGTCTAAGTTTTTGTCATGTTGTTTTACAACTAGCTTCCTTTGTGATTTGTGATTTATTTTCTTTATTTCTTTATTCTGTTTAAAAATTGTTATTATTCAATCAAATTTCAATTAATCAAATAATAATAAGAATAATTAATTTTGGTAATTGGTAATTAGTAATTAGTAATTTTATGGGGTTTAATATTCGTATTTACATGCTATATTACTTGCACTTGCCAAAAGCTTAGTTAAGTTTTTGGCGGCATTGCCCAGGAGAGAGAGAGAGAGAGAGAGAGATGCAAAAGGAAAATGAGGAAAAAACAAAAGAGAAGAAAGAAACAAAAGGGGAACGCTTTACGGTTCTTATAAAAAGGCAAAAGTACCCTTTTAAAAGTTTGAAAATACCAAGAATATCTTGTTTATCACCAAAATTAATTGAATGGGGCTACCCATGCATTTTGGAAAGTGGCAGGTGGTATCTATGAATCGCCAAATATATGAGGGTTTAATCAGTTATCCCACAAATTTATGGCAGATATAGTTTTTATTTAGTAAACTTATTGAGTAAATACTTAGCTTAGATTTGATTATCCAAGTATTTGTAAATTAATCCTTAAGATTGTATTATTAGTTTTTCCACATAGATTTATAAGTTTAATACCTATGAATGTACGTTCTCACTGTCCATAGATATACTATCATAACTAGCTAAAATATTGACGAATTAATTATGATATTAATTTCTACTATAATAAAAGAGAACAGTTTGTGTCCACAAGTTACATAATTCACTCATGATTCAGACATATCTTTCTTAATTGTCATATTGTCAAATTTAAGTTTTAATGCATCATAATGCGCACATGTTTTTGTCCAAAGTCAAAATAAATTTTCATTGATTTAGCCTTAGACAACTTTGTATTTATTTACCATGATATTTAGGTTGCAATTACCCTTCCACTAAAATTAAAGTGCTAACATTTGACGAAAACGCAAAATGTTTAGAACTATAAGCGAAATGGGAGGGAGGTAGACTTTTGAGTATAGTTAGAAAAAATGATAAAATATTAATTATAATTATTTTCATCTATATTCTTCATAACTACAATAAAATATAAAACAAGTAAGATTTTTAAAAAGTATTTAATTATATGATAAAGTTATAACAGAATCATTTAAACTATATATTTTTTTTAAAACTAATGTATATAAATTTACCGTTAAGAAATTTGAAACTTAGGCATTTAAAGTTAACCTTTAAGGGGCGTGTGGTTCAGGGAATGTTGGATTACTAGAAAGTTATATTACCTTAGATTATTAGGAATCCTTAGGAAAATGTGTTTGGTTAATGTGTGAGTATGTTATATTAATATGTTTGGTTAGGAGGAATAAATTAGTGGGTATATTATTTAAATTACTTAATTGTCCTCTAATTAAATATTATTATTATATTATTTTTTTAATATTGATTATTATTTGGATTATTATAAACCCCCTGCATTAAAAAACTTAGCAAAAACAATCTCATAATAAAAGTTTGGAAAATTAACAAAGCACCCTCACCAACCCAACCACTGTCGGCAACCATCACAGGCCGCCAGCAACCTAACGGCGCACGAAAGATAGTAAATGGCCTCCATGCATCGTATGGCCATTTTTCGCCAGAGATCTGGCCAAAAATGTCCAGACGTGACAGATCTGGCTGTCGATGGTCATTGATGACCAAATCGACGGATTTGACCTTTAACAACCAAATTAGATTTGGCCATGAACGGCTAGATCTGACACGATCTGGCCATTTCCGGTAAGATATTTGGCCAAAAATGGCCATATCAATGCACGACGGCCATTTTCGGCCTTTCGTGGGCCGTTCCGGTTGAGGCGATGGCTGGCCGCGGTGGTCGTTGCCGGCGGCAGGTGGGTGGCTTGGGTGGGTTGCAATTTGTTTTGAATTCAACGGTAATTTTGTCCAAAAAGTTAATTAATTAGGGTGAAATAGTAAAAGTCATATTCATGTAAATAAATTTTAAAAAAAATGCATTATTGTCCCTAAAAATTTACTAATAAGGGAAAAAAGATTACCCTGGTAATCTTAGAATACCTAAGAAAATGGAGGTAATCAGATTACCTCTAATATTACCAATAGTAACTATTATTGGTATTTGAAGATTACTGGAATCTTATATTATTTGACAACCAAACGTGGTAATCAAGTAATATAAAATGACATAACTCTAGTAATCCCATATTACCCCCAACCAAACGCCCCCTTAGGGTGTGTTTGCTTGGGGGTAATGGAGGATTACTGAAGTAATATAAGATTCCGGTAATCTTCCAAAATCAATAGTAATTATTGTTGGTAATATTTGAAATAATTTGATTACCTCTATTTTTTTAGGTATTTTAAAATTACTTAGTAATTTTATTTTTGTTATAATTTTACCCTTTAGGGGCCATTTGGATCGGGGGTAATATTCGTTTATCTTGCAATATTTATGTGCTTGGTTTGCAAATAATAAAATATTATGGTAATTTTTTTATTGCAAATAGTGTTTACTATTGGTAATGTGGAGGGTAATTTTATTACCTTGTTAGAGGGTGTTATTAAGGCTCCGTTTGTTACACTCTTGGGAATGTTATTATTAGTATTCCCAATAAAGTTAAACAGTAAAATTGACTTATTCTTAAAATATTATTCTATATTATTCAATTTCTTTTAAACCCTTATAAATTTGTTAATTTAACTAAACACCCCTAAATATTTTTTTTTAGAAATTGCAAAAACACCTCAGCAACCCTCCGGCGGTGGTAGCCGGTTGTCCGTATTTAATGGGTGAGTTGGGAGTGTTTTTGTTACCTTTTAATATTTTATTATAGGGGTGTTTAGTAAATAAACAAATATAGGGGGTATTTTTGTTAATTTCTAAATCCTACATCGCAATACCCGCCCAATTTAACTTTTTTCAAAATATTATTCTAAAACGTATCAGAATAATGAACCAAACGGACCCTAAAATATTACCAGGGTAACATGATTTTTCTTCCCATTTTGCCTTTAATTAAAAACCATTTCGAACTCAATTGCCCTCAAATGTCTACCAAATAACAATTACACAGCCTCCCTACGTTTGAGAAATTAGCTAAAACACCCCAACCATAAAAAGTTTAAAAGTTAGCAAAATACCCCCAGCCACCTAAAACCACAGTTGGTCATGACTCACCACCGTCGGGCGCCAGCATCAGTTGCAGTGATGGTGCACGACCGACGGGATCTGGCTGGTCGTGCGCGGGTAAGGCCTTTTTGGGCCTTAGATTACAGATCCATGGTTAGAAACGACTAGATCTGACGTCTCTATGGCTGTTTCACATCCAAAGATGTGGCCGTCAAACGGCCACAGATCTGGCCATTTTCCGGCCATGGATTTGTGATCTATGGCCATTTTTGGCTTTGTTGGCACACGACCGGCCATATATAGCCAGTTATGCACCATTTCGTCGACTGTCGGTGACGACTGGCGGTGGTGATTGGCTGTCGGCAATGGCTTTAGGGTGGGTGGGGGTGATTTTGCTATAAATTAAAGTTTTATATGGCTGGGGTGTTTTAGCGAAAATTCAAATGTAGGGGGTTAAAGGAAATAATTCAAAAAATAATAATAAAAAATTACTATTATATTAAAATTTAAAAAGGAGGGCAATTTAGTAATCTATATAACATACCCACCCATTTATCCTCCCAACCAAACACATTTTCTTAACATTTGTAGTAATCTTCGAGGTGATATTTCTTTTCGTTAATATAATATACTCCTATAATAAAACATTATATGATCCAAACGTCCCATTATTAATAATTTTTTTGACAAAAATACCCTTATTTTGAAATTAATTTACAAATATATTCATAGACTATTTTATCCTCATGTACACATTTTCTAGGATATAAATACCCCTAGACTTTAAAAAATTATCCAAGAGTGGTGGTAGGATCCGGCCACCAACGCCAACTGCCGGTCGGCTACAGAATGGCACACGACCGGCTAGATCTGGCTGACTGTGCATCGTTAAAGCTGTTTCTGACCATGGATATCTGATCTATGGCTGGAAACGACTATAGATTTAGCCTTTTCACGGCCACATCTTTGGTCGTGAAACGACTAGATCTACCTGAAAAAGGCTTTACCAGCGGGTGGCGCACGGTCAGCCAGATCCAGCCGGTTGGTGTGGCCGGCGGTGGTGGCTGGCTGCCGCCAGTGGCTTGGGGTGAGTAGGGGTGATTTTGTTACAAATTAAAGTTTTCTATAGTTGGATTGTTTTAGCAAAGTTTCAAATATAAGGGGTTAAAAAATATTTTAAAAAATAATATTATATTAATATTTAAAAATGAGGGCAATTTAGTAATGTTTATAACATACCCACAAATTTATCCTTAAATCTAATTAAACATATTTTCTTAAACATTCCTACTAATCTTCAAGATAATCTACCTTTCCATTAATATAAGTAATACACACTTCGTGATAATAATAATAATAATAATAATAATAGATAAATAAATAAATGCTATGTAATATATATTGTTTCAGCACTGGTATCATATATGATACGAAGAAGACGAGATAGGCATCACCAAAATAGTATTCAATCTGTCTGGTTTTCTATGGTTTCAAAGTTCCCTTCCCGCATATTTTAACTAACACATATCTCTCTTGCCAGCGCACCACTTAACCAAGTTAAACGAGTTGTTTTGGTCCCCCTCCCGTCTCCATCACGCGCCACCATCACCGTCTGATCTTCACCACAAGTTAAACGCCAAAAATGCTGCCCTACGCCACTCTCGAAGAAGCCGCCACTGCGCTGGGTCGGAACTTGACGTTTGCGGAGACATTATGGTTCAATTACTCGGCTCAAAAATCGGATTACTTTCTCTACTGCCACAACATTCTGTTTTTATTCGTGATCTTTTCAGTTGTGCCTCTTCCCATGTTGGTCATTGAGCTCCTGGGATCTAGTAGTTTTGATAAGTACAAGATTCAGCCTAAAGTTAGGCTCTCTTTTCCGGAGATGTTTGGGTGTTACAAGGATGTTATGCGCATGTTCTTTCTTGTTGTTGGCCCGCTTCAACTTGTGTCTTATCCCTCCATCAAGGTGATTTTCCTTCTGGGTTCTGCTTTCTTTTTTTTTTTTTTGAGTGAATTTTTGATAAATCATATGAGACTTGGTTAGTCATTGTGAATTTATGAATTGTATAATCTGATTTTGTTGTCTTGATAAGTTATGTGGGTTTATGCAGCTGATTGGGATTAGAACTGGGCTGCCATTGCCGTCGGGATGGGAGATTTTTGTGCAATTGGCAGTGTACTTTATGGTGGAGGATTATACAAATTACTGGATCCACAGATTTCTCCATGGGAAATGGGGGTATGAGAAAATCCACCGTGTTCACCATGAATATTCTGCTCCAATTTCATATGCCGCGCCATATGCGCATTGGGCTGAGGTTTTGATCCTTGGGATTCCATCTTTTCTTGGTCCGGCAGTTGTTCCTGGCCACATGATTACTTTCTGGTTGTGGATTGCTTTGCGGCAGATTGAGGCCATTGAGACTCATAGTGGGTATGTATGCATGTATTTTTTTTTTTAGCTTTAGTTGATGATGATTAAATGATGTCAACTTTAGAATTTACTTCAGGCCTTTTTCTTTTTGGTGGAATTCTACGTAAAGTGTCTTAAAGATGTTTTAATCGTGGCTTGTCTTTTGTTGATGAGGACGAGGATTGGTTTGGTGCCTTTTCCTTTTCAATTTTACTGTTTTTTTTTTTTTTTTTATTGTTTCTCTTATGTTTGTTTTTTGGTGAGTTAGTTGGTTTTATTACTGCACAACTTGATCAATCTCTAAAATTTGGGACAAGGGATGATTTCACATCAAGCCATAGTTTGTATCAAGTGCTGACTCATGTTTTTGTGTTATTTTAGCATGAACCGCTGGAGTTTCTTAAATTGGCAAAAGGGATTTCTTTTTTTTTTTTTTTTTTTTTTTTTTTAAAACTACGACTATAGCATGTCAATTGAGGGATATCAAGAAACTTAAAGTTTGGCTACTT
The DNA here is from genome assembly GCF_008641045.1 of Pistacia vera. NCBI lineage: Eukaryota > Viridiplantae > Streptophyta > Magnoliopsida > Sapindales > Anacardiaceae > Pistacia > Pistacia vera. The sequence continues at coordinate 521,393 of NW_022195726.1, forward strand.
TGTGAACTGAAGTGTGCTACTATTTTATTTCTTTAGCTGTTGTGTTTAATCTAATGCACTTCAATTTTTGTTCATCTTTCCTGCATTGTTTACAATTCCATTGCCAAGCCGCTGCATGTGCTTAGCTTTCTGATCACCATTGGACTATAAATGTAGACTGGTTAATTTGATGAAAAGATAACTAAATTTCACAAACTGATTGAGGCAGCTACTGGGGCTTCTTGGAAACGGAAAGGAGACTCGAGTTTTTCTTTTATATAGATTTTGAACTAAAATGCCTAAAGAGCTGTGTTGCATTTTTCAGCAATCATGGTGCTGAATAAATTTCTACACATATGATTCATATGATATTAATGACCTTCTTCTATTTAGTTGTTCGCTGTTATGATGGCTTTATCCCATTCTCCAACAATGCTTATCTGCAGAATGCTCTTCATATCATTTATGTGTTGAAGCTTCTTGTTTCACATGTTGCTCTGTTCTATTATTTTTGTCTTATGAGATTACTGTAGCGTGGAAGCATGTCATAATATGTTTGTTCTTATTCAGGTATGACTTCCCCTGGACTCCTACAAAGTACATTCCATTTTATGGTGGTGCAGATTACCATGACTATCATCATTACGTGGGAGGACAAAGCCAGAGCAACTTTGCTTCTGTTTTCACCTATTGTGATTTCATTTATGGAACTGATAAGGTGATTACCTATTATGTGTGATTATACTATGTGCTCTTTTGGCTAATAATTTCAACTGATAGAATGGTTCTGAGATTTATTTGTTTATTTATTTTTGAAGGGTTATCGCTATCAAAAGAAGGTCCTTAGCAAGGTAACCTGCTGCACTTTTTCTTTTCATTTAATAATTTATTATCCTTCTATGGTATCTTGGTGGAGTTTACTTTTTTTCTTCAACATATAGGTAAGTGTTACTCATTGTTGATATAGGTCCAATGAAAATGTGATAAAAAGTAGTAAAAGCAGTTGATTTTCCATTATGAAAAAGTTATATCTTTAGAGATATTGGACACTTGTTTCACCTCTTATGAATTGGATAGATATTATAATTGGATATTTTTATACTAATCTAGGTAGAATTAGAACTTGTTGGGTGTTTTGTTTCATGGATGCTATTGTCCCTGTTGACCACACATGCCATATTGCTTTCCAGTTAATCTTTAGTTATAACACACTGTTGTTTATCAGAGATTTCTTGAATGTCCTGGTTCTTTTTGGTCTTGCTAATTATTTCTTCTTGATCTGTTACAGATGAAAGAGGAATTAAGAGGAGTTGGTAAGAAGAATGGAGGCTTTTATCAAGATCTTAAATCAGAGTAATTTTCTGACTGCAGAATCCTTGTCGAGAACAATGCACTTGTGTCATATTTCTTACTGGTGACTGCTCCTGGAAATCTCTGATTTCAAGTAGATATTTCCTTGCCATTTTGGTAAAATAGACGTCTTTAACTTGGGGATTGTGATTTTATGTAGCTTGAGGGGAGCTGAAGTCTTCATTGTTAATGTTTAGAATTTGAACATTATGGTCTAAGTAAGGATATATGAACTGGAATTATGGCTTGTCTTTATAATCTTGATATAAGTAATTAGCTTAGTATCAAAACGTATGCCATTTGAATGTGATGTTTCCGATTAGAACTTTGGTTGTTCATGTAATATGAACCAGAAGCTGTCGAATGTAAAATTCAAAGATCAAATAGTTTTGGGATGCTTTCCAGATCTGCATATCTAAGATGATATTCATGGAAAAAAGCAACCAGGTTTCTGAAGAGAAATCTTGGAGCTTTAGAACAGAACTCAACCAACCAATATGTCTTGAAGCTGAAATATAAATTAAAATCAAAATTGAAAATAGGGATGTGGCATTCATCAAAATTCCAGAACCAGACATTGGAGATGGTACTGAAATGAAATGAACTTGAAAAGTCTATGTAACAAGCTGTCATGGCAACAATTCTTTATTAAGTTCGCAATTTCTTAAGGCTCTAGCACATAAGTACACCATTTCTCAAGGCAAATGACAAACCATAAGCCCACCATAAACAAAGACTCCGATGTCATAGTAACTTAAGGCTCAGACATGCTCTAGCATTCATTTTCACAGCTCCATCATTTCTTAAGGTTTTGGCACAAGTCCACCCTAATCCAAGGCTTCGACAAAAATCCACTCTAACCAAAAGTCGATAGATCCAAACCACTTCAATAGGCAATGCTTGTGGATTATAGTGTGGAAGTGTGAGATTATCTACTAAGGCCTATTAAACTAATATATTGCTTTGAATTAGGCTCACTTGGAAGGTACTTAATTAGTGTGAAAGTTTTTCAAAAATTCTTCCAAAAGTTATTTTAGTCTAAACATACTATTTCCTACTAATCTATGTAGCAAAAGTACAATTCTACCCTCTAAAATTAGAAAAATCATAATTTCTTAAAATACCCTTTGATTTCAAGGTTTTCGTCCTAAAACAATTTCTAAAAGCAAATCCTGTGGTTAAAGCTGATAAATTGGAGAGGATTTGAATTTTAGATCTAATTTTGGTTTGGTTTGTTTTGGTATGGTTTTTACTTGGGGCTGGTTTGTTTTCATCTGTGAAGACTTAAAAAAAGTGAATCTTTTAACATTCACATATTTACTAGTTGTTTGGTTTCACCAATTAAAACTGAGAATAAGTCATTCATTTTAATGGAAAAACTAAAAAAAAATTGGCTTTTAACTTTATACAAAAGACTTAATTGTTGCCTTAAATGACTTCTCACAAAATAATGAAATATCCGTGCTCTAATATTTAAAGAGGAAACGACTTACACCTCTATAAAGACAAAATGGTACTAAAAAAGTTTTGAAACGATAAATACCCACCCTCCATAGTTTGTTAGTAAAAACCATTAACTGATGTGACATTATTAATGTTCTTTCATCTCTAAGCGATAATTTTGACTTTTTATATTTTATAAAAATCCAGATTTTTTTTTCTTCTATTTCTTTATTATCTTTTACTCTATTTTCTCTTTCTTTCCATCACATCTCATCATCAGTAATGCTATAGACACCGAAAATTGGTATCGAAAATTTGCATCGAAATGCGTAACACCTGACTCAGACGTTGCCACGTAAGACACGATACAAGACTTCCGTAAACGGACGGTCATCCAACATTTTCGGACTACCGCCCATACTTTTTGGACAGCCATTCATTCAGGAATGGACGATGGTCCATAAAACATTTATAAAAATAAACTAAAAATTAATGGACGACCATCCAAATACTAGGGACAGGTGTTCCTTTAATATGAACAGCCGTCCAAATTATATGGACAACTGTCCAAATAAGCACATTAGATGGACGCCTGTCCATCTAATGTGGACGACAATCCCTTTAAAAGGGAAGGGACTGCCGTCCACATTAGATGGACAGGCATCCCTATTCTTCCACTTCCACTTGTTTATTCTTCAACTCCTCCCTCATTCTTATGGGAATAGACTGAGATGAATGTTGACTATTGTCTTCTTTATTAGTTTCATTTACTGAACAATCATCTTTTATTACAACCATATGTGATGAAGGAGCTATTTCTTTGGTCTTGGTCTCTAACTTCACATTCTTCGGCTTTAGATGCTTGCAGAAAGTATCATGGTCAGATATATTATCAGAAGTTTTTTCTTTGGAACCAGATGAACTTTCAACAGAACCACCATCCTTACAAGATGCATTCTGCACTGTAATCTGGATCTCACCTGCTTTCTCTATGTTTTTCTCTTCAAGATGCTCTTCAAGTAGCACAGACACATTCTTCATTAAACTATCTTCAGTAACAACCTTTTGCAAATTCTTCCTTTTCATTTTTTTCTCACTATCCTGGCATGCAGGTTGACCCTCTAAACTGTTAACAGAGGCTTCCCTCATCTCAATATCTCCCAAGACGTGTGCTGGGGTAGCATTCTCCACTTTTATTACCTTATCTAACTTATTCTCTATTAGGTCAACTGTATGGGCTTCTTCTGAATGGTCGAATAAAGTATCTCTTCTACCATCCTTTATGCAGTCTGAACTATTAATCGAAGACTTAGAGGATTTTCTCTTTCTCTTCCTATGATAAGTCTTAGCATCGCTTCATTCACGAGAAACAATATCATTCTCGGAAGGAAGATCTTGTTTCTCCATCAAATTTGTACTCTTCAAAGAATCACTTTGATTTCTAGAGAGGCGTAAATCTCCTTTCATCGAAACCAAATCCAACTTTTCTAGAGCAATTTTCACATCTTCTTTTCCAAAATGCTCAACATTAGCCATTTGTAGATTAGCTGGACTATAATTTTCAAAGGCCTTGTGACCATCATTCTGCTTATTACTCTCATTCTCTTCTAGACACAAACTGATATCCTCATTAGGTTGTTTCTCCATTGCATATGTTGACTGGCAGTTGTAAAGATGAGTCCCTTTCTGGAAACATATCTGTTGTCACATAATCATTCAGATTCTCCTTCTTTTTCTTTTTTCTCATCCTTTTTCTCAACAGACGACTCAAATTCATTGGGCCTATTATAACAAGAGTAGCCACTAACTCCATCTTTGTGCTTGTATCAAACATACCATCTACTTTACCGGTTGCAGTTTCAGGAACCTTCTTTATGCTCACATCTACAGAAGCTTCTGTTCTTAAGGGAGCAGTAATTGTTTCAGAAGTAACTTCCTGAAGATTAACATCTATATAATCAGTTTTTGGAGCATTAAGCCTCTTTTTCTTCTTCAGCCTCTTCTTCTTTTTCTCATTATGCAAACAATCCAAACTAGAATTAGATTATGCCTCTATGAAACCAGACTCCAAACCAACTTTAACCACGAATTCTACATATAAATCTCTACCTTCTGGAATTTCCTGCATTGAAGAAGCTCCCTTGAAACAATCATGACTTGTATCATCATCATTATTATTATTATTATTTAAGAAGCTCCCTACTTTAATCGGAGTAGCCACAAATTCCATCTTTGGGCTTGTATCACACATAACCTCCACTTTACTGGGAGCAGTTTCATGAACCTTCTTTATGCTCACATCAATAGAAGCTTCTGTTAATAAGGGAGCAGTTATAGTTTGGGCTTGTATCACACATAACCTCCATTTTACTAGGAGTAGTTTCAGGAACCTTCTTTATGCTCACACGGACTGCCGTTTTCCATTAAATCAGGACAGCAATCCCTTTAAAAGGGAAGGGACTGCCATCCACACTAGATGGACAGGCGTCCATCTAGTGTGATTATTTGGACGGCACTATCCAAATTAAAGGGATGCTTGTCCCTAGTATTTGGACAAGAGTCCATTGATTTTTTTATTTATTTTTAAATATTTTCTATGGACCGTCGTCCATTCTTGAATGAATGGCTATCCAGGAAGTATGGACGGTCATCCGAAAATGTTGGACGGCGTCCATTTACAGAAGTCTTCTATCGTCCTACGTGGTGATGTCTGAGTCAGGTGCCACGTATTTCGATGCAAATTTTTGGTACCAACTTTTGGTGTACATAGCATTTTTTATCTCATCACTTCATCTTCTCTGCCTCTTCTCTTTCTCTTATTTTTCTTTCCTTTCTTCTCCCTTTCTCTTTTCTGTCTCCCTCCTCCTCCTCCTCCAATCTTCATCTTCTTCATCTCCCACTTTTCTCGTCTTCATCTTCCCATCTGGCCAAATCGCACCCGATCGGTGCGATTTTGGCCGGAATTGTATCAAATTGGGGGTGATTTTGCCTGGGTCGGGTGCGATTGCGGCCAAATTGCATCCAGCGGCGTGCGATTCGCCGGAATCGCACCAGTTGCACCTCCATCAAACCTACCACCATTTCCTCCTCCATCCCTGCCTCGAGCTCCTCCTCCCCACCATTTCCTCTCTCCTTCTCCCTTCTATTGTTTAAACATGAAGTAAATCCTTAAATAAACCAAATTATGTGCTTGCCTGTTGTGGAAGCTCTTCATGCGAATGCCTATGTTTTGCTTTTACTTTGTTTGGTTAGGCAGAATGGTGAAGCAAATGGCTGATTCTTTTGCTTGTAGTTCGTTTTACGTTTTTGGAGCAGAACCGCTACGTATTATGATGATTGCAGGTGGCATAAAGGGGGATAGCTAGAGTTAGGAGTGTAATTGAGTCAAGTTGAGTATCTAGTAAATCGAACTTGACTCGATCGCTACAACATTGAGTTCGAGCCTGATCGAGCCTAAGAAATTAAGTTCGAACTCGAATTCAGTACTTGAAATTAGAATTCGAGTTCAAATTTGAGTTCGTATAATCGATTTTTTTTTCCTTAGTTTTAATCGAGTTCGAGTTTGAACTTGATTTCGAGCTCATCTAACAGGGGTGGATTTGCAAATTTTATAACTTTTAAATTACATATAACCCATATTACTTTAAAAACTATCAACTTAACCATCAAGCTTGGAAATACTCGCGAACATATCGAGTCGAGTTCTTTTGTGATCAAACTCGACTCGATTAACTACTCGCACTACTCGAACTCGACTCGACTAATGCTGAGTCGAGTTCAAGCCAACATCGAGTTGAGTTTGAGTAACTCGCGAGTGGCTCGACTCGATTTTCACCTCTAACTGGACTGTGGAGTTTCTTTCTTGATTCGGCTTTGATAGTAAAGGATATTTCCTTTTTGTTTATTTTTGCTTCTTGTGTTGTTGCTGCCTTGGCCTGTCCCAAGGTGTGTTGCTTGGAGGGGAGTCCCCTCCTTTAGGCTGTATTTTTTTTTAATTTTTTTCTATAAAATTATTGGAGTATTAAAAAAAAAAATTGAATTTGTATTTTAATTTGAGTTGAGCAATTGAGAATCTGAATTGAGAGGAATGATTTGAGAATTTTTAAGTTGGGAGGTGACTATGTTGTACATAAATTATTTTTTCCAGGCCACCGTGGTTCTAGCCATGGTTGAGGTTTTGATGGAGGTGTGGACGATAGATGATTTGGTGGAGGTGTGGACGTAGTGTTAGATTTTTTGGTTGTATAGAAAATTACCATCTTGTCCTTTTTCAAACGGTCTTTACTAATAGACTCTTACATAAGGTGGGTATTTGTCGTTTCAAAACTTTTTGGGTACTAATTTGTCTTTACAGCAAACTCGGTTCAGTGTAAGTTGTTCCCTCAATTTTTAAATTCCAATTATACATCTTTAAACTTTAATCTCTATTAAGCTATTTTATTCACCTTCTTAGTTTACTTTCATTGTAATAGACATAATGGAAAAATTGATAAATCAAATTATTTGCAAAATTAAAATATTTTCGTTATTCATGATTTGTAATACAAAAAATAAATATATATTATACTTAATAAATAGAATATTAATAAAAATACTAGTTTTCAGATATATAAAAATTGCAACACAAACACTTAATACTTATAATCAAATATTAAAAATATTTTATAATATTTTATTCAAAGTTATTCAATGGTCAACACTATACAATTATTAGACAAGTTACTAAACGTCAACCTAGGTTTAGTTTTTAATGTTTATTATGCAAAAAATATGCACTGACATCAGCACCACTAATTAGAGTTCAACAAACACTTAAAAAGTATCTAACCACTATAAAAATCTCTCTTGTCAATATTTTATTTATGTTTCTTCAAACATTTATCATCTCTGCACCATACACAACTCTTACAATCATATCACTTGTAACTTCTAAGATTCTCTTAGCACTTTACACGTGCGAGATCGTTGATATCAAAATCAAGTATCAACAATGTTTCAGACAATGGTTGGGTGGAGATGAGAAGAAAGAAGGTATAATTTGTCTTAATGAATTAGTAATTGAGTCAGCCATCTAAACTACCATCTATTTGTCTACATGTCTTAGTTGGTGGATATACAGTTTAAGTAGATTACTATTTGATTCCAGTTTACACATTTGAAATTTTATGTTGGTAATGATCTGATGCCTTTTTTGTTCTTTTAAAATAATCTTAAATTATTGTTGGGAGTCGAGGCCCAGATTTGGTAGTAAATAAGCCTAGAACAAACGGCTCAGGTCAAGTGAAAGAGTTAAGGCCCATGGTGTAAGAGATGTAATAATCGCAGCCAACTTCCTTAAGAATATGGGGAGTGGGGAGACAGGCCAATGATCAAGCACCTCTATATAAGAAGATGGAAAAATTATTTATTTATCTTTCATTTGCAATAAAAGAATCATTCATTTTGGGTGTATCATTGTTTTGGAATGCCAACTTCGTTTGGTGAACTGAAATAGATGGTGTGGCAAATACTGTAATATGGCGCATTATAGCTTTGCTTTGCTTCCATTAGTTAGTGTAGACTGTAGGAGACAGGTACTAAACCTCTTTTAAGGCACATTGAGGACCATTTTTAATTGAATTGTCTTCATCATAAGGACAAAATCCCCATAAGGTCTGCGGTGTTAATTAATTTATGTCAATTCTCATTCACCAGGATAAAAAAGATTACATTCTCTTTTAACTATAAAACACCTTAAATTCAACTTTGCAGAGACATATGAACTGTTAGAAAGGTAGAGACAGTTAAAATGTTAAATCATGGTTAGCGATTCTATTTGATTTTGCATTGCCATCTTCATTCTATGAAGGTACCATCACCCACCCACCATGTGAAATATATATTTTATTTCAAAGAATATACAACTTTTTAATCATTAATTGATCATTGATTTTGACTGTAGATACAATTTCAGTATTTGCATTTTTATAAAAGTGTTGTTTGCTTAGTCAAAAAGCCTGCTGCTATATATATATATAAACTCTTTAGTTGAATTATTGTCCTCTCGTCTGGACAACCCAAAAAAAAAAAAAAAGATTACGGGCTTTTTTTAAGGCACGGAGAAGGCGTGCAGCTTTCACTTGAATTTGAATTTATATTATTCTTTATATTATTTCTACTTTTGCTATTTTTAATGCAACCTTTCTCCTCCCTCTGGTGCTCTTCTGCTTTTGCTTTCAAATTTGCAATTTCAATTTGGTTGTTAATTTTTATTGCATTATGATGACTAAAAAGTAACTCTTTTTTGTTTGTATGATAGCGCCTAAATCTGTTCTAATTTCAAACACATCATCCACAAAATCTTTTAATTGAAAATTCTTTTAAATTAAAAGATTTTGAATTAAATGAAAATGGAAATATAGTCAAAACAGAAATATAGCCTTTCTCATAATATTTCCAAACTTTTACTGAACTTATTAACAGTACAATACATTTTATTATTTCACTAAAAATAGTGATTAAATTGTTCTTCTTATATGACACGGCTACAGGACAATTTATAATTTTGTACAATGAGTAAGGGTATTTATGTAAATGAAAGTTAAAAAGGGCGTTAATTCCGGGACCCACTCTCACGATTTTAGCCCACTTTCAAAGTCATGACGCAGAAGTTAGAACTAAAAACGCACAACACGCGCTGTGTCTCTGTAACTTGAAATTTTCTTGTGCTCCAAACACTGATTTATTATAATTTTCTCACAATGTACCTCTGAGGAAGTTCCTTCAGTTTAAACTTTAAACAATGGCTAATAATCACAGAAACGGTACTACTCACAGGAGCTCTCTCAACAAGATAGACAGACCACTTTCTGTCAATTCAAACACCAAACCAGCTTCCAAGTCCAAGTCCTTACCTGTTTCCGGACTCCGAAAGAGCACTCCAGCTTCTCTTGCCGCCGCCTCCGCCGCCTTCAAGGACGATGCTGGAGGTTAGATTGTTCTATAGTTTCTTTCAATTAAAGATCTGTACACATCTATTACATTTTGTTATTTTTCGATTTTCTGGAGTTTTTATTATTTTTTTCTTTTTTAAAGCTGAAGAAATGCTTCTGTTGTGCTACTTCCATTATGTTAATTGAATGATTCAATATCTTATTTATTTTTTTAAGATAGATAAAACGCTCAGCTTCACTCGGCCTTACCGACTGCCGAGGTCGTTTTTGGTTGTCCCGTGCAAATTGAATTGTTTACAACTTTGGATTTAGGTGCAACATAAGCATATTAATGATTTCAAATAAAATTTTCAGCGTTAGTTTACTCGAGGATGAAATGATAGACCTAGGGTTCAAACATCTCTATTTCCACATGTTTGTTGCTGCTTGAAGATTAGATTGTGAGATAAATGCTAGAGAGAGTTATAATCCAAGCGGTGTTTTATAGTATGTCATTGGAATTTTGGAATTATGATTGTGTGGGATTCAAGATGCTAGATTCTAATTTTTTTCCCTGAAGAAGACAACTGCAATTCCATGGATGATTTTGTGCTATCACATGTGGTCGTAGAGTTGTTTATTTTGTTCTAATTAGACATTCTAACTTCTATTTATTTATGTTAAGGTTGTTAGTTACATTTTCAACATCTTCATCACTATGGTGCATAGACCAATAAGAGAACATAATTTAGAGTAAAGGATTGACTCGACTTTGACAATGGAATCTAACTTTATTCTTTAATGTCGGTAAAACAAAAATGTTGAAAAATTTGGGGAATTTTCTATAACCAAAGATGTTTGTCTTTACCATATTAATAGCCCCACATTCATTTTTAGAGTAACTAATACAAGGTTAGGGGGACAGCTCTTTTTTCTTGTCATAGATCACAAGGAGTCTCCAATGTTGTGTATATGTATTGAAATGATGCTATTGTTGTTTGTAGTTCCTGGGAGGGTTCGGGTGGCTGTAAGATTGAGATGCCGTAATGCCGAGGAAATGGTGGCAGATGCTGATTTTGCTGATTGTGTTGAATTACAGCCTGAGGTATCAAATTTACTTAGAATTTCATGTGGGTATCCGTGATTAACTATTTATTAGAAGTCTCATGGCACTAATATGTACTTTATCCGCTCCGTTTCAGCTTAAAAGGTTGAAACTACGGAAAAACAATTGGGATGCTGAGACCTATGAGTTTGATGAAGTGCTTACTGAGTTTGCATCACAAAAACGTGTTTATGAAGTTGTTGCGAAGCCTGTTGTGGAGGTTTGCCTATGTCAAAGATCTACTTTCTGTTTTCATCTGTTTTTGCTTCATAGTATGAGGGTTATTTATAATTATCTTTGAGCAGCTTGATAGTGTTGGTTATTGTTACTTTAGGTTATGTTTTTGGATGGTGCATTTATAATTAACTGTAATGAAACAAGCTTGGGGAAAAGAAGTCCGACTTTGAATGTGTTTTAATAGCTCAAATAGTCAATTTTGTTTGGGAATCCTTAGAATCCCAATAAAGGAAGTGTTTAATTTTTATCTATCTGACTTTGAATGATACTGTGTTCTCTTCATATTTTTTGTGGGCTGCCTCCTAGTGAGATGTACTATTGAAATTTTCTTCTGTAGAGTGTTCTGGAAGGTTACAATGGAACAGTCATGGCATATGGACAAACTGGTACTGGTAAAACATATACTCTTGGACGACTTGGAGAAGAAGATCCAGCTACTCGTGGAATAATGGTGCGCGCTATGGAGCATATATTAGCAGATGTTTCTTTGGAGACTGATTCTGTCACAGTCTGCTACTTGCAGGTTCTTGGCTTTTCTTACAGATATCTATTTTCGTTTCTTAAATTGCAATTATTTAGTAATTTATAACAGTTCAAGTATTTTTTACCTGGGACCCTTTATAGATGTATGTTATTTTTTTATTTTTCTTTTTGTGAAGAACAAGTTAAACCTCTATTTTTTCCTGAACTATTGCAGATCTTATAGTCTTTCTAATACACTTGTTTTGGAATATATGTGCAGCTTTATATGGAGACTATACAAGACCTTCTTGATCCTACTAATGATAACATTTCTATTGTGGAAGACCCAAAAACTGGAGATGTTTCACTACCTGGGGCTACCTTAGTTGAAATTAGGGACCGACAGAGTTTTGTGGAATTATTAAAATTAGGGGAAGCCCACCGCTTTGCTGCAAATACAAAATTAAATACTGAATCGTCTCGTAGTCATGCTATTTTGATGGTGAGATTGTTGACTTTAATGATTCTTGCACTTCTGGAATTCTTACGAACTTAGGCAGTTGACTGAATTTTTGTTATCTTTGTTGGAGCAATGATATGTGTCTCTAATGCTATAGGTACATTTAAAGCGATCTATTGAGGGAAGAGATATGACTCATTCAGGTGAAAATGGTAACAATAATCACATAATTAAAGCACTTAAGCCTCCTATTGTCCGAAAGGGAAAACTAGTTGTTGTAGATCTTGCCGGTTCAGAGCGAATTGATAAATCAGGTTCTGCATTTACTGTGAAAATAAATTCCTTTACCTCTTTTTTTATTTTGACTGAGTCATCAGTTATTATGCTCTGTTCTTTGTCTTTATGGAAAGCTTGTTGTTTTATTGTTCTACCTGTTTGTCTTAGTTATTTTTACTTTCATTTATATGTTCGGCAAAATCATACTTGGAAAGACATGTAGGCTTGTAGATTTTATCTAATCAATCGATAGTTTAACTGAAAAATATGTTTCAATTAAAATATAAAATTAGATTAGTTCTTTGAGCTTCTGCACATTGTAATTTGGTGACAAAATAATTTTGTAAATTTCACATTAGCTTAGGATAGCATCTTTTGCTAGTGTAGCGTTGGTAAATATAAAGAATACTTCAGTGACAAGGTGCAATTGTCTACACTGTTTCACAAAAAGCATCTATGAAAATCTAATTAATACTCTTGTGCCTTTGCCATAATCTCAGCTATATGGATTAACTTATTATGTAGAACAAATTCTTGTTTGCTTATTGTTTTGCACACATTGTATTTTGGTCATAAATTAACTGGGGAAAGTATCTCTATTCGGAGTAGTTTATGCTAAATTCAAAAAAATGTGCAAGTAATTGGGTGCGGTTGTCTGTACTGTTTCAAGAGAAGCATCTATGAGTTCTAGAATGATTAATTATGCATCTAATCAGTATCATTTTGGTATAGCTTTTAGGTGTCAACTTCGCATGTTGAAATATGTTTGTTCATTATGCTGCAGGGAGTGAGGGACATACACTTGAGGAAGCTAAATCTATCAATCTCTCCTTGAGTGCTTTAGGGAAGTGCATTAATGCCCTGGCTGAAGGTAGTGCACATGTTCCAGTTAGAGATTCAAAGCTTACTAGATTGCTTCGGGATTCATTTGGAGGTGAGTTTAATGGAAAACAGTGTTCTTTTTTTTCTTTTGTAGTTTCAACTAAAAAAGTAAAGTATTGAACTTATTGGTCAGAACAGTTTTTCTTAAAACTAAATGCCTACTTATTAATTCTAGATGTGAATGTTCTGAGTCCGACTTTCTTTGACCATATCTCTATATGGAATTTTGATGTCTTATAGAGGACTGGAACTTGTGGTTATGGTCATGTTTCAAGTGATATAAGAAGTTGGATGATCAAATTGTATTGATAATTGTTGATTATGACACTCTTTTATAAGCAAAAATATTCTTAAGATCTGTTGCTTAATGTTCATATCCTGTTTACTGGATTTATAATAATTGTGCTTAAGACATTTTCATTGATTACCTTTTTTATTAATACTTGCAGGCTTTTTGTTGTAGGTAGTCTATTAGATTGGTGTCTGTATTTTACTCTTTATTGGTACTTGCTTTCATAATGAAGTGTTAAAGAGTAAAGGACTGTTAGATTTTTACATTGTTACAAGTGCTTCCTGACATTGTGAATATTAAACAGGCACAGCCAGAACTTCACTTGTTATTACTATTGGTCCATCTCCACGTCATCGAGGCGAGACAGCCAGTACTATAATGTTTGGACAGAGGGTGGGTTACTTATAATGTGAAGATGCCTCTCTGAAATAGTTGCTGTGGTTGTCACATGCTCATTTCTACAGTTTTTCCTGTAACATCATTTAACATTTCTGATTGACAGCCAACGTTTGTGCTTCGATATTGGTTATACAATTATGGCAGTATTGAGTGTTTTCTATCTGATTTGTTCAAATATATATAAATAGTTCATAACTTGTGTCTTCTTTTTGCTCTGAGAATATCAAAATCTTGTATCTCTTACAGGCTATGAGGGTGGAAAATATGTTGAAACTAAAGGAAGAGTTTGATTACAAAAGTTTGTCTAGAAGACTAGACATACAACTAGACAAACTAATTGCAGAGCAGGAAAGGCAGCAGAAAGCATTTGAGGATGAAATTGAAAGAATCACTTTGGAAGCTGAAAGTCGAATTTCTGAGGCTGAGAGAAATTATGCAGATTCATTGGAGGTAAGTACATGTATCAGTATTATCTCTAACATGGATTTTGCTTATGTGTTGAGAGAGAGAGAGAGAGAGAGAGAGAGAGCCTTTGTCATAGGCTTATAGTTTACCATGTAAATTAATGTAGAATCTACAGCATGGTTAGGGAATAAAATATCCTCTTTGGAAGCCTAGTGCTAAAACCATGGTCTTGCAACAATGAAGTTGTTTTAGTGTAATGGAAAGTGTTGCTGGTAGCTATTGGAGCTTTTTATATTTTTCTAGTCCATTTATGTTCTCAGTTTCTCTTATTGTATGTCCTTTGATTTCCTAGTTCTTCTTAACTTTTCCTCTTTGAACTCAGTTCAGGTTACTCTAGCTGAAGCTATTACAATACTATTATTGGTTACTATTCACATTACTGTTTGCGACAACAATTTTATTTTATAATTTTTCAAGTTTGATCATCAAACTTCTTTAAAATGCTGATCCCATTGAGGAGTTAGATTAATTCCTGATTTAATGCTTGTTGAGATCCTTTTTCCACTTTCCAGAAAGAAAGATTGAAATATCAGAAAGACTATATGGAATCAATAAAGAAGCTTGAGGAAAAATGGGTGATAAATCAGCAAAAGCAGGGCAGTGAAACAATCATCATTGGATCAAAAGATGGTACATCAAATGAAAGGGTAAAACTTAATAGACTTTATATGTCATCATGACATCATACATTATTATTATGCAGTGTAGGTAATAGAAAATAGTGTGATTTTATTACCGTTCTTTTCATTGTGCCATATAATTTCCATATGTGGAACATGCAACACTGCCATAAATTACCGGGTTTCTGTGTAATTGTAAAAATATAAACTATAAAAAGCCATATTCTGTTTCATTTTTGTATCTCTTACCTCTTTTAGGATAATTATTTTCATTGTACTCCTTTCTGCCATCGGTTTCTTTTATTGCTTTTTGTACTCTCAAATAATAATTCTTTTTCAGAGGTAATGGATGCATTTTTCTAGGTAGATTTTCCACTGCTATGAAAGGTGGATCTATAGAGAACCCTTGATGTGAGTATATTAGATGACAATATTGGGACTCAAAATTGTTGAATGTTGTTTTGTAATATAGCTTAACCTTTAGCTCATCCCTAAAAGTCTATCTAAATGAAACATCATAACATGAAAGCATTTTATAACTTTAGCATCATCATTGGTGGTTTTAGAAGTTTGATAAATGAATAGCCAATGCTGTGAAGATTGGTATAAGCATCACCTTCAGCTTGTTTAATGGTGTGGGTAGATTCCTCTACACATTATACTATTTTATGCATAAATGGTAAAAGCCAAACCATAGAAAAGTTTCTAGCCTTTCCGAAAATCATTATATTAGCACCTAAGCATCTGTGTTTTCAGATGCTGCTCACGTTAAGTTTCAACCTCCTGACCTACTGCTTGTTCATTTGAAGAACTAACCTTCTTATCTGTCTCTCAAACTGTGGATATTATGTTGTGCTACTGCTCTACTCAGTCAAGTGGACCCCATTTCAGTCCCCTTTTTATGTTTTCTCTCTCTTTTCCTCGGATATTATTAATAGGTTACTTGGTGAACTGTCTCCTAACATGTCCCAACCATTATTTGTTCCATTACATAGGGTTCCATGATGTCTGTTGTTGAGGAACTTGCAGAGGTCAAAAAATTGCTTCTGAAAGAAACTCAATCAAGGAAGGCTACTGAAGAGGAAGTTAATAATCTCAAGAGCCAAGTAGCTCAATGGAAAAGATCAGAGGTGTCTTTTGTGCCTCGTTTATTTCTTATTCAGCTTTGTTCTTCTTTGTCTCTGTCCCAAAACTCATCTTTTCATATAAGTGGTGTTGTTACATAAGAGGTATATTTCTTTGCACTAGGCATTAGGAAATACCGAGATCTTAAAACTTCGCAAGATGCTGGAAGATGAGGCACATCAGAAAAAGAAACTTGAAGGGGAGATAGCACTACTACAAAGTCAGTTGTTGCACATAAGTTTTGAAGCTGATGAGGTATGCTCTATTTATCTTTCAGTAAATTGGAGGTAGCTTTGTTCATATTTTTCATGACATCTTTCCATTCTTTTTCCTTATTCTTCAATTGTTTCTCCATCTTATGAACTAAGTAGTACATTAGGTAGATGGTCAAGCACCTTAATTGTTTGGAGTTCAATTAAATGGTATTTGACAAAGAGTTTATTGAAATTGGATGCTTATTGAATAAGTTACAAAAGCACAACTTTTGAGGGTAACTGAATTCTATTGAAAATTTGGGAATATTTTTATCTAATCTGTTAGAAAAAAATGGCCTATAGTTGATTCTGAGAAAAACTCTTTTCTCTTGTAAGTGAAGTGATAATTTCTCTGAGATAAAAGGTGTATTTATGATTGACAAGCTACTTTCCAGAATTTACAATATGGAACATCATCATCCCTGAGTTTAAGACATTTCTCATAATTTCATTGTTTTCATATGGTAATGATGCATTATTCTTTGGTGACCCTGGTTAAGTTTGCTTGTGATGGGAGAGTAAAAGCACATCTATTTTCAGTTTTTTGTTTTTTGACATTTTGAGCTAGTTAGCCTAATGGACTGTTTGATAACATGATTTGCTGTTGTAAAATTCAAATTTTGATGGAAAATGAGGTTTCTAAAAGTTTCAGTTGCCAAAATATTGAAAAGCACTTATATAGAGTTTCATGTAGCATGGAAAGGGTACAATTTGATAGCCATAACTGAATGTGTTTGATGGGAACTCAACCGAAATCAATCCAACAAAACAATTCCAATAATCCTCAATACATCAAAATAGCAACAGGAAACAATTATATGTATATATTGATATGAAAAGAGAAACAATAGAAACACGATGCTAGGAAATCCAAAGAACAATAATAAGCAGGAAAATAAAGGTACTAGCAATTCGAGGACCTAGTGGCCTTCCAACAAATATTCCAAAAGTGATGATACCCCTGATCATGCTTCCCCCCCCTTATATAAATATTCCAAAAGTGATGATGCCCCTGATCATGCTTTTCCCCCCTTATATACCAAGTCGAGTCACACCGAATTCCCTTTTTTGAATCCACGTGGAATATTTCCCTAACTAAGTCTCAATTGCCCTTTTATTGCCCCTTCCCTTCTTCTTCTTGTAAATCTTAGTTATAGGAGGTCTATCAGTGTCAAGCTTGAACCATGCACATAACCCTGTTTCTATTCAAATTTTCTGGGAACCAAAAATCGTAATTTGTCATAATACTTGACTTTTAAAATGATGAAGGCCATATTCAAGCATTTTGTATTCATATTCACCATTTCAAATGATGTACATCAAGGCCTATTTATGATCGCTTAACATAAATCTGAAGATAAGATTTATTCAAATAGATAATTCTACTAATGGTGATCTATTCAAATAAAATTTATCTAAAGGAACATCAAACTTATTAGATAATGAATATAAATCTTAAGACTTAACTTATTATCTGAATATAAGCTCTCGGTTCTGCATCACAGCTATTTCACTTACATTTATACTTTTTGATCTCTTTTGTTAATATACTTTGTTTCCTGTGTTAAATAAATTAAAAAAAAAAGGCAGGCCCCAGGCCCTAAGAACATCACATTTTCTATCATTTTTTAAAGCTAAAACATGCCTATGGCACACATATCTACACTTTTTGCAATCTGAAATCTGATTTAGACCTATATGTATTTCTGTTAAGCTAAAACATGCCTATGGCACACATATCTACAATTTACACAATCTGAAATCTGATTTAGACCTATATGTATCGTTTTTTAGACTAGAAAAAGGCTTGACAAGGGTGGATCTGACAAAGTTCGTGGTGGCTTCGATTCTCTAATGAATCAAGTTAGGCATGCACAACTCCAAGATTCAGGAAATGGAGAAAAGGCCTCAATAGCCAAACTCTTTGAACAAGGTTTACTGCCAGGACAGTTTTTTGTATTTTTTTCTTGCTAGCGGATTCATTAATATAAGTTTGTTTTTTGTATTTTTTTACTGTGTCTTCTTTTACCATTAAAATCTGATATCCCTACAGTGGGATTGCATAGGATCTTGTCATTACTGGAAGCTGAAGATGCTGATGTGCGCATTCATGCTGTAAAAGTGGTAGCAAATCTTGCTGCAGAAGGTGCCTTTCTATTTAGCTCTAAAACTCATATAAGTTGCAAAATTTTATAATATATTTCTGTTGTGTCAACAGCTTAATCTAATTGAGCCTCAATTTAGCATGCTCTGAACTTCTAAGTTATAATTGATGTTTTTTAATGTTGCATCCCCAACTAATTTTGTTGAATATATAGTATAAACTTGGGTACTTTAATTTAGGTAAATCTATAGAAGTAATAATAATAATAATAAGGGTGAGAATGTAGTCAGCGTTAATTGCTATAGCTTCTAACTCTCCCTGCAGAAAAGATAATCCTTTCAATAGCAATCACTTCAATTTTCTTAATACATAGTTCTTATGAAGTATGAACTTTTTTGTTGATGTGCAGAATCAAATCAGGAGAAGATTGTAGAAGCAGGTGGTCTTTCATCCTTGCTGATGCTACTTAGAAGTTCTGAGGATGAGACCATACATAGGGTTGCAGCTGGTGCAATAGCCAATCTTGCAATGAACGGTGATTTAAATTGTTTTATCATAGTCTATATGTGTACTGTTCATGAGTTTTTCACGAATTGTTTCAACTTTGATTTCTTGAAACTCCATAATTGAATGTTTTCATATCAGAAACCAATCAAGAACTCATAATGGCTCAAGGGGGCATTACTTTGTTGTCAATGACAGCAGCCAATGCTGAGGATCCTCAAACCCTCCGAATGGTTGCTGGAGCCATCGCTAATCTGTGTGGCAATGGTAAACTGCTTGACCTAAAGTTCATCTGAGCTACTTTTTCAGTATTAAAACTGTGATATGACTGTTTCTATTTCATGGGTCATTATTTGGTTGGTTGTTTGAGGTTAAAACATGAACATTTACTAGGTGAACTGTGGTTACTAAGTACTATGATATTTTATTCTATAGATAAGCTGCAGTCAAAGTTAAGAGCTGAAGGAGGTATCAAAGCTTTGCTTGGGATGGTCAGATGTGGACATCCTGACGTTCTTGCACAGGTTGCTCGTGGGATAGCAAACTTTGCAAAATGCGAGTCAAGAGCCTCAACTCAAGGTTAATAGCTTAGAGTAAATACTTTTTGTTAATGTAATGAATGTAACCTAAAGCTTTGTTGTATGCTACCATATGTTTGACGATATATAATCTTTGTGACAATATGTAATCCAATCTTTCTGTCTGAATTGATTTATTTTGTAAATGAGACAGGAACTAAAAGTGGAAGGTCTCTTCTGATTGACGATGGTGCACTTCCATGGATTGTACAGAATGCTAACAATGAAGCCTCACCAATCCGGCGCCATATTGAGCTTGCCCTTTGCCACTTAGCACAACATGGTGAGGTTTTTTCTTTTCTAGTTATGAAATGATATCCCAATTAATGCCATGAAAAGGAGGCTTAAATTTACTCCATTTCAGAAGTGAATGCAAAAGACATGATTAGCGGAGGTGCCTTGTGGGAGCTAGTTCGCATCTCACGAGATTGTTCACGGGAAGACATAAGAACACTTGCACATCGAACCCTGAGTTCCAGCCCTGCTTTTGAAGCTGAAATGAAGCGACTACGTATAAATTATTGAGGTGAAGAGTATAAACGAATTCCGTTAAGATAAACAAGCAGGAATACGTAGAGGTGTTCCTCTTGAAGTTTTGGTATAAAATTAAAATGTAGCAACAGAGAGAATAGAGGAAGACTGAATTTGTTATATGATAATTCCTTGTGTAGCTTCTAATTTATGTATAAATTGATTTGTATATGTATGTATTTAGTGGGTAGAAAGAAGGGTTGCCTTGTAAAGAAATAAATTCAGAATTTGATTTGTTTGAGATTATTGTGATGAAGCTTACAGAGTACGAACTCCCCCTTTGATTTATCTGTACAAATGACCTTTCGGTGTTTTTTCTCCTTGGCTTCAAAGTTAACCCCCAAACCCAAAGGTAGCATCATATATTTGGTGTCTAAATCAATCTTTGTGCTTCTCCGAGACAAATGCATTTGATTTTATTCATCAAAAAACTTATTAAACATTCTTGCAACAGTGAGTGTATGGTACCCTAAGAAGAAATGCAGGGAAATCTTATCTGAGAATGCTGGACTTGTATCACAGCACACTTAATTGCTGACTAGCAGTATTATTAAGTTTGTAATATAAAACTAGTACAACATGTTTAATTCCATTTTTATTTAATTAAATTGATTTAGCGTGTCTTCTTTTACATTTTTTAAGTAAAATATTTATCACCATAATCATGTGATGCTGGATTGTACACAATTATTCAAGTTTTCATTCTACTTCAATTTATATATTATTTATGCTTGTCATGATTAGCCCAGAGAAGAATTGATCAAAATGTAGGGATCCTATTAAATTTGCAACCAAGAGAAGATTAATTTAAAGCTAATTAACTACTCAAGTTTCTTTCAATTGTTTTTTCAAGAAAGTTAATTTAATCATAGTAAAAAATATATTAGGAATATAATATCTCTTGTATTACCTATAAATAGATGGATGAGAATCAATTCAAAGATAGATATTGCATATACTACCTGTAAAAAGTTAATCAAAAACAATTTTAAGGTACTTTTGTGTGTTCGTATTGATTACTAGTGGATTTCTCTCTTATGTTTGTCAAACCATATTAAATATTGTATCTCTTTTATATATTATTAATTTCCACAGGCGAACTCCTAGCAAGTGGTATCAAAGTATTAAGTAGCAAACTGAAAAATGAGTATTTTCAAGATGTTATATACACAAAACAATGGATATTACAACGTATTGAATTTGTTGATGGAGTGGTTCTCAGTTTAAGCATCTTGGCAGCAAACTTGGTATAGCTACAACAAGGAAGTCGTGATGGTCAAGTGTTCTCTTAGTCATATATATCGCTTCAATGAAAAACTCGTTAAGGTAAAGATTGTTGAAATATTAGTTATATTAGGAATAGAATATCACATGTATTAGTTATGTGAGAGAATGATGTGTTTAAATATCATGGGTTTAAAATTGATAAATGTCACTTCCAAAAGTTATATCAAATAATGAGGGTGACCAATCACATATACACTATAACAATCTAACAACTTCACGATGTATAGAAATTCAATTTATAACACCTTCCTTCCCTCATGTACAGTCAAGGTTTAATGCACTCTTTGCAAACACATGACTATTAGTCTTAAGTTAGCAACAAAGAAGAGGTTGGTGACAAAAGCCTTTTTACAGAAATTAATAAGTGAAAGACAAAAAAAAGTGGGGGGGGGGGGGTGGGGGGGAGGTGGTGTTAATTACTCAATAAGATTAACAAAAGGCGAGATTAGAAGTGATGGGTGTATAGGAGTATGATGAAAGAAGAATAGATAAGGCTGTTAAGGTGTAGGTAGCTTTTAGAAAGAAGAAAGAAGTGTCAAATGCAAGGAATCTGATGTAATGGGTTTTCGGCTTGAGGTATGAAGTTTGAACAACTGCCCAATCCCCATTCTCTGGATCTACCAGAGACAGAGAGAGAAAGAGAGCCCACACATTGTCCCGGCTGTTGCCTTTAAGGTTTGCCTCGAAAAGGAGCTTGTTCAGAGCAGTGCACGTGTCAACTAGTACCCAAATATTTTCATGTCTCCATATCTAAGAAACCCTATAACTATCGAAGAAAAATACATATGATAACTATTTAACCCCATACCTCTGTGTTCCTTACTCACTTGCCACCTTCTACTTATAGCTTTAATTCACATCCTTTGACCTTATCACCTTATACACACAAACAACTCATATAATTGTACTACCTGTACTCTAGTTAAACATATATATATATGCCATAATATATCTCCTCTCTTTTTTGCCTTGAAGTTGCAAAAATCCATAGAGAGATTGAAGTGAGTTAATGTGTTTGACTCAAGAAATGAACTCCATTTATTTCCTTGATTCCTGAAAATCAAAGTGGGGTGTGTGCTTCATATATATATATATATATATATATATGTGTGTGTTTTTTTTTCCAGTTATGATGATGAATTAGGGGATCTTCCTAGCTAGGCCAAATCTCGAGGGCAAGTTTTGCATTTATGTAGAAATGAAAATTTCAAAATAATTGGGATTTATTTGTGGCTAAGGCCGACAACTGAATTTTGTGAGAAAAGTTATCGATATTCGTTCTTTAGTAGGCAACAGTTATTTCCATAAAATCAAACTCACTGAGAATCCATGAATTTACATAGTCCTTCAATGCAACATGCAAGCATATAATTACCTAATCATCAAATCTGAAACAAATACTAAAGGAGAAAATTAAGAAACCTGAGAAATGCTCAACAAACCAAATTCTCTAGCTACAAATTCCGCGACTTCTTGTAAATTGCTGAAGGTGAGATCGATCGATGGTGTGTAACTAAATGATTCAATTGATTCACGTATTACCCTTCAATGAAATCTGTCAGCTAGTATGGAGGGCGACCAGTAGCCCAGTAAGCTTCCGTTGGTAACTGAATAGAATTGAGGAGATTAGGCGGTAATCCATGAAATAAAGGCGCATTTTGCTCACCCATAACTTGTTGCTGTGGCTGCTGCTGCTGTGAAACTCCTCCAGGTGACCCAATAGAACCCCCTTGCATTGGTACCTGAGGGTCTTCTTCTTCTAAAGGAAGCCTCTCATAAGCAGCATTACTAAAAGATGCAGCCATAATCACCACCGGACCGGAACTAATAAGCGTCCCAACAACACTTCCACCAACCACTTGGCCTTGACCACCGGCTAAATATATGGTTAACCCTGAAGCGGCAGGTGGTGCTGGTGGTGGCAAGAATGAACCAGCTAGTGATAATATCTCAAACCGACCGTGTAAAGATACAATTGCACCAGGTGAAGCTGGTTGCCGAAGAGTTACATTCGTTACAGTGCCGGTGCCACTCAGTATGCAAACCCCTCTTTGTCTTCGCCTAGCAAATGTAGCAACACTCTCAACAATGTCACAGCCATCTGCTATTTCCATAACATGGGTGCGTAGAGCGTTGGCGCTATCACGAGTGATGATGATGGGCGGTTTGGGCTTGTTCTTTGATCCAGCGGGTCGGCCTCGTGGTCTCCTTGTCATCTCTCCTTCACCCGAAGCTTGGATGAGTTCTTTGCCATCGCTACTGTTTGTGTTGTTGTTACTGTTGTTGTTGTTCTCATCGCGATCTAATTTGATACCCCTGTTTATGCCGCCGCTGCTGCCACTTTGTTCGTCTTCTGAGTTCTGTTGCTGTTGGTGGTGAAATTGATGTTGTTGCTGCTGTTGGTGGTGGTGAAGTTGAAAATCTCTAGTGTGGAAAGGAGGAGGAAGAGAATGTCCATGCGCTGTAACCGGATCCATGCCTTATAATTTGCTATGTATATAATTCTTTAACCACTACGTCAGAGATCTTACTTCCTCTCACAAAAACGTAAACAGAAGTGAGAAATTAAGGACCGAGAAAGGGAAGTAGGAAGGCGTAAAGGTTGAGCTAATTGTAAAAGACGAAGGATAGTGGAAGGAAAAAGGCTAGAGAAAAAAAAATAATAATAATAAGAAAATTGAAACCACTCTCCTTTATTCTTACTCCCTTGGTTGAATGAATTGTTTAATGGAGAGTAGTACAACTTGGGTTCAGCAGAAAGGAGAGAGATGAGTGGAAATTGTTGTCACCCACCAAATTCAGAGCTGAAAATTAAAGTCTTAGTGGAGGTTCCGATGGTGTTTAGGTTGAGAGTTTNATTGGGATTTATTTGTGGCTAAGGCCGACAACTGAATTTTGTGAGAAAAGTTATCGATATTCGTTCTTTAGTAGGCAACAGTTATTTCCATAAAATCAAACTCACTGAGAATCCATGAATTTACATAGTCCTTCAATGCAACATGCAAGCATATAATTACCTAATCATCAAATCTGAAACAAATACTAAAGGAGAAAATTAAGAAACCTGAGAAATGCTCAACAAACCAAATTCTCTAGCTACAAATTCCGCGACTTCTTGTAAATTGCTGAAGGTGAGATCGATCGATGGTGTGTAACTAAATGATTCAATTGATTCACGTATTACCCTTCAATGAAATCTGTCAGCTAGTATGGAGGGCGACCAGTAGCCCAGTAAGCTTCCGTTGGTAACTGAATAGAATTGAGGAGATTAGGCGGTAATCCATGAAATAAAGGCGCATTTTGCTCACCCATAACTTGTTGCTGTGGCTGCTGCTGCTGTGAAACTCCTCCAGGTGACCCAATAGAACCCCCTTGCATTGGTACCTGAGGGTCTTCTTCTTCTAAAGGAAGCCTCTCATAAGCAGCATTACTAAAAGATGCAGCCATAATCACCACCGGACCGGAACTAATAAGCGTCCCAACAACACTTCCACCAACCACTTGGCCTTGACCACCGGCTAAATATATGGTTAACCCTGAAGCGGCAGGTGGTGCTGGTGGTGGCAAGAATGAACCAGCTAGTGATAATATCTCAAACCGACCGTGTAAAGATACAATTGCACCAGGTGAAGCTGGTTGCCGAAGAGTTACATTCGTTACAGTGCCGGTGCCACTCAGTATGCAAACCCCTCTTTGTCTTCGCCTAGCAAATGTAGCAACACTCTCAACAATGTCACAGCCATCTGCTATTTCCATAACATGGGTGCGTAGAGCGTTGGCGCTATCACGAGTGATGATGATGGGCGGTTTGGGCTTGTTCTTTGATCCAGCGGGTCGGCCTCGTGGTCTCCTTGTCATCTCTCCTTCACCCGAAGCTTGGATGAGTTCTTTGCCATCGCTACTGTTTGTGTTGTTGTTACTGTTGTTGTTGTTCTCATCGCGATCTAATTTGATACCCCTGTTTATGCCGCCGCTGCTGCCACTTTGTTCGTCTTCTGAGTTCTGTTGCTGTTGGTGGTGAAATTGATGTTGTTGCTGCTGTTGGTGGTGGTGAAGTTGAAAATCTCTAGTGTGGAAAGGAGGAGGAAGAGAATGTCCATGCGCTGTAACCGGATCCATGCCTTATAATTTGCTATGTATATAATTCTTTAACCACTACGTCAGAGATCTTACTTCCTCTCACAAAAACGTAAACAGAAGTGAGAAATTAAGGACCGAGAAAGGGAAGTAGGAAGGCGTAAAGGTTGAGCTAATTGTAAAAGACGAAGGATAGTGGAAGGAAAAAGGCTAGAGAAAAAAAAATAATAATAATAAGAAAATTGAAACCACTCTCCTTTATTCTTACTCCCTTGGTTGAATGAATTGTTTAATGGAGAGTAGTACAACTTGGGTTCAGCAGAAAGGAGAGAGATGAGTGGAAATTGTTGTCACCCACCAAATTCAGAGCTGAAAATTAAAGTCTTAGTGGAGGTTCCGATGGTGTTTAGGTTGAGAGTTTGGGAGAAAAGAAAGAGGTGTTGGGTTAGGGTTAGATGGAGAGGAGAGAATAGATTGAATTTGGGTAATAAGTGCGTACGCTTATGGGCGGTGGATGGTTCCCAAAACTTTCACTCTTTTGTCCGCTCCAACACTCTCTTTCTCTTATTATTTTAATTTTCTTCAACTCAACTTGCTCCTTATCTCCAATCTTAGCCCTCTTTAACCTTTTCCTAATTTCTTCCTCTCCATTTGATTATAATTCTTGCCTTTTGTTATTTTTGTCTTACGTATCTATCATTCCCATGCATCCCTTCTCTTCTTCCATCATTTCCTTGTTATTTTCTTTTATAATGTCTATAGAGAATGTAAAGGTAGCTTGTTTTCATAGAGGAGCAACTTCATCAGGGTAATTTAAATGAAGGAAAAGAGTAGGTGGCGCATTAAAATGGGGCTCTCAAGATGGAGATGTCCGCTTCAATTTTCCATGACCCACATGCACCCTAGCTTTGCAAATTCTATCTCTCTTTCAATGTTAATGTTTGGGTCCACTATACGACACGTGTTTCTTCCCCCATTCCCGTCGGGTCTATTTCATTTAGTTTCCCTTTGAGAACTCGTAGTTGTAATTATTGAGTTTTGAGACTTCTAGGGCACAACATAGGAGAAGAAAAAGAAAGATATAATTTATCTAAGCTACCTAATAACTATTTTACTATGCATTATTCGATCATGAAACTGCCAAAATTATAACCAACCAGAATGTAATAATTAACTCAAGGATTCCATGATTAGTAATGTTGAGCTAGCAAATAGTTTGTGAAACTTTTAGAAAATGGGTTAGTAAGTTCAATTTGGACCCAAGATTTTATGTGAAAGGACAACCCAGGATCCCTACGAACCCATGCATGCTTAAGTACTTATCCAGTTAATCCATAATTACAATTATATTAAACACGTATATATGCAACATCGTAATCAAAATCCAAAACTGAAGACAAAGTAGAATAGCTTATTAAATAAAAGATGAAGTATGAATATATGTCCATATTTATCCAGAGAGAATCCATCAACTGAAACATGTACTTAAACTTGAACATAAAATGTAGTTAAACTTCTTAAAGTTGACTAGTAGTGGTATGAAATGAGCGCATGCATAAACCTCCTGCAGAGAGAAGTAGAGGGGGGATGGGTATGAGAGTAAAGACGCGTGGATAGCGCTGACAAAACTCAGAAAGAGAAAGAGGGGTTAGCAGGAGCACGAGCGCCGGAGAGTTTGCTGCAACTCTTAAGAAAGAAAGACACTCGCATGACTTGCGGACTCTAACCCATATGCATCAAAAGATGCTCTCTGTCGGCTTTCTCTCTCTCTCTAACCCAACTCTCTTATTCTTCACTTCTCATATTCATTCTTACTCTTAACTATAATATATATTATTGCTTCTTTGTTAGTTCAACAGCTCTCCCAAATTATATGTTTGACAGCCCAATTGTGTTGCTCCATGTGGAACCAACGCATCCATGCATCCGTCTTTTCTTTACTTTTGCCTTCTACATAACATAAACCATTACACTTACCTAATTCCTTCTCAAAAATCTAGAAGATGAAAAACATACATAACCGGCTGTTTGGACTATGTTTTTGCACCTCTGATTCTCGTTTAAATTCTGCAAAGTAGTCACCCTAAGACTAATCAAATATTAGTAATGAAATTCACACTTTTTTTTCTTTTTTTTTTTCTGTTATTTTATATGTTTCTATCAAAATAATAACAGATATTGATATATGAGTTGTTCCCAAGTTGATTGATTAGATAATTTATGCAAAAAGACAAAACGACATTATCTTATAAAAGTTGAATAATTAAAATAGCTATTCAATCATAAATCAGAATATAATAAGACTAGAGACTATCAGTCTTTAGATGAAAATTAATTTTAGAAATATGATAGATTGTTAATTTGTCTCTTCATAACTACTTTAATACCATGATCATTTTGATTATTAATAAAATTATATGCCAATCAATCATACAAAAATAAAAAATAAAAAATGGCGATAATCCCTTGGATTGTCATCCTTAATTCTTGGGCAAATTTGTTGACAGTTGAGGAGGAAACGCAATAAGTTCAAAGTTATTCTCTCCACCATATATATACACTAGTTTATTCATTCTAGATTTGTCCCTTTGCAAAGCTTAAAATCTGGTTCATTGAGAATCCATATTACATGGGATTTCAAGTTGCTAAAGATAATCCCCCAATATCTTTAAAATTAATGATCAAAGGTCCAATTTAGAAGTGGATAAGATTGAGCATGATATGCATTGCAGGCTGCAGCCAAATATAAACGGATGGATCTTCCCCATCCTTGTTGATTTGTTGTCATTCAAGTTGACTTTTTTTCTTTTTTTTTTTTGGGATTAACTTACAATCTAAGAGATAAAAATATGCACAGTCAGTTTCTTCTACATTGAATTTATTTGAAAAATTAGGGCAAGGCGCTAAAAGTCTTGAAGACAATTTTTTTATATTGAATCATAAGTACAACAACTTCATTAACAAAAATGAAAATTATGGTTTATGTCCTTTTCTTCTTTGGCTAATAAAGGGTTGTGGTCGATCTGACTTGGCTGAGAGAATCTGAAATTGAGGACCCTTTTAGATGACTAACAGCCTGTTCAACATCGTGCCCACTTCTTTCATCTTTTTGGTTGGATCCGGCCGGCCTTTGAACACTTGTAATTAGTTTAATTTTGATTAATAAAGACAAATAATAATAATTAATGAAAGAGAATAGGGATCTGTGATTGGAGTTTACAACGAAACCATGTTCAAGGCCAGTCAATGGAGCACCCACCAGTTCACCCTCCTTTTAATTGACCTTCATTCATGTCTTGTTGTGCAAGCTCATTACCCAATATTTTTTATTTTGACCTAAGTTTTTATACATGGCGGCCAATCAAAATTAGTTTGTCAAGATGATTTAAAAACTGAGATAACCGTGCATTTTAACTATGAAATAGTCAAAATCCTAAATTTAAGGCAATAATTAAGCTCTTTACTGACTATTCATTGGGCTCTTAAACCTTTTTAAAAACAATCTAATCTTAAACTATACCCTGAAATTGAATTTGAATAAAAAGAACCAATAAGTATTCATTAAATTACTTATTTAAGGACTTGATATTCTCAATATAAGTAAAGAGGATCTTCAGTATTTATTATTATTGATTAAGTTTATAGTCAAAACTTCAAGAATGGATAGGTTTGTCTCTTTCGTCTCAAGCATTCTTTCCTTGCTGCATTTGATCACGGGCTTGAGAGAGAAGTTATTGAAGATAATGGTGATGGAAATTAAGAAATTAAGAAATTAAATGAAAGCTACTTTAATTAATTGGTGACAAAGTTAAGTATATTTTATGTTATGTATCTTCATCAAGTCCATATTGATATGATTAAACAAATCCCATCTCCTAATAAAGAATAAATATATATGAACNGACTTTGGACTATGTTTTTGCACCTCTGATTCTCGTTTAAATTCTGCAAAGTAGTCACCCTAAGACTAATCAAATATAGTAAAACTTTTTTATAGTCATAATGGTGTGACTAACTAATTTTATTACTATGAAGAAGTTATAACTTAATAGAGGTGTAGTTAAAAAAATTTTTTTATTTCATAATTCATATTTTAGTAATATAATATTAGGATTTAAATTCATGTTTTAATAATATTACGGTTTCAATTCACCCTTCTATTGCCTACTTTTGAAACGGATAGAAGATCGTGTTTTGAAACCAACAAAGATAACTGTCCTTGATTAAATTGTAAATGTAGTTGCTGCATGATAACTTATGTGAAGTCACAGACAATTGCCAATTGTTTTAAGCATTACAAAATTAGGACCCCCGATGTCGATAATTGCAAGTTACAAATGAAGTGGATGAGGAGAATCAAAGAGTCATTGTAGAATTGAGTAATCAGATTCGACAACTTCACTATACTAATCAAATGAATATTAATGTCAACCTTAATCATCCAAATGAGTAACAAGTCATGTACGCTTTTACAAAAGAAGAAATCATTTCTACAATTAAACAAGAAGAGAAATGAAATAATTATGAGGTTGATAGTACGGAAATACTAAAAGTTTCATGTCAAGAAGCTCTAAATATGCTTGAGAAGCTAGAAATGTTTTGGCTTTAATAAGAAAATGTTCATGCTAGTGAGTAATATACCCACAAGTTAAAAGATATAATAACAACTCTAAAACATAAATTATTGTCTCAAACAACTTCAGATAAATATTTTATTTTATCTTCAACTTTTAATGTAACATACCATATTTTTTTTTGCAATATACAGATAATTATTACTATAGGGAGGTAACTTTTCTTAAGACGGGAATTAGAAAAATTATAACTTATTACAATGTAGAATTTATTTTTATTTATAACTATCCCAAATTGAGAATATAATTTTTTATGATTATGTAGAGTTTATTCCTATATAGAGTATAATTATATAGAGGTTTTATTGTATTAGTAATGAAATTCACACTTTTTTTTTCTGTTATTTTATATATTTCTATCAAAATAATAACAGATATTGATATATGAGTTGTTCCCAAGTTGATTGGTTAGATAATTTATGCAAAATGACAAAACGACATTATCTTATAAAAGTTGAATAATTAAAATAGCTATTCAATCATAAATTAGAATATAATAAGACTAGAGACTATCAGTCTTTAGATGAAAATTAATTTTAGAAATATGATAGATTGTTAATTTGTCTCTTCATAACTACTTTAATACCATGATCATTTTGATTATTAATAAAATTATATGCCAATCAATCATACAAAAATAAAAAATAAAAAATGGCGATAATCCCTTGGATTGTCATCCTTAATTCTTGGGCAAATTTGTTGACAGTTGAGGAGAAAACGCAAATAAGTTCAAAGTTATTCTCTCCACCATATATATACATTAGTTTATTCATTCTAGATTTGTCCCTTTGCAAAGCTTAAAATCTGGTTCATTGAGAATCCATATTACAGGGGATTTCAAGTTGCTAAAGATAATCCCCCAATATCTTTAAAATTAATGATCAAAGGTCCAATTTAGAAGTGGATAAGATTGAGCATGATATGCATTGCAGGCTGCAGCCAAATATAAACGGATGGATCTTCCCCATCCTTGTTGATTTGTTGTCATTCAAGTTGACTTTTTTTCTTTTTTTTTTTTGGGATTAACTTACAATCTAAGAGATAAAAATATGCACAGTCAGTTTCTCCTACATTGAATTTATTTGAAAAATTAGGGCAAGGCGCTAAAAGTCTTGAAGACAATTTTTTTATATTGAATCATAAGTACAACAACTTCATTAACAAAAATGAAAATTATGGTCTATGTCCTTTTCTTCTTTGGCAAATAAAGGGTTGTGTTCGATCTGACTTGGCTGAGAGAATCTGAAATTGAGGACCCTTTTAGACGACTAACAGCCTGTTCAACATCGTGCCCACTTCTTTCATCTTTTTGGTTGGATCCGGCCGGCCTTCGAACACTTGTAATTAGTTTAATTTTGATTAATAAAGACAAATAATAATAATTAATGAAAGAGAATATGGATCTATGATTGGAGTTTACAACGAAACCATGTTCAAGGCCAGTCAATGGAGCACCCACCGGTTCACCCTCCTTTTAATTGACCTTCATTCATATCTTGTTGTGCAAGCTCATTAACCAACATTTTTTATTTTGACCTAAGTTTTTATACATGACGGCCAATCAAAATTAGTTTGTCAAGATGATTTAAAAACTGAGATAATCCTGCATTTTAACTATGAAATAGTCAAAATCCTAAATTTAAGGCAATAATTAAGCTCTTAACTGACTATTCATTGGGCTCTTAAACCTTTTTAAAAACAATCTAATCTTAAACTATACCCTGAAATTGAATTTGAATAAGAAGAACCAATAAATATTCATTAAATTACTTATTTAAGGACTTGATATTCTCAATATAAGTAAAGAGCACCTTCAATATTTATTATTATTGATTAAGTTTATAGTCAAAACTTCAAGAATGGATAGGTTTGTCTCTTTCGTCTCAAGCATTCTTTCCTTGCTGCATTTGATCACGGGCTTGAGAGAGAAGTTATTGACGATAATGGTGATGGAAATTAAAAAATTAAATGAAAGCTACTTTAATTAATTGGTGACAAAGTTAAGTATAGTTTATGTTATGTATCTTAATCAAGTCCATATTGATATGATTAAACAAATCCCATCTCCTAATAAAGAATAAATATATATGAACAAGTCCATGGAGGAAAAGAAAATAAGTCCCATGTGAAAGGCACCCACCTCGAATCTGGCACTGTTGCATGTTTCTGCTTTCTTATAAGTCCTCCCTTGCTGTTTCATCCCATCTTTATTTGCTTATATATTCTCCACGCAGCCCTTTCACATGTTCATTAATTAAATTGTGGTCCTGATTATATTAGACTGAATTTTTCTCTAATTAAATAAATCACAACTTGAACTTGATGAGGTTCCCACGTGATGGATCCCAATCTATGAGGAATCTTGCCTTACCTACTTAATTAATTTTCCAACCATTGCACTCTTCATATGCCTCCCGGCCTTGCATTATCAAACTTGGAAATTTTTGGTCAACTTCCAATACAATCCAAATACAATTAAGTTTACACACTACAAGGAATTCACTCTCATCTTCATTTATAGCCAATCTTTTATAATATTTATGATCATCTGGGTTTCAAGTGGCTGGAGCATATTAATCTTATATTAGGATGAATAATTATTTTAATTTCCTTACAACAAATATAGGGAGAATACGTTTCTATTTGTTGAAATTGAATAATGGATAACGTTAATTGCATGCATCCCAACAGATTTGTGTGCCAAAAGTGAAACTTGATTTACAACATAGAATTCAGTTCTTAATTAGTCTTCCCAAATGTAAGGATAAAGCAATTCCCATTTGGACAAATAATCGATGCCACAAGAAGCAACTTGGAAATTGGAGCTTTAATTTATGATACAACTAAACTATCACATTAAAAGATTTTAAAACTAAATATATAAATAATTTCACATCATGTCCAATAATAATTAAACTAATACTTGACCCTTTCTTTTGTTCGGTTAAATTATGCCTAGATAGAAATTGTATTCATCAGCGTACGGCAGCACTAATTATATTCAAGTTTTTGAGACAATAAGCACATAGCTCTTGACTATATAATTATAGTTTAAGCCTACTTACAACTTTTAGTACTGTTCTATATTGATAATATACAAGCAGCCTAAAAAAGCATAGCCGCTAAGAAAAAGAAACAAGGGGTAGAATATTAATCTAAATATCTTATCTTAGCTGTTTGTGCTTGAAGCAGTTAAGAACAAATCTCTTCTTCGATGTGTCGTGTATATGTTGGGATTATGTTTTGTTGTATTTAAAATATAACAAGCACAATCACATGTAATTAAAAGCTTATGCGATCGATATATTTCTGTAGAATCTCATAAGGTGTGGCTTTTCAGATGGAGCTAATATTATCTAACATGAAAAAGATTTATAAAATTATGGATGCAGTCATAATATCTCACACTTATTAATAATTTAACAACATATATGCTGAGGTTTTTTCCCTTTTCATTTTTTCTGATTTCCTGTTTCATTTAAGACGAGTAGATAATATATACTAACTAATTGTCTATATTGGCCTTCGTTCATAAATTGGGCTTTCCAGACTCTGCTTCATTCATGAATTGGGTTATGACATGTAGAACAAACATCAAAATAAAGACTTTGGGGACGTCACTTCGTACAAAATGCCAACCATGGCATAATTTCTGACAATTTCATAACACATTTAGCAACAGAATGTGGTTATGACAAAAAATAATAGTAGTACTAAATGGTCATAATGAAGTAATCATCCAAGTTCACAAGTTACCACAAACATAACCATATTTATCACTTTTCATTCAGCCAAATTCATGTAAAATTGGGAACAATTTACAGAGTAATCATCGTTATTGCTTTAACGAAATAATGATTCCTTATGACTTGAACTTGAGCCTTTAGAATCAGACTGTCATCATCTACAAACCTGTCAGAACTTTTGATAGCTCCATAAACTTTCTACAACCCTGGTCATGCTCTCTCCCAAAACTGATGTGAAGTATCTGCAAAATTTGCATTTACTCAATATAGTAGCCAAAGCTATTTTCAGCTAGCCAACAAACCAAAATATGTTCAATTGGGTTTTCTAGTTAAAGGGAGAGTGATGGGGCTGGCTACAGAGAGAGAAAAGGAGAAGATGAAGAGACAAGGGTATTTTTGATATTTCAATATATATTTTCATATTATTTTACACTTAAACTCCAAAAAAAAAAAAGAAAAAAGTATTATAGTCTCTTACCCTATTTTAAACACCAAAACGCTAATTAAACAAGACCTATAACTAAACTGCAAAGGACAAGAACCCCATTCCCTGAGCCCGATCTCAACCCCCTAGGGGATTCCCCAAGCCCGATCACAACCTTCTGGGGGATTACCCGATCCCAAGACGTGGATATCAGGGAATCCTTGTCCCTAGTCTGTAGAGTTGAGGTGAGCCCCATCCCCGTCCCCACTTCGTATGCGGGGATTTCGTAGGGAGAACTCCCATGCGGGGATTTCCCCCACAAAATCCCGGCTCTTTTTTTTTTACTTACCATCTTTAATTAATTTATTTACAAATTATCTTAACTTTTTAATTTGTTTATTAGTTTATATTTTTATTAAGGTGATTTTTTAACTTAGAAATGGTTTATTTGAAATTAACTATCACAATCAAATAAAACCCTCCTTATCACTCGGAGTAAGACTTATTAGATATAATCAATAATTAATTATAAATTATTATTTAAATGAAATGTCACAAATTAATTATAATATGTAGTAAGACTTGTTAGATATAATCCATGATTAATGAATGGTAGTTATGTGTATTAAATTAGATGTTAGAGAAGATTATTGTCTAGTTTAAGGATTTTAGAATTAGTAAATATAGTTATTGTTTCTTGTTATATGATACAATTTATCACGTCTCTCTGTCTTTATAATACAATGTATGAATTCTTTGAATATCACATAAAATTCCTCTTCCTTATTCTAATTAATTGGTAATTTTAATTTACAACGATTTTAAATATTGATTTAGGTAATTAATTTGTTCTTGTATAAAGTTGATCTTCTTTCTTCTAACTAATTTGTTTAGTTTGCTTCATTGATTGATTTTAAACTAGTCAAACGAATATAAGATTAACAAGATTTATACCTGACTAAAAATTTTTCGAGCTATTATATTAAACCTATTACAGTGGCATCTAATTAAAATGAGAACATAAAATTATAAATTGCTTCTTATTTTCTAATTTTGTGGATGATTATTGAATATTAATAAGATTGCATACAAAAGATCTAATATTTAATTTTTTTAATGAAATGATATTGTGTTATTTTTATGTATATATATATTTGTGTGTGTGTGTGTGTGTGTGTGTGTGTGTGTGTGTTTGGGGCAGGCCCGACCTACCCCCATCCCTAGGGCTGGAGAATTTCCATGGTCCAAGCCTAGGCCCATTCCCCAATTGGTTCGTGGAATCCCTGTCCTGTTCGGGCCAAGGAGGTCACTCCGACGGGCAAGGCAAATGCCCATCCCTAACTGCATATGTGTCAAATAATAAAGTTTATTACATATTGAAAATGACTCACCTCTTCTTCTCCAACAGCCACTACAAGAAAAACTCTAATTCTTGATAGATATTAACTATCAAGAAGAGGGTTCCTTAACAGTTTTTAAACTGTCAAGAAAGGGTCTTGACAGTTTGAAAACCGTCAAGGATATAGCCTAATTTTAACCAAATCCTTGACAGTCTTAAAACTACCAAGAAATTTTTTTGTAGTTTATTTTCCTGGTTATTACCAATTAAATCAAGGAATAGTACAACAAAATTATTCATAATATTCCTCAACTAACAACAATTATCACAATTCAATAATAAATTTAGACATCCAACAATGTCTCAATTAATTTATTGAATGGTATATATATTACTGTTGCTCTTATTAAACAAAAATTGAACAACAATATAAGTTTTAAAATATTACAAAAACAACTATAAAAGATGGAAAGTAGATAAATTCAGTATATATACATGAATAAAAGACCCATGGCATTAGTGCATCAATAATTAAACGTTTGATACATAATCGGGTGACAAACTAGCGAACGAAAACAAAACTAAAATTCAAAGTTAGGTCTTTTGTATGCAGAACTGTGACCCCAACTGCCGAGCATGCACTTGCAAGTGATAGAATTGTTGTCACCTGCATTTTAAATATTGATAGCATACTAGTTAAGTTTCACACGAAAACAAAATGGATAATTTCAACCTATAAACACTAAATGAGATCAGATTTGTAGCTTTATAAAAGCAACATGGACTAGTATGTATTTTTCATGTTTGAAACATCATATATGATTGCAAAAATGTGATCAGAAATCGTTCCTTTGTGAAACAACAAAATCAGTATGAATATTTCCTTCTTAATGGGGAAGTATGATGATGGAAACCTTTGCTTGATTTAGACTGTCAAGTTAGACTAAAGATCATATACATATTAGATATCTTAGACCAAGATTGCCAGGGTATTACATTGACCAACCATATATCTCTGAGGAAAGAAAAATGGCCAAAAAACAATTATGAGCAAGTTAAATCTCACCTTAAAGCTCTCTATGTTAGTAAGTAGCGAAATTTCATTTCCTGGAGGAATGGAAATACATGCACAACCATGCGGGGATAAGAATACACGATAACAACAAAATGCTTAAGTACTTTTGTACAAATATAGTATCATTGCTTTTAAAATACTTATCCATTGTGAACTAAGATACTGTATATAATATGTAACTTCATAAATCCTCAGATTACATAGATGTAATCCAAGTCATGCAAATTAGTTTTATGAGTAATCATTGTTTGGTTGAAAACAACTTTAATTCCGCCGTAAGTGCACAGGTCACTATTGCAGTAAAGTGCATAAGGGTCGATCCCACAAAGAGTCGAGCTATCAATTAATCTAATATTGTACAAAAACAACAAAATCAAGTGAGATAATAAAATTACTCAACAACTTGATAAAATCCAAATTGACTAAAATTCAAGTAAGACTAACAAAAATACTAAAAATAACAACTAAGATAAAAATGAGATCTAAACAAATGATCAAACAATGAGAAATGGTCTAATGTATCCAACTTCACCATAATTATTATACTTTATGTTATTAATCTAACTGATGTTTCTCGATCCAAATCTTAGGGTCGATACTTACCAAGGTAAGGTCATGCCGTGGCCAACCGGATCAACCTAGTGTTTTAATCATCTAAACTAGCTAGTGGCGTGTAGCATAGTCTAAATAACAAAAACCCATTATGCACAAAAGTACCAAAAACGAACACAAACCAACTTAAACCTGTCGAGGGCATCTTACATACATAAATCAATCATTTACTAGAGCAACTTGCAAATATGGGTCGCCAAAAATAGGCTGGAAAATGCGGAGTTTTTTTTCTAAATATCATGATTTGCGCCACAACGCAGTTGAATGGCGTTGCAGCATAGCTCGAAGCGATTTTTCCTTCGACAAAAACCCTATCACGTTGTGGCGTGGATGAATTACGCCACGGCTAATTTGGATTTCGTCGACTTTGTGCTGCAGCGCAATTATTCTTTGCTGGGGTGCAATATGAGTTGCGTCGTCTTCACGCCGTGGCTCAGAAAGTGTGCTGCGACTCGGTTGTAGAACTTCACTTTTTCCGCTCGCCTTGATTTATCTGCACTTGACGAGTCTAGGATGTCCGAACACCAAACAAGCATGAATAATTCATCTTTTTGCATCTAAACACCTGAAAACACAACAAAACCCGTGATTCTGGAAGATAACAAAACAAATAAGGAAACTCATCCAAAATAATGCGTTAAATCTTGAATTCCTTACAATTTCACCTCCAAATCACCAAATAAATCTGCATTTTCACCACTCAACAATCATGTGTGACTCACGAATTAAAGGTACTCAACTTATGAGCCAACTCATTGAGTTATAATCATTACCAAGACAACACGATTCCCAATTAAAGGTCAATGGTATCCTTGTGATTTTCCTCACAATGTACTATTACAAATTAAGAAATACAAGTCAT
The DNA here is from genome assembly GCF_008641045.1 of Pistacia vera. NCBI lineage: Eukaryota > Viridiplantae > Streptophyta > Magnoliopsida > Sapindales > Anacardiaceae > Pistacia > Pistacia vera. The sequence continues at coordinate 559,426 of NW_022195726.1, forward strand.
CCATACATGTGAACACTCAAAATATCACCCACAAGGCCCCATAAATGATGACAAAGAACCCAACTCCGGATATGGTCCTAGTGGCACAAATTTGATACCTTGTCCACTCACTTGCAACTTCCAACTAGAACCGACAATGTGTCTTCAGTTCAGTAAAAGATCTTATGCCCTCAATTCTACTTTTCTTGTTTAATCTTTGTTCTTCCACATGATACTTTAAAAAAATTAATTTCATTATAGAAAATTTCTATCCAACTTACTCTACTACTTTCAAACTTCAGTAAAAAGAAACATGTCATAAAATACTGAAAACAAACCAAAATCTTTCTCAGTATTTGTCAGAATGCACCCATTTTAGGTTTCATAAATTTGCATAATGCTGGAATCTCCTATAAGTCAAGAACTATCTCAGGATTTTAAACAAACAAGTCATAAACTAAATGAACTTTTCCTAAAAATCCCATTTCACAACAGACTAAATCATTGCAAAACATAATAATATAGGCAAACGGGTATCAAGAGAGTACCAGAAACAAAGTAATTATACTCAGGAGAAGCAAAGAGATAATAATCAGCCTTAAGAATCTTTTGATGAAACGCTTCCACAACATGAGGGTAAGTTCCATTAACTTCGAGATTAGTGTTGAGCATTGGCAATGGTGCAATGTCAATGTGCTCTATCTCTATGCCTTTCACGGAGTCCTTCACCAACTACATAACTTTAGTTTAAGAAACCCATGATTTGTTAGAAGAAACTCAACACAACACAACACAACTCATAAAGCTTATAAAGGATATGGAAAAGAGAGAGAGAGAGAGAGAGAGGATACCAGAGTGAATGAGGTCGCAGTTGAAGGAGGCTTTACGAAGAGACCCACAAAGAGCCGCCAGTTGTTGTGCTGTTACCACTGCCTCCATTTCTTTCTCTCCTTCTCTACTTGTCGAAGAGTAGTTGCAACTTGTCTGCTCAAGATTTATGGCTGTTCAAAATTGGTTAATGTTTCATGTTAGAAGTCTCTTGATGCCCCAAACTCGCATGTATCTCCTGAAGTTACGAACCCCTACCCTAATCCACCCTGGTCATGAAGGCAAATTAATATAAACCAGGTACCCAAAATTTCCCTACAATTATCTTTCACTCTTAATTAGTGCAGATAACTTGTAAAGCTTTCCTAATATAACTTTCTCTAGGTTTAATCCAAAGTCATTTACACATTCACACCCAAACACACATCAGCAACTAATTCACTGTTAATACTGAAACAAGATAAAGAAGCAAAGAAATGAAGCTAAACCCAAATGAAAACAAGGTGCAAGAACCGAACTTTCATTTAAAAAAACAATCAATTCTCACCAGTAAAACAAAATTACAGCAGTACCTAACTTTGAATGAAAAGAGCTTGAAGAATGACGAATTGGTGAGTGACTGAAGTCACGGACTCGAAGACCAGAGCTTGTCTTATAATCGGGTGAGAACGAAGAAGATCGGAGAAGGATTTTAAGGTGAGAACAAAAAATCGAAGAGAAAAGCTTAGCGAGATGTAGAGAATGAAAAGGGGAAAATAATTTAGGGTAGAGAGAATGAAAAATGGATGGAAAACTTTTGCTTTAATGAAAAATGGGTGGGAAACTTTTGCCTTAATGAAATATTAGGTAAGCAAATGTTTAGGGTAGTGATGGGCACGGGCCGGGGCGGCACGGAGACCACTCAAAAACCCGAGGAAATTCTCCGATCCTGGCTCGAAGCTCATTCGGAAAATCTCTGAAAAAAAACCCGTTCCCCAAATGAGGAATTTGGGGATTCCCCGTTTGGGTTTTTCTTTTTTCCTTAATTTATACTTTTATTATTATTTTCTCTCAATTATATATACCAACCAAAAAAGAAATTAAATATATAATATACATATAAAACATAAATACCATATCATCAAAAAAAAAAAATTTTAATCTATAATATACATATTAAATATAAATACATTACATATCACAATGATAATTATAATACATTATACATATATATAAATATATTATATATTAATAATATAATATTATGTATTATTGTATTAAGTAATAAGTATACATATATAATGTCTCTTTAATATATAATATAATGTATTATATATGATACATTATACATATATATTATAATAAATTTTAAATAAATAACTACCATACATATTATAATAAATTTTAAATAAATAGCTATTACAATTCACAATATAACAAAGACAATTAGGTAATATAATTGAAATAATGATTCAATGAGAGACACAAAAAATTATAGTGATTTATTGATTCATTATAATCAATCAAAACAACAAATAATATATTACATATATATTATATATTAACGTAAGATTATAGATAATAGTATAGCATATTATGTATAAATTATAATGTACAACATATATATGTTATATACATTATACTTATATAGTATATATCATACATAATATACAATATATAATGTATAATATATAATGTCAAATGTATACTATATATAATGTATAATGTTAAATGTATAATATATAATATCGAATGTATAATTTTGCTTCATAACATTATCATATTATATATATATATATATGGGCCGCGGATGAGACGGAGCGGGCCGGGGCAAAGCCAATCCCGGCCCCGACCCATCCCCAAATTTCTGGGGGCAATTTTGGGCCCGAGCCCGACCCGAATCCCGAAAAATTCTGGGAAAATCCTCCCTGTTCAAGACGGGTCGGGGCGGATCCCTACGAGGCCGGGCTATGTGCCCATCCCTATTTCAGGATTCTTTTATTTTTTTTTTTCAACTTAATCCTTGACAGTTAATAACTATCAAGAATCGTCCAAAATGTTAAGGAATTTTTCAAATTCTTGACAGTTCAGAAGCTATCAAAAATTTGTCAAAAATTAAAATTCTTAACAGTTTTGAGAACGATCAATAAAATCTATCAAATTATTCTATCAAGGATGGGGTTTTTTTTAGTAGTGAACTTAGCAAACTTTAACCTTCCTTGCCAATAATAATCTTTTCAAGTTTCATGTTTACATATTGGAAGATGAGAGCTAGCTAGAGTTTCTTTAAGTTATCAGATAGAGATTTTGTATCCTTGACTTGTTGAGTGAAGGAAAAATATTTGCTTATATTTGACGGGCATTATTGTATTTCAAATTGTTGGAGGATTATTTCTTAAGATATTTCTAGATATGGGTTAGTTTTTATTTTAGGTTCTAAAAGTGAGATATTTATTATAATTTCCCATTAATCAAGGGTTGAAATGTAATCCAAAAGAAAAAAAAAAAGAAGGCCAATAAAACCCTTTGGCTAAAACGCGGCAAAGACAAGTAGAATTTAATTTTTCTATATTGATATATAGACATTTCAAGAGGGCATCCATTCTTTAATTTAACCAATCCTGGTAATTTCAGTTTAACTAAAAGAATTTAATTACAATTGTTAGGTAAGAGCCCAAATCTTCGATTGTAATAAGTAATAACACTCAATTCGCACAAAAGACATGATTGAGGATCTAAAGGGAGTTGAAAATGAGGTTATCCTTCTCTAGTGTGGTGTTGGATATTCTAAAAAGTCTCTCATTGAATATTCGCTTGACTTTATTTGGAAGTTTATGAGTACACATTGTCACCAAGCACCAATCTTAGTTTTATTGACTAGACAAATCAATATTGTACAACTCCCATCCCACTATAAGTATCTTATTTACGAAATCATGACTGCAACTAATCAAATATAGAAAATTCGCCCCTTTTTTCTTTACAACTTTCTTATAATATCATCAATAGCTCTTTGGGTAAAACATCAACATTGTTTTCAGAGAAATGAATGGCTAGCGTTTGTTACATAAATTCTAATTCTAATTAGATACTCAATTAGTTGATGCAGTCATCATTGATTTGAATTCTGACAGCCCGTCCCCACCTTGGTCAGCTCCTTTGATGAGAAACAGACATTCATCGTGACATCACTTGTCATAACCATGGCCAATTACTAATGGGAAAAGCTTCTTACCTGGGAAAAACAAAATTGTATATTCGCATGAATGAATAGAGAGATATGAAAACCAAAATAACAGGAACCACTGAACCACAAACAGTATAAAGAACGTGGAATTACACGCGATTTTACCCTAATTCATTCAATTAACAAATAACTTATATGAATCAATTCTTATTGAAAAAATCAAATAACTTCATCTTCATTAATATGTTATTCTTACAAGTCAATGTATGATGTATCGATCACTATTACAATCCAATTCTTAGCTTCCCTTATAGCAGCCAACCATGCATAAATCAGCTTCAGCACTTCCCCCAGCTGATCCGCGACATCTTTGGATGCAAATGATGATGGATTCCATTCAAAATTCCGAGGAGGAGAGGTAGATGGTAATGGCTGTGGCTGTGGCTGTGGCTGTGGCTGTTAGAGTAGTGACAACGATAAAGAAGTTGAAGCGAGTTGGTGCATGGAATAAGAATAGTATTATTGATAATGGTGGAGTGGAGTATGTACATTAGCATTAGCTTGTGGTATAGAAAGATTGTGATTTATATTTATTTTCTTTTGTTGGAGTTGATGTGAATATATGTTCTTCTTGCAATGGATTAGTGCAGCAGCAAATCGGAAGACGATGTATTTGGTGTCCCAGTTATATGAGTGTTTACATATCCTCATGAATAGTTAGTATTTTCTTATTTATAATTAGAATAATACTACATATAACATTTCTATACAATATTTCTCATACAACTTTTGATATGGTAAAAGATGATTAGATAAAAGTTTATTTTTAATTTAAAATCAGTCAATCATATTTTTTTTACATCATATTGTATGAAAAATATTATATGTGTAGTATTATACTTATAATTATATAGTTGATCCAGATGCTTGTGATACTCTTGTTCTTGGAGGGGCAGTACAACTTGAATATTTTCCCTTCCCTGTACATCCTCTATGATATATGATTTTGACTCACTCGTTAAAAGGACATCAGAAACCAGTGGCAGCAATTTCATTATTTGGCTGCAATAACTTCGCACATTCATCTTCATCTGGGTTTTACAAGCATCATACATTAATGCAGGTGAATCCAGTGTTATCGACACACCCCTTTTAATTTATTAATTCTTTGATTCTATACACGTGTCTATCACATCAAACACCAAAGGATATTTACATGCGTATAAGTATATTTGATAATATATTCCATTCGATTCGATTGAGTATAAGTATATATATATATATATATATATAATTCCTCGTTCCTAGCAAAGATGTCTTTTACTTATTCTTATCAATTGCATGAATCATTCCCCACACACTCAAAATTCGTTTGCTACCAGCAACTCTTTTGATTCGCAATACATGCGCACTCAAGCTCCATAAATACTCTTCTCATTTCATACTTCTGTATAGATTATTATTATTATTATATGTATTTCTGTCTATTTCAACCTTATCAAAATAATAATGGAAATTCTTTCGTATGCTCAATCCAAAAATGGACAATAATCTCTAGAGCTGAGGCAGATGTGGTTGCTTTTTAAATGGGGAACAAGTGGAAAGCCAAGTGGTCATAATATATATAAAGAAGAAAAAGATTCAATAATGATAGATCCACCATCACATTTGTTTGTTTTTTTAAACAATTTCGTGTACAAATGTCTCTAGCTTTGTATCTTCATTGGATTATTCAATTATCCTGAGATCCAATGACATTTTAAAGATAATACAATTCATAATCGAAAGTGAAAATGAAGTTACTTGTTGGCTTATAATTGCTCACGTTCAATGTTTATTGTTTGCAAAGTGTCAAATATACTAAGACTATAATTATGATTAGTGGGGTGTTTGCTTTTCTTTTTACACAGTAATATATCACTACGATTTTAATATAGTAAGTAAAACAGAATATAATCCATGTTTTATTTCTCCCCATAAATCCGGCTTTTGAAAAGAGGATTCTTTACAAAGCATTTGGGTCCTAAATATCATCCCATTTTTACCCTCTATTTGACATGGGCATATGTTCCAGCAGGATTTTCTTCGTTAAACTATTTCAAAATCTAATTCCTATAAGATTTAATCAAACCTCCTGTGAAATTATATGAAAACTGACAAAACTGAAAAGATAAAGAATATCAAATAAATTATCAGTAGCGCTTTAGGAAATGAAAAGGAAAAGTTAGATCTTTCTAGTCTTTATAGATTCCTTATAAAACAGGGTAACCCACACTACTATTGCTCCCAACTTTCAATTTTTATTATTTAAGTATCTCATCATAAAAAGTCGGTTTCTCAAATATTGATTTTCAAGTTGACCAAGTAATGTTTTGTCCCCTAGGTATTCAAAAACAACACTCCCCCCCTCGATCGAAAAATTCATGTCATCCCCTCTTTTAAATTTAATGAAAAAACGTAAAAAAAAAAAAAAAAAAAAATTAGATCAGTAGCCTATGCCACCGGTGACCATAGTTAAGTGATTAACATTATCCAAACTGACCACACGACTAGATGTACAAATTCTTGCATACAAACTAATATGACATAAATTGCATGAATGAATTTGTACAAAAAGTCAACTGAATAAATGTTTAATTAATATAGATGAACAATATGTCGATAAAAGAAAAGTGCTATATTATTCTGTACATATAACACCCATTTAAATTGTATTATATCATATTATTTGGAATACTTACTGTAAGTTTAGTAAAATTAATGTGAACCTATACATAGGCATTATATGTATGTGGTTAAAAACAAATACAGTAAATGAAATTAATTACATTGTGGTAATTAAATATGATATTTATGGTAACACAGTAATGAAATATAGGTCCTCAGGAAATTCATCGTCATCAAGCACTATAAAAGTATAAATCCCACCAGCAACTCCCACCGTCTCCTTAATTGGCTGTAACAAAAAGGCCACTACCTTTAGAAACAAACTTCCTCACCAAATCCATGCGTTCCACCCTTAATCTAAAATAAACACCCCTCAAAATTCTCACAGCTTCACACCAAAACAATGTCTTCAATCTCAACATCAACATTCCAAGACGAAACCATTCATCCACCTTCCAGTTCACTCATGAAAATAATTCTTTTAGAGCTAAAAACACAAAAAGCTATAGCTCTTCCACTGGTGGGTATGAATTTAACATGGTTTGCCAAGATAGCCATCACAACTGCCTTTCTTGGACGTCTTGGAGAGTTGCAGTTAGCTGGTGGCACACTTGGCTTCACCTTTGCTAATGTAACTGGCTTCTCTGTCTTGAATGGTCTCTGTTCTGCCATGGAACCAATATGTGGCCAAGCTTTTGGGGCTAAAAATTTTAGGCTTCTCCACAAGACCCTTCTCATGGCTATTTTCTTGTTACTAACAGCAACCCTGCCTATTTCTTTCTTGTGGCTTAACGTTGACAAAATTCTCATCCATTTTGGCCAGCAAAAAGACATTTCATTTGTTGCTAAGCACTATCTTTTTTATCTCCTTCCTGACTTAGTATTCACTTCACTTCTCTGTCCTCTCAAAGCCTATTTCAGCTCACAAAACATAACAATTCCTATAATGTTAAGCTCAGCTCTAGCACTCGCCTTTCATATTCCTGTCAACATCTTGCTTGCAAAAACTAAGGGTCTTGAGGGAGTTTCTATGGCAATATGGATAAGTGATGCTCTAGTTGTGATTTTACTTGTAATATATTTGTTGATGATGGAGCGTTACAACAAGGAGGGGAAGTGGAAAGAAGGAGGATGGTGGGAGCAGGGCGTGTGCGACTGGCTCAGATTTCTCAAACTCTCTGGACCTTGTTGCTTAACCACCTGCCTTGAATGGTGGTGCTATGAGATCTTGGTTTTGTTGACAGGACACCTATCAAATGCGAAACAAGCAGTAGGAGTGTTAGCCATTGTGCTAAACTTCGACTATTTGCTGTACTCTGTCATGTTATCATTAGTCACATGTGCATCCATCCGAGTGTCCAATGAGCTTGGTGCTAACCAATCTCGGGTGGCTTACCAGTCAGCATATGTGTCTCTAGGAGTGAGCATCATTTCAGGTAGCATAGGTGCTTTGGTTATGATAGGAGCCAGAGGTTTTTGGGGGTTTTTGTTTACTCATGATAAAGGAATCATAAAGGGTGTGAAGAAGATGATGTTGCTTATGGCTATAGTGGAAGTGGTAAATTTCCCATTGGCAGTTTGTGGAGGAATTGTCCGTGGAACGGCTAGGCCATGGTTGGCTATGTATGCCAATATTGGTGGATTTTACCTCATAGCCTTGCCACTGGGCGTAGTTTTCGCTTTCAAAGCAGCACTGGGGCTCGGTGGACTGTTGATTGGATTTTTAATTGGAATGGTTGCGTGCTTAACTCTATTGTTAATGTTTGTTGCAAGGATAAAATGGGACGAAGAAGCTTGCAAAGCACAATTTCTTGCCTGCAGGTTACAGCAGGTTATTAACGAAGATGAAAATAACAAATCTGCAGTTAATAATTCAGCCTAGAGGAAGCCTGGAAATACTTTTTATTTTATATTACAGTACAGACGACTCCTCTATCACTGACGCAATGTATATCCATCCTTGCGAAAGAATGAACTTTTAACTAATTTGCCACAAATACATATTCAGCTTGGCACATGCTAACATCCTGCAGCACGTAAAATCTCCAGTCCTTTTTATCATAATCTAAAGCAACTACTGTAAATTTAACTTCTTCCAGTAAAGGCCATTATAGCTGTGCCATTAATGATCCTAGACATTGAATTGGGAATGAGCAAGTGACTAGCATACCATATTATAGATGATACTGAACATGGCAAAGACGCTGCCAGTGAAATGACTTGAAGAAGATGCCCTTAAAATGTATTACAAAACACATCTTTCCTTTGGAGCACTGATGCCTTAGGCATTTTAACTAAAATGCACGATAATGGAGAACAACTAGCCCAGGAGAATGCAATGTCCAAAAGGCCTAATGCCAACTATTGTTAAGTCCAGTAAAGGCTTCAAGGATGTGACCATGAAAGTACGAGTAATCTCAATCAAAAGCTCGTAATTGCATCACTGATCCAATTCTTATCAAAAAGAATTGCACCAATGGACAAATTGAATGTGAAGGCAGGTATCAGTCAGCTACAAACCCAGGTCTAGAAATCAAGGACTCCAGTTCTTTGGCTTTGTCATCATTGAAGCCAAGGGCAGCCATTATCTTGTGACCAGCTGAATCCACTTCTGACCAAATGCCAAGAAGCAAATTACATGCTGTAATTTCCCCGCTATCACCTGCAATTGGCAGATTGATTAATCAATTGGAAGTGCAACAGGTAAAATTCTATAACGTGAACCCCAAAACAGAGAAAGATATGATTGTGTAAACTGTGTCACTGTCAATACTGTAGGATACACAACATTACAAAACAATTTATCAAAGAGATATACATTCAATATGTACTATGCAATAACTAATCAAGAAGAGAAACAATTAGCTGCATTTGGAGTTCTCAGCAAACTATGTGAATCAAATTGTATTTGAAGTAAGAGCCATTATGATGAATGCATGGCAACTGTCTCATAAGAGACAGAAAATCCAGCAGATTTTCTTGTTAAACTATTCAAAATCTAATTCCTATAAGATTTAATCAAACCTCCTGTGAAATTATATGAAAACTGACAAAACTGAAAAGATAAAGATATCAAATAAATTATCATAGCGCTTTAGGAAATGAAAAGGAAAGTTAGATCTTTCTAGTCTTATAGATTCCTTATAAAACAGTACCCACACACTATTGCTCCCCTTTCAATTTTATTATTAAGTATCTCATCATAAAAAGTCGGTTTCTCAAATATTGATTTCAAGTTGACCATATTTTTTTGTCCCCTAGGTATTCAAAAACAACACTCCCCCCCTCATCGAAAAATTCATTCATCCCCTCTTTTAATTTAATGAAAAACTAAAAAAAAAAAAAAAAATTAGATCAGTAGCCTATGCCACCGGTGACCATAGTTAAGTGATTAACATTATCCAAACTGACCACACACTAGATGTACAAATTCTTGCATACAACTAATATGACATAAATTGCATGAATGAATTTGTACAAAAATCAACTCAATAAATTTTAATTAATATAGAGAATGAAATATGTCGTAAAGAAAATGCTATATTCTTACATATAACACCCATTTAATGTATTATATCATATTATTTGAATATTACTGTAAGTTTAGTAAAATTAATGTGAACTATACATAGGCATTATATGTATGTGTTAAAAACAAATACAGTAAATGAAATTAATTACATTGTGGTAATTAAATATGATATTTATGGTACACACGTAATGAAATATAGGTCCTCAGGAATTCCTCTCACAAGCACTATAAAATATAAATCCCACCAGCAACTCCCACCGTCTCCTTAATGGCTGTAACAAAAAGGCCACTACTTTCAAACAACTTCCTCACCAAATCCATGCGTTCCACCCTTAATCTAAAATAACACCCCTCAAAATTCTCCAGCTTCACACCAAAACATGTCTTCAATCTCAACATCAACATTCCAAGACGAAACCATTCATCCACCTTCCATTTCACGTCATATCCTTCTCTAGTGTGGTGTTGGATATTCTAAAAAGTCTCTCATTGAATATTCGCTTGACGTTATTTGGAAGTTTATGAGTACACATTGTCACCAAGCACCAATCTTAATTTTATTGACTAGACAAAGCAATATTGTACAACTCCCATCCCAATATAAGTATCTTATTTACGAAATCATGACTGCAACTAATCAAATATAGAAAATTCCCCCCTCATTTTCCTTTACAACTTTATTATAATATCATCAATAGCTCTTTGGGTAAAACATCAACATTGTTTTCAAAGAAATGAATGGCTAGCGTTTGTTACATAAATTCTAATTTTAATTAGATACTCAATTAGTTGATGCAGTCATCATTGATTTGAATTCTGACAGCCCATCCCCACCTTGGTCAGCTCCTTTGATGAGAAACAGACATTCATCGTGACATCACTTGTCATAACCATGGCCAATTACTAATGGGAAAAGCTTCTTACCTGGAAAAAACAAAATTGTATATTCGCATGAATGAATAGAGAGATATGAAAACCAAAATAACAGGAACCACTGAACCACAAACAGTATAAAGAACGTGGAATTACACGCGATTTTACCCTAATTCATTCAATTAACAAATAACTTATATGAATCAATTCTTATTGAAAAAATCAAATAACTTCATCTTCATTAATATGTTATTCTTACAAGTCAATGTATGATGTATCGATCACTATTACAATCCAATTCTTAGCTTCCCTTATAGCAGCCAACCATGCATAAATCAGCTTCAGCACTTCCCCCAGCTGATCCGCGACATCTTTGGATGCAAATGATGATGGATTCCATTCAAAATTCCGAGGAGGAGAGGTAGATGGTAATGGCTGTGGCTGTGGCTGTGGCTGTGGCTGTTAGAGTAGTGACAACGATAAAGAAGTTGAAGCGAGTTGGTGCATGGAATAAGAATAGTATTATTGATAATGGTGGAGTGGAGTATGTACATTAGCATTAGCTTGTGGTATAGAAAGATTGTGATTTATATTTATTTTCTTTTGTTGGAGTTGATGTGAATATATGTTCTTCTTGCAATGGATTAGTGCAGCAGCAAATCGGAAGACGATGTATTTGGTGTCCCAGTTATATGAGTGTTTACATATCCTCATGAATAGTTAGTATTTTCTTATTTATAATTAGAATAATACTACATATAACATTTCTATACAATATTTCTCATACAACTTTTGATATGGTAAAAGATGATTAGATAAAAGTTTATTTTTAATTTAAAATCAGTCAATCATATTTTTTTTACATCATATTGTATGAAAAATATTATATGTGTAGTATTATACTTATAATTATATAGTTGATCCAGATGCTTGTGATACTCTTGTTCTTGGAGGGGCAGTACAACTTGAATATTTTCCCTTCCCTGTACATCCTCTATGATATATGATTTTGACTCACTCGTTAAAAGGACATCAGAAACCAGTGGCAGCAATTTCATTATTTGGCTGCAATAACTTCGCACATTCATCTTCATCTGGGTTTTACAAGCATCATACATTAATGCAGGTGAATCCAGTGTTATCGACACACCCCTTTTAATTTATTAATTCTTTGATTCTATACACGTGTCTATCACATCAAACACCAAAGGATATTTACATGCGTATAAGTATATTTGATAATATATTCCATTCGATTCGATTGAGTATAAGTATATATATATATATATATATATAATTCCTCGTTCCTAGCAAAGATGTCTTTTACTTATTCTTATCAATTGCATGAATCATTCCCCACACACTCAAAATTCGTTTGCTACCAGCAACTCTTTTGATTCGCAATACATGCGCACTCAAGCTCCATAAATACTCTTCTCATTTCATACTTCTGTATAGATTATTATTATTATTATATGTATTTCTGTCTATTTCAACCTTATCAAAATAATAATGGAAATTCTTTCGTATGCTCAATCCAAAAATGGACAATAATCTCTAGAGCTGAGGCAGATGTGGTTGCTTTTTAAATGGGGAACAAGTGGAAAGCCAAGTGGTCATAATATATATAAAGAAGAAAAAGATTCAATAATGATAGATCCACCATCACATTTGTTTGTTTTTTTAAACAATTTCGTGTACAAATGTCTCTAGCTTTGTATCTTCATTGGATTATTCAATTATCCTGAGATCCAATGACATTTTAAAGATAATACAATTCATAATCGAAAGTGAAAATGAAGTTACTTGTTGGCTTATAATTGCTCACGTTCAATGTTTATTGTTTGCAAAGTGTCAAATATACTAAGACTATAATTATGATTAGTGGGGTGTTTGCTTTTCTTTTTACACAGTAATATATCACTACGATTTTAATATAGTAAGTAAAACAGAATATAATCCATGTTTTATTTCTCCCCATAAATCCGGCTTTTGAAAAGAGGATTCTTTACAAAGCATTTGGGTCCTAAATATCATCCCATTTTTACCCTCTATTTGACATGGGCATATGTTCCAGCAGGATTTTCTTCGTTAAACTATTTCAAAATCTAATTCCTATAAGATTTAATCAAACCTCCTGTGAAATTATATGAAAACTGACAAAACTGAAAAGATAAAGAATATCAAATAAATTATCAATAGCGCTTTAGGAAATGAAAAGGAAAAGTTAGATCTTTCTAGTCTTTATAGATTCCTTATAAAACAAGGTAACCCACACTACTATTGCTCCCGGCTTTCAATTTTTATTATTCAAGTATCTCATCATAAAAAGTCGGTTCTCAAATATTGATTTTCAAGTTGACCAATTTTTTTGTTGTCCCCTAGGTATTCAAAAACAACACTTCCCCCCCTCAATCGAAAAATTCATGTCATCCCCTCTTTTAAATTTAATGAAAAAACATAAAAAGAAAAAAAATTAGATCAGTAGCCTATGCCACCGGTGACCATAGTTAAGTGATTAACATTATCCAAACTGACCACACTACTAGATGTACAAATTCTTGCATACAAACTAATATGACATAAATTGCATGAATGAATTTGTACAAAAAATCAACTCAATAAATGTTTAATTAATATAGATGAATGATATGTCGATAAAAGAAAACTGCAATATTATTCTGTACATATAACACCCATTTAAATTGTATTATATCATATTATTTAGAATAGTTACTGTAAGTTTAGTAAAATTAATGTGAACATATACATAGGCATTATATGTATGTAGTTAAAAACAAATACAGTAAATGAAATTAATTACATTGTGGTAATTAAATATGATATTTATGGTAACACAGTAATGAAATATAGGTCCTCAGGAAATTCATCCTCACCAAGCACTATAAAAGTATAAATCCCACCAGCAACTCCCACCGTCTCCTTAATTGGCTGTAACAAAAAGGCCACTATCTTTACAAACAAACTTCCTCACCAAATCCATGCGTTCCACCCTTAATCTAAAATAAACACCCCTCAAAATTCTCGCAGCTTCACACCAAAACAATGTCTTCAATCTCAACATCAACATTCCAAGACGAAACCATTCATCCACCTTCCAGTTCACTCATGAAAATAATTCTTTTAGAGCTAAAAACACAAAAAGCTATGGCTCTTCCACTGGTGGGTATGAATTTAACATGGTTTGCCAAGATAGCCATCACAACTGCCTTTCTTGGACGTCTTGGAGAGTTGCAGTTAGCTGGTGGCACACTTGGCTTCACCTTTGCTAATGTAACTGGCTTCTCTGTCTTGAATGGTCTCTGTTCTGCCATGGAACCAATATGTGGCCAAGCTTTTGGGGCTAAAAATTTTAGGCTTCTCCACAAGACCCTTCTCATGGCTATTTTCTTGTTACTAACAGCAACCCTGCCTATTTCTTTCCTGTGGCTTAACGTTGACAAAATTCTCATCCATTTTGGCCAGCAAAAAGACATTTCAATTGTCGCTAAGCACTATCTTTTTTATCTCCTTCCTGACTTAGTATTCACTTCACTTCTCTGTCCTCTCAAAGCCTATTTCAGCTCACAAAACATAACAATTCCTATACTGTTAAGCTCAGCACTAGCACTCGCCTTTCATATTCCTGTCAACATCTTGCTTGCAAAAACTAAGGGTCTTGAGGGAGTTTCTATGGCAATATGGATAAGTGATGCTCTAGTTGTGATTTTACTTGTAATATATTTGTTGATGATGGAGCGTTACAACAAGGAGGGGAAGTGGAAAGAAGGAGGATGGTGGGAGCAGGGCGTGTGCGACTGGCTCAGATTTCTCAAACTCTCTGGACCTTGTTGCTTAACCACCTGCCTTGAATGGTGGTGCTATGAGATCTTGGTTTTGTTGACAGGACACCTATCAAATGCGAAACAAGCAGTAGGAGTGTTAGCCATTGTGCTAAACTTCGACTATTTGCTGTACTCTGTCATGTTATCATTAGTCACATGTGCATCCATCCGAGTGTCCAATGAGCTTGGTGCTAACCAATCTCGGGTGGCTTACCAGTCAGCATATGTGTCTCTAGGAGTGAGCATCATTTCAGGTAGCATAGGTGCTTTGGTTATGATAGGAGCCAGAGGTTTTTGGGGGTTTTTGTTTACTCATGATAAAGGAATCATAAAGGGTGTGAAGAAGATGATGTTGCTTATGGCTATAGTGGAAGTGGTAAATTTCCCATTGGCAGTTTGTGGAGGAATTGTCCGTGGAACGGCTAGGCCATGGTTGGCTATGTATGCCAATATTGGTGGATTTTACCTCATAGCCTTGCCACTGGGCGTAGTTTTCGCTTTCAAAGCAGCACTGGGGCTCGGTGGACTGTTGATTGGATTTTTAATTGGAATGGTTGCGTGCTTAACTCTATTGTTAATGTTTGTTGCAAGGATAAAATGGGACGAAGAAGCTTGCAAAGCACAATTTCTTGCCTGCAGGTTACAGCAGGTTATTAACGAAGATGAAAATAACAAATCTGCAGTTAATAATTCAGCCTAGAGGAAGCCTGGAAATACTTTTTATTTTATATTACAGTACAGACGACTCCTCTATCACTGACGCAATGTATATCTATCCTTGCGAAAGAATGAACTTTAACTAATTTGCCACAAATACATATCCAGCTTGGCACATGCTAACATCCGGTAGCATGTAAAATCTCCAGTCCTTTTTATCATAATCTAAAGCAACTACTGTAAATTTAACTTCTTCCAGTAAAGGCCATTATAGCTGTGCCATTAATGATCCTAGACATTGAATTGCCAATGAGCAAGTGACTAGCATACCACATTATAGATGATACTGAACATGGCAAAGACGCTGCCAGTGAAATGACTTGAAGAAGATGCGCTTAAAATGTATTACAAAACACTTTCCTTTGAAGCACTGATGCCTTGGGCATTTTAACTAAATGCACGATAATGGAGAACAACTAGCACAGGAGAATGCAATGTCAAAAGGCCTAATGCCAACTATTGTTAAGTCCGGTAAAGGCTTCAAGGTTGTGACCATGAAAGTATGAGTAATCTCAATCAAAAGCTCGTAATTGCATCACTGATCCACTTCTTATCAAAAAGAATTGCACCAATGGACAAATTGAATGTGAAGGCAGGTATCAGTCAGCTACAAACCCAGGTCTAGAAATCAAGGACTCCAGTTCTTTGGCTTTGTCATCATTGAAGCCAAGGGCAGCCATTATCTTGTGACCAGCTGAATCCACTTCTGACCAAATGCCAAGAAGCAAATTACATGTTGTAATTTCCCCGCTATCACCTGCAATTGGCAGATTGATTAATCAATTGGAAGTGCAACAGGTAAAATTCTACAATGTGAACCCCAAAACAGAGAAAGATATGATTGTGTAAACTGTGTCACTGTCAATACTGTAGGATACACAACATTACAAAACAATTTATCAAAGAGATATACATTCAATATGTACTATGCAGTAACTAATCAAGAAGAGAAACAATTAGCTGCATTTGGAGTTCTCAGCAAACTATGTGAATCAAATTGTATTTGAAGTAAGAGCCATTATGATGAATGCATGGCAACTGTCTCATAAGAGACAGAAAAATAATAATAATTATTATTATTAAAAGAATAAGAATAATGGGAATAGGAATAGTGTCCATTCAAGAAAGCTTGAACAGTTATTATTTTCTGGTGACAGTTCATACATTTTGCATTTAATCAAAGTAAATGACGGATTTTACATTAAAATATTATGTAAAATTAAATAAAACTATTCTATTATAGAAGTATCAATAAATAACCTTTACATTTTTCTACGATGAATCGTATTTATTGTAACTGGTATTAACTATGTCTCCATCTACGTAATCAGGAAAGTCTCTCTAGTAACAGAACTAAGACTAACGCAATCCAGGAAAATTTTATAAACATAAAATCAATATAAAAACCACAGATGTGCAGTTGCAAACTAGTAATCCTCACAATAAGTAACCTTCAATTCATATCCACTAAAGCATTTTTCAGATAACACATCCAAATAACAAATGCTTAGAATTTTTGGATATATAACAACATAAGCTTTCCAAAACATCAATATAGATTTTGTATTCTGAAATCATCCAGAGGAAAAGGCTTGTACTAACATAATGAGATTCCATGCTGACTGTTCTCAACATAATTCTCAAAAGTGACAGTGACCTGTGCTCCAAAATGAGTAAACCAGAATTTAACAAAGCATAGGAAGTTGAAGGCATAAGATAGAAAAAATAACCCGCTAACTCCAACATTTCCAATGTGTTTTTACTTTTGACAAAATGCATTTTCACAAGCATAGACATCAAATCAGAAATTTTGAATTATAGAACATATTCAAGCACAAAATCAAATATTTGATTTCACACCATCTAATCGGCTATAACAATATGTTGAGATCATGTCAGCCACCAAATGGAACCTTTTCATTAATTTGTTTGCATATTCATGGATCTATTCATCACTAAAATCATTATGAAAGATGAATTTTTGGAGCATAAAAAAATTACAACAACAACCAATACATCTATAGATCAGAAAATTAGTCAAAACTAACCAGATTTTAGTTTTTGATCAATAGCCTTATCAATGGCCCTTTGAGCAGCTTCAGTCAAAGGAGGATGCTCCGGACTGAAAAAGTACATGTCACCCTTTCCAAGTAACTTAACAGTCTCTTCACGCACCTTGAAGAGTGTTACTCCATTGGCCCGTAGAAACTTTGCTGCCTCACTAGTACCTACATACCAAATCAAAACATTTCATATGATTTCTAATAATTGCATGATTCAGTATAAAATACCTCTTCCGAAACAATACATTGTAAGTAACTCAGCAATATGTCGTATGAAAAATTCAAGTTAGATGCAATCAGATATTCTGCATCAGTTCACCTTCCCCTTCACTATTCTCAAGCAGCAATTTCTCCTAGTCTATTCTCAACATGGGCATTTTCAAGATTGAAAATAATGAGTCGTGACATAGCTTTAACAGAATATGGGAATAGACATTTCTGCGGTTGGCCCTCCTTGGATTATACAAAGTCAAAGATACTTCACCATTTTTAAGTATAAATCCTTCAAACAAAATAATTTGGAAGTAGAGAAAACTGCAGACAAAGCCCATCACATGCACACAAAACTAATATTCTCTTTAATTTCTTTCTTTACTTCATCAATTACCTCAAATGCATTTATTTCATCACGAAAAAGCAAAATGCATTCTATTTTAATAAATTAGCCAACAGGTCTGCATAAGCACATCTTCCTTCTTCAACCACATAGTTCAAATAGCAGAACTAGTACACATTATTGGTTAACAAATCCCTCTTCGACTTACCCCATTCACAGATTTTTAACAATGATGACAAACCAGAACCCAGGGAAACTCGTATTTCTTACTCAAAAGTTGCTTGAAATCATACTAGTTTGTGCATAGACATAACTCTGATTGAATCTAGTTTAACAACAATATCTGGGAGCATCATTTTATGTTCACTTACTAAAGGCAGAGAAATCATAAATACAACTAACCCATAAAGTTTTAAGAAATTATTTGCTCTAACAATTAAAAAATACAGTGACGCTAGAGAATTGGGAATGATACAAACCCTCAATCAAGATCCCCATGAGAAGAGCTTCAGTTCCAGTATTTGGATACTTGAGCTTCCTGGCTTCCAACTCAGCCATAGCAAATGACTTTATTGCTCTACATGACCATCTATAATTTCAAGGAAAACAAAATCCAAATTGTGAATCCCCACTAAACGCAAATTAAACTACATTAAACCAAACATTCAACGAAAACTCACTTGGGAGCTGAACCAATGCCATATGGTGTCCTGTAAATAACCAAAAATCAAGAAAACCTTATACTACAATTTAGTCCAGCCAAATTAGAAAGCAAAAATGAGATGGGAAGGTAGTAATTACGCTGTGGGGAGGCTAGACAAGACGGTCGCAGCGATGGTACGGCGCTTGGATTGGTAGGGTTTGAGATATGAGGATTGAAGAGAGAGAGTACTGTTTTTTAGGATAATTCTTGCACCTGCTAGCCATGTTTTTTGTGGATGGTTGCGTTTAGTTGTAGAACTTGATTGATGAATTTTGATGGTTGGAGGAAGATTGCAGAGAAAGTGAGCGGCCATTTCTTTTTAGCTTCTGCAGTTTGGAAGATGGGTTTTAAGTTTTAACTAGATAGAATTTTCGGATAGGAAAAGGAAACAAATATAAACGGCGGCATTTTACTGTACGAAAACAATTTTCTTGTGTAAATGGTTTCTGATTCGTTAATAACATTTTCATCCTGAGGTTTGAGGAAAGTCACACAATACTCCCTGTAGTGTAAACCCATTGCCGTTACCCAAATCTAATTGCCGAATCATTTTTTTTTTTAAAAAGAGTTAATAACAATAATCCCCCTTAGGTATAGTTGAACAAAAATACCCTATAGTTATAAAAATAACAAAAATCACTCTATAGTTATAAAACAAAAATCCCCCTTACAGTTATAAAAATAACAAAAATCCCCTTGACATTAACTTTTTGGTGTTAAAATAAACACATAAGAGGTGTTTGGATCATATAATGTTTTATTATAAGGGGATATTATATTAACAGAAAGAAAAATCATCTTGAAAATTGGGAATGTTTGGTAAACATATTTGGTTAGTTCGAATAAATTTGTGAATAATATGTTTGGTTGGGAGGATAAATGGGTGGATATGTTATATAGATTACTAAATTGCCTTCTGTAGACGTAAAAATCTACCTGTACGGAAAGAGGGTCTGATCCTGTGAGGTTGAAGCCACTAAAGATCTGTTGTACCTGCACACGTAGAAAAACAAACGTGAAGCGACGGAAAACACCGGGGTGGTGTTTGCCATAGGCACTCCGACGTTCAAGTCAGCAAGGCTGAAAGGCTGATTTAGTGAGGGTTTGGGAGTAGAGAGGTTACCAGAAGTGTAGTCGGGGACTGTGACTACAATTGTGATGTGAAGTTCTCAAGCTAGAACTTCAGGGTCTGTAGGTGTAGTGTAATCTCCCTTGTGAGACGGCTGGCCTCTGTTTATATAGTGACTGTCTAGTCTCCCAATCCTGGTGGGATTGGGAGTTCTCGTAGCAATCCATTTCCTCCAGGGATATGCCCTTTCATGCCCTTATCCTGGTGTGAAAGGGAATCCTAGTGTGACTCTGACATGGACCCTAGAGGAGTTAGGGCGGTAGTGAGCTACCTTACCAGTGTTTGAATAGGAAAGTGATATGTGGGCACTCGTGGGCTCTGAACTCGCTCATAGGTCCAGGAAGTGAACTGGGATTAGGAGGCTTGTGCCCGGATGGTTTGGGCCGACTACATCTCATATCAAATGGGCCTAATCCGGATTGGGCCGCATCGGGATTGGGCATGATGTCTTCCTCATTGTCAGTCACATTTTCCTATTTAGGCCAAGGACAATTTTTGGCCCTAACAGTTTGCCCCCCACTTTCTGAGTTAAGGTTTTCTTAAGTCAGAGAGTAGAAAGCGATCGAGGCGTTTTTGGTTTCCCTTCCCCAGAAGACCGACTGTCAGCGCAACCAATCAGTTTGATTCAGGTGATTCGTGGTCAGGGATCGTTTGGTATCTACTGTCGATCTGGAGTATGCGATCATCCCAAGAGGGTTTGTCCGATCGGTGTGAAGGGCCGAGGGGAATAAGATGATGAGACTTCTGGAGCTCACGTGCTCGTTCGGTGTGTCCGACCGACTGGAGAAATGAGATAGCCTCTTATGACAAGGGTTTCTGCTCGGTATGCCAGGTCGAGTAAATTAAAGACAACGTTAAACTAAATGTTCGTTCGGTCGGGCTACCCAGGTGATCGAGTGGAAGGAATTGCCTCGGTCGGGTTACTAGAACGTATGACGTGCGCTTGTGATACCACATTTCTCTTTACTGGATGCCATAGGGCTAAATAAAATGCACAAACTTTTGACCTATGGCTAACCATTCGTCCGCTACGGAAGACCGAATGGGCGAGGCCTCTTGGCTTGATCGTCTCAAGGGTGAACATGGGCTAAACTGCTCCTAGCCAGTCGACCGATCAAGAGAATCTCCTAGACCTATGAAACATGGGAGCCTGTTGGGTCCATTCCGGCAGTCTCGTGCTAAATCGGTCAGGAGGGCAGGGCGGTTGAACGTGGCTTTTGTACGGCGCTGCGGTTTCCTAGGTGTCGTAGATGCATGCCACGTGTACAGTGGTGTCGTAGATGCATGCCACGTGTACAGTGGCGATCAACCCTTCGCTTTGGAGGCGGGAAAATGAAGGGTTGCTCTGACTATTGGCCAATCGCAAGCCGCCACGTGTCTTCGTCTGTCAGATTTTTCTTAATAAAACGGGGAAGCAAACTATTCGTCTTCCCATTTCGCGTTCTGGCCCCATTCTTTTACAAAACTAAAATCTTTTGTCTTCTTTTCTTCTCTTTGTTCTAGTTTCTTAGAGTGGCGAAGGTTTTCCTGCAGTTTTTCGAAGTTGTTTTATGGTAAATACTCTCTCTTTAGGCTGATTTTTTGGTTTATTCTACTTGTTTGCTGAGTTTTTGGAAGATAGGGTGAATATTTTTTTGAAGTTTCGAGTAGTTTCGACTGGGTTTTGAGGCGTTTAGAATACTGATTTTTAGAATAGGCGTGAATTTTGGGATTTCCAATGGATTTCCGGCGAGTTGCCCAATTTTTGGTGTTTTTCGGGTTTTTTTGGACAGGACAAAGGAGACACCAGATTACATAGCATACTGGCTCGGTCGATCTGCCTGACCGAATTGAGTGGCGAGTAGGAATAAGCAGGTTATAAGTGGCCTAAGTGGGTCATCAAGTCCATCCAACCGAGTAGGGAGGGTCGTGCCATCTGAAGGGGTCGATCGGTGATTCGGGGCTTGGTACTAGGTCAGGGTCCAAGTCGTTCGGTTGAGAAGGTCGACCAGATTTTTAACTCGGGTTGTGCAGGTTGACTAGTGTTAACGGTGACAGGTCGTCCGGTGCTAGGGGGCGAGCAACATTTTGGAGGTGTTAGTTCATTCTAGTTCGGTAGGTAGCACGGGGCAAGTTATTGTCCAACACTTAGGGTTTTTGAGTTTGATTGTAAGATTGAGTCGGTCGGTCGGGTTGGGTGAACAGGTCGACATGTCAGACTCAAAGTTAGATAGCTCAAGCGGGGTTGTGGTAGATGCTGGGAATGAGTACGAACGAGCCCCCACCATTATGATGATGTCCGAGGGGGGTGTTCCGATGGGTGTACCAACCGACATTAGTGTAGCTACCCCAGGGACGAGTGCTGCCGGTCCGAGTGGTTCGGGCAAGCATGGGGGAAATGAGGAAGACTCCGAAGGAGCTGGTAGTCCATCTTCGTCTAGTAACGGCTCTGAGGAAGAGCCGAGCCAATAGGGTAGTGGGATCTTGACTAGGGATTACCCGCCCATGCTTAAGGATAGCGATGTGTTGCGCATCCGGACCATGTATCACATTCCGAGTTCGGTCGAGATTCGGGCACCACGGTCGTACGAGCGGGTTGATTGGGAGGCAAAAGGCTGGGTGAGTGTTTATGAGAAGTGGTTTCACAACGGGTTGAGGTTGGATATCCCTCGCCTCATCTGGGAGGTGTTGAACCACTTCATGATTGCCCCATCTCAGATTATGTCAAACGGTTGGAGGTTGCTTATGACTCCGGAGGACCTCTGTGTTCGGAACCAAGTGATGTTCGGGCTACACTAGTTGTTGTACTCATACTTTCTGAAGGAGAACGACAAAGCGAAGGGTCGGTATCTGATAAACCTTAGGCATGATCGGTCTCATCTGGTGACTGATCTTTGGTCCAGCGACAAGAACTGGAAGGACCGGTACTTCTTTGTGAAAGGTCAGGCTGTCTTTGGGGAGAGAAGCTAGGGCGATATCCCCAGCAGTTGGCGAGCTACTGGTGAGAACCTTGTGTTTTTTTTTGTATTTTGATTACTAAATCTTATTGTGTTTTTTGCTTGCAGAGCTTGAGTACAATCAGGTCGGGCAGAACAGAGACGGCTTGGACGTGGTGACCCAGAAGGTGCTAGGCATTCCGAAGGCGCAGAGGGATTAGCGAGTAGTATTGGCAAAGTCCAATCTCAGGACTAGCCATCTTTGGGCTGGAGTAGAGGCAATTCAGCAAGGTATTCCCTTCCCTTCATTGAGGCAGACTTGGGATGTGCTTCTGGCTCGGTACTGCAATCATATCATTTATGGTAAGTCAAGGCTAAACCCACTAACCGTTGGAGAGTTTGCGCTTGCAGAGACACTGATGAAGAAGTTCACTGTCCCTAGTGCGAGTGAGTCCATCGCCCGGTGTCGGGAGAAGATGAGGAGGGAATCCTCGGCCAAAGAGGATGTGAGAGCAGAGGATGTGTTGGCGATGCCGTCGAGTCACCAGCCCACAGCCGGAGTCGGGTCATCCTAGACCGCGGTCTTGGATGAGGTGACCGAGATGATTAGTTTCAAGACTCCGGCCACCGCATCGACTTATTCTAACGCGGCTTTTATGAGCAAGCTCGCTGACTCGTTCTTATTCCCGGCATATGAGGCGCGTTTGAACTAGATGGGCGCAGTTGCTGCCGCTGACTGGGGGGTATCCCGCGCCTTTCAAGTATGGTAGGAGTTTCGTTTTATTTTGTTCATCACGATTGTACTGATGACAATGTTTTATTGTGCAGGCATTCACAAGCAGTCTGCATTTGTGGAAGTCCGTAGTGGCACAGGAGAAGAGGATACATGATGTGTCCAAGGTGAACACTAGTTTATGCTAGAGGGAGGCGACAGCCCAGAAGGCCGAGTAGGAGAGCCAGCAGCGTCTGAAGGCGACCGAAGGTGAGTTGGAGAGGCTGAAGAGAGAGTTAGCTGAGAAGACTGTAGAGATTGAGTCCCTCAAGGAGTAGTGTCTCACCATTGCTGATGATGCCATTATTAGGGCCCGGGGGGAGCTTATGCTCGAGTATAAGGCTGGAACACTTCCCACTAGAATCCGGATGAAGACATCCAGCTCATGCAGGAGATGTTGGAGGAGGGGGCTGGGCATACGGAGGAGCAAATTGATGAGCAGATGCTCAATTTTGCTAGTCGACCGGGACCATTGGTTACTAGGGATGTGAGCGACCAGGCTGCAGGGACAAGTACTGGTGCTGGCGATGGAGTGACCGAGTCGGAGTTGGGAGAGACGACTCGTATCGATGACACTTAGCTTTATTTCTGCTTTGCTCATGTATTTTGGGGCCTGCGATGCCCTTTCTTGGCGTGTATGCCTTTTATTGTATTTCTAAACTAAGCCGCCTAAGGTTGTTTATATGTTAAAACCTATTGTTCTGTTTTTGATATATTCCTGATGAGTGAGTGAGTTGTTGATTGCAATCTTTGTTCTTAGATGTACTAGGGGTTGGACTCTTATGCTTGTGCTGTGACTTTGGTACGGCCTAGTGGCTGAGTCGTGTAGACTCTCTGCTAGGCTGGGTCGATGACTTGTCGATTTTGAGGTGTAAGAAACCTTTCACTCCGTCTGGCTGTCAAGATGGGTAGCTTCATGAACAGGGTGAGGCCGGTTGAAGGTGTAAATCTGTGGATCGAGCAGGCCGATCCAATGATGTAATTCCGTGGATCGAGCAGGGTCGATCCGAAGGTGTAAATCCATGGATCGGGCAGGCCAATCCGAAGGTGTAATTCCTTGGATCGAACAGGGTCGATCCGAAGGTGTAATTCCATGGATCGAACAGGGTCAATCCAAAGGTGTAATTCCGTGGATTGACCAGGGTCGATCCGAAGGTGTAATTCTATGGATCGGGCAGGCCGGTCCAAAGGTGTAAATCCGTGGATTGGGCAGGCCGATCCGAAGGTGTAATTCCGTGGATCGAGCAGGGTCGATTTGAAGGTGTAATTCCGTGAATCGAGCAAGGTCGATCCGAAGATGTAATTCCATGGATGGAGCAAGGTCGATATGAAGGTGTAAATCCGTGGATCAAGCAGGGTCGATCCGAAGGTGTAGATTCCCTGGATCGAGCAGGGTCCATCCGAAAGTGTAATTCCGTGGATCGAGCAGGGTCAATCTGAAGGTGTAATTCCATGGATCGGGCAGGCTGATCCGAAGGTGTAAATCTGTGGATCGGGCAGGCTGATCCAAAGGTGTAATTTCGTGGATCGGGCAGGGTCGATCCGAAGGTGTAATTCCATGGATTGACTAGGGTCAATCCGAAGGTGTAAATCTGTGGATCAGACAGGCCGATCCGAAGGTGTAATTTCGTGGATTGAGTAGGATTAATCCGAAGGTGTAAAAATAATTTGATCGAGCAAGGTCTATCCGACGATATGAAATTCTAAATAATACTTCATTAAATTCGGGCCATAAGGCTGACTGTCTATGAGGAGGTGGATAGGCCCACTCATCCCTTTAAAAATAAAAACAAAAAGAAGCAAACACTTAAACGAATGAGTTCACCTAGAAGTAGTAGCGCTTGAGATGGACTGCATTCTAACTGTTGCTAATGTCTTTGCCTTCTGGAGTCTAGAGTCGATAGACGCCTTTCCCAGCTTCTTTGATTATCTTGTAGGGACCCTCCCAAGTGGGCCCGAGTTTGCTAGAATTGATCTCTCTAGTGTTTTGAAAGACCTTGTGGAGGACCTAGTCACCTATTTTGAAAGTTCTGATCCTGATGCTGCGGTTGTAGTGTCGGGCGGCCTGCTGCTGGTAGATAGCGTTACAGATGCTAGCTTGCTCGCAAAGCTCATCGACCATGTCCAAGTTCTGGCAAAGGTTCTGGCTGTTGATTTCCTCGTCCACCCATTGAAGCCTGGTGGACGGAACTGATACTTCGGCCGAGATGAACGCTTCAGAACCGTATGTGAGGGAGAAAGGGGTTTCGCCTGTTGACGAGCAAGCTGTAGTTTGGTAGGAACAAAAGACTCCGAGTAGCTCCTCTGCCCATGCACCTTTTGTTTTTTGCAGTCGCTTTTCAGGGTCTGTATGATGGTTTTATTTGATGACTTGGCCTAGCCGTTGGACTGGGGGTTATGGGGGGTGGAGAAGCTAAGCTTGATCCCGCACATGTCGCAGAAATCCCTGAAGCTTGAACTGATAAACTGGGATCCATTATCGGTGACGATTTCCCTTAGTATCCCGAACCTGCAGATGACGTGTTTCCAGATAAAAGTTTTTACCTCTCTGTCCTTAACTTGTGCGAAAGCTTCGGCTTCGATCCACTTAGTGAAGTAATCTATCACAGCCAACATGAAGACTCGTTGCCCGGGTGCGGTCGGTAGTTTCCTCACTATATCCATTCCCCACTTCATGAAGGGCCAAGGTGTGAGGATGGAGTGGAGTGGAGTCGCTCGGGTGGGAGGTGTGAGACATGAGCGAATATCTGACAACTGTCGCACTTCTTAACATAAGCAGCTGAATCAGTGCATATGGTCGGCCAGTAGTATCTAGCGATGATCACTCGGTGTGCAAGGCTGCGTCCCCTATCATGGTTTCCACATTTTCCTTCATGGAGTTCGGCGAGAACATGTTCGGCCTCCTCTAGGCTTGTGCACTTGAGGTAGGGACCGGAGAATGATTTCCGGAGGAGTTGGCCCTCATAGATGGTGAATCTGCCAGCTCTTGCTCTCAGTCGACGTGCTTTGCTCTTGTCAGTCGGGAGTTCGTTGTGCTCTAAGTACTTGACTATCGGGGTCATCCAGCAGTCGGCTAGCTCAATATCTATTGCTTCCTCTGGCGGCTTGTTTGGTGGTTGCTCCTTCCAGTTGGCTGGTCATTGTAGGAATAACAGAGGGATGGATGACTGGGAAGAACATTGAAGTGCTGAGCCGAGGTTGGCAAGGGCATCAGCGTGAGAGTTCTCCGCTCTTAGGACTTGGGTGATGGAGAACTCTTCGAATTAGGCCTGCAATTCTTTGACCAAGTTCAAGTATGCCGCCATCTTTGGGCCGCGTGCCTGGTAAGTACCTTACAGCTGGTTAACTATAAGCTGGGAGTCAGGCTTCACCTCTAGTCTCCTCGCTCCGATTTCTTTGGCTAGGGAGAGTCCAGCGATGAGAGCCTCATATTCAGCTTCGTTGTTTGTGCACTTGAACCCACATTGTATTGCCCGCTAGATGACGTCTCCCTGTGGGGTAGTCAATACTAGCTCGAGTCTGCTTCTATTCACGTTACTTGATCCATCCACTGAAAGAGTCCACTTGGAGGGTGACCCACTGTCCATGCATATTATTTCTTCCTCTGCTCGCATAGTAGTGCTCGGGGTGAAATCCGCAATGAAATCTGCCAATGCTTGGGACTTGACAGCAGTGCGAGGCTGGTATGATATGTCGAACTCACTAAGCTCCACTGTCCATTGTGTGAGTCGGTCCGATAGCTCTGGTTTGTGCAGTATCTTCTTGAGTAGGAATGAGGTGAGTACAACTATGGAGTGGCACTGAAAGTACGGCCTGAGTTTTCTGGATGCACGGATGAGCGCAAGGGCTAGTTTCTCTAGCTGACTGTACCGTGTTTTTGCGTCGAGGGGTGACTTACTGACATAGTAGACCGATAGCTGCTTCGCATCCTCTTCCCAAACTAACACTGCTGAGACTGCTGTCTTTGAGACCGCCAGATAGGTGTAAAGCTTCTCCCCGTCCACAGGCTTAGAAAGGAACAGAGGGGGGGTCAGGTACCTTTTCAGTTGTTGCAAGGCTTTCTTGCAGGAGGGGATTTACTCGAACTTGTTGGACTTCTTGAGTGCATGGAAGAAAAGGTGGCACTTGTCGGTGGATCTGGAGATGAATCAGCTCAAGGCGGCTAATTGTCCTGCAAGGCGATGGACGTCTTTTATGCAAGCTGGGGATGGTATACTGAGGATCACTCTGATCTGGTCGGGGTTGGCTTCTATCCCTTGTTAAGTTACCATGTAACCCAAGAATTTACCCAATGAGACGCCGAATAAGCATTTGGCCAGATTCAACTTCATGTTATACTTCCTTAGGGCAGCGAACACCTAGCTGAGGTGGTCAAGGTGCTGGTCGGCTATCAGGGACTTGACTAGGATGTCGTCGATGTAAACCTCCATGGTGTCCCCGAGGTGTTCAGCAAACATCTTATTGACTAGCCGTTCATAGGTAGCCCCAGTGTTCTTCAGATCGAATGGCATCACCTTGTAGTAGTAGGTTCCCCTCTCTGTTATAAAGGTTGTCTTCTCTTGGTTGTCCAAGTGCATCAAGATTTGGTTGTAACCTAATAAAGCATCCATGAAACCAAGGAGCTCGTGGCCTGCGGTCGCATCAACCATCATGTCGATATGTGGGAGCGGGAAGGAATCCTTAGGGCACGCTTTTTTAAAGTCAGTGAAGTCGATGCAGACTCTCCACTTTCCCGTTCTTTTTCTTTACAACCACGACATAGGCCAACCATTCGGGGTAGTAGACCTCTCTAATCATACCATTACTCATTAGCTTTTCAACCTCTTTGTTGATGATCCGGTTACGCTCTTGGGCGAATTTCCTTCTCCTCTGCTTCACTGGCTAGTGATCCGGATCTACTTTGAGGTGGTGGACCATTGCCTCTGGACTAATTCCTGTCATGTAGGCGTGAGACCAGGCGAAACAGTCTTGATTCTACTTTAGGAATTCTATCAAATTCTCTCTTGTCTTAGGCTTGAGGCGGGAACCTATCTATGTCTTTCTCTTGAGGTCATCCGGATGTAACTGCACTTCATCCAACTTTTCTATAGATGGTTGATCTGGCTCGGTCGGAGGGGTTAGATAGGATTGTAGTTGCTATGAAGCGTTACCCATGCCCTTGAAGGCGTTCTTGTAACAATCTCTGGAAGCTTTCGGGTCGCCCTTGATTTCTCATACTCCCCATTTGGTAGGAAACTTTATCGTTTGGTGGAAAGTGGATGGGACCGCTCTCATGTCATAGATCCAAGGTTGGCCCAAGATGGAGTTGTATGGTGAAAGGCAGTCGATCACTAGGAAGGCAGTCTGTTTGTTTACTCAGTTGGCATAGATAGGAAGGACGATCTCTTCGATGGTGTACTTCTGCTCAGAATTAAAACCAACTAGTAGGGTCGGCCGTCTATTGATGTTTTCTTATTCCAGACCCATAGCTTTCACTGCTGCAAGGAACAGAATGTTCACTGATGACCCCCCATCTATGAATACCCTCTTGACTAGGATGTTGGCGATCTGGAGAAAGACAACTAGAGCGTCATGATAGGGGCGGCCAGGGTGACCGGCTCGTCGTCTTCAAACTGAATTACCTGATGGGAGTATGACCGAGAAACCGGGTGGATGGACTAGATCTCATGGTGGCTGCTAGCCCTGGTGTATCATTTGGCTAATAAGTAACTAACCCCGCTGATTTCTGACCCCCCGGAGATGAGTGAGCAGAATCCTTTTGGTGTGGGCTCTCGCGGGGGTGGAGATGTTTCTTTAGTGCTTTTCTGGCTGATGGTGTGCCTCCCTTTATCTGTCAGCAGATCTCGGACGTGTCCCCTTTTCAATAGTACGACGACCTCCAAGCGTAGGGCAGTACAGTCCGAGGTGTTATGTCCATAGTCGTCGTGGAACTCGCACCACTTGGTCGTGTCTCTCCTTGCCTCGGCATTGAGCTTGCCTGGCCACTTAACACTAGATCCCATTCCTTTCATGATCGCCACCACTTGGGCTGGTTCGACATTGAGGTTGTATTTTGGTATTTTGTATCGGCTCGATCCGACCTGTTTGTTGTCAGTTCTGCGTGGTTAGCAGTCATATGGTTTTCTTACTCTGTTATGGCTACGAGGAGGGGGCTGGTGACGGGGTTCAATTGATCTAAATTCTGGCATTCTATCATTGCACCTTGGGTCATATTTGGCGTGCACTGCCCGATTCATCTCATCTTCTTCCCACCTTATCTGAATCACATCTCTGGCTAAAGCGTCATCCATCGTGGTGCAACCAAGCTTCGTCAGCTCTTTGTATAACTCTCCATCCGGGAGGAGACCCTTCCTGAAAGTATCTATGACTGTCTCGCGGTTACAAGAAGGGATGGAAATCTTCTCCTTGTTGAATCTGCTGACATACTCTCTCAGTGGTTCCCCCCTTCTCTGGTATACTTTGTATAGGTCAGTAGATAGTTTCTCGAGTTTTTTGCTACTAGAGAACTGCTCTACAAAGGTGTTGGTGAGCTATGCGAATGAGTCGATGGAACCATTTGGGAGATTCGTGTACCACTGTAGTGATGGACCAGATAATCTTGAACCGAAACTCTTACACATGTAGGCTTCCCTCAACGCTTGGGGTATCAAAACAGTGAATATTCGCTGCTTGTACGAGGCTATGTGACCATCTGGGTCGGTTGTGCCATCATAGGGCTTCATGTCAGGGATGGTAAATTTGTGGGGCATGCCGGCTAGGGCGATCGCATCTACAAAAGGCAAATCGGCGTAGCAGTAGGGCCTACTCTTCTTGGTGGGGATTGGCATCCCTGGTATACGCCTCATCACTGCCTTTACATCGGCCAGCCTCTTGGCCAAAATCTGTTCCATGGGAGGGGGTGATACCACTAGGTCATCCCGTTTGACTCGGTCGGCCATTGCATTCGAAAATTTTTACTGGGTCATTCTGTGTGGTGCTGCCTAGTGGATCATTCCTTTATGTATCGCCTGGTAGCTTGGATCACCGTTCATTCCCTCCGGTTGGATGACCCCCATTGTAACTGATCTGAGTGTTTCGCCCTACATGGATAGTCAGGGGGTTTGTTTGGTACTTGCTCGGTCCGTTGGGATGGATGGACTCGAACAGGATGGTTTGATGTGGGTGGCCGTTCTAACCGCAAGTGTAAGCCGAGCTGAATGGGTTTGGTGTAGGGATGGTTGACTGGAGGTGAGGTGGGATGGCTAGGATGGGTGGTTCTTGTTGGAGTAGGCTTTCTATCGCTTGGACACCGTGATCTTGTGATGGTTCGGCCGAGCAGGGTTCCACTAGCAAATCTTTTTCTCCATGGGTTAGGACCGAATCGTCGACCACTGACGAACATAGTTGACGCAACCTTTTATCTAAGGCCACGGGTCTGGGCTCTAGGGTTTGGAAAGGTTGCATAGATGTAACTGAGGTGAGAAATCGATTGGGTGGTACCTGAGAAAGCAGCAGCTCAAGGTCATAAAACTGACTTACCTTCTCTTTCAGATACTAGTTTTTGACCCTAATAAAGGTGTTTTCTGTCCAGATGGCAGTGTTCTCAACTTCCAGTGCAGCCACCTTATCTGAGTTCTGCTGCATGAGGG
Organism: Pistacia vera; assembly: GCF_008641045.1. Lineage (NCBI taxonomy): Eukaryota > Viridiplantae > Streptophyta > Magnoliopsida > Sapindales > Anacardiaceae > Pistacia > Pistacia vera. The sequence goes on from NW_022195726.1 coordinate 590,799, forward strand.
CAGTCAGAGCTTCCAGTTTGGCCTCGAGGCCGAGGTTAGCGTTGTCAGAATTGTCAGCCATAGAAAGTTCCTTTACATAGTAGGGTTTGTTGAACCGAATGATTGCTAGAGGCCCTACGATGGGTGCCAAACTGTAGACGTAAAAATCTACCTGTATGGAAAAAGGGTCTGATCCCGTGAGGTTGAGGCCACTAGCGATCTGTTGTACCTACACACGTAGAGAAACAAACGTGAAGCAACGGAAAACACAGGGGTGGTGTTTGCCGTAGGCACTCCGACGCTCAAGTCAGCAAGGCTGAAAAGCTGATTTAGTGAGGGCTAGGGAGTAGAGAGGTTACCAAAAGTCTAGTCGAGGACTGTGACTATAATGCCCCACTTGAGATACGTAGTTAAGAGTTGATGAATGGCTTGAATGTTTGTTGATTTATCCTCATTTGAGTATGTATGTTGTTAATATTGCTTGGTTTATCCTTAGTTGAAAGGGTGTATTGGTTTGGTTGAGTGAATGCCTTGAAAATTTGTAAGACTTGGCGAAATCTGGATGTTACAGTCTTCGCCGGGGCGAAGAAGAAAGCTTCGCCGCGGCGATGAAGTGCTACATCCCATGTAGCTGCTGTGAGTTTTCGCCAAGGCGAAGAAATAGCTTCGCCCGGCGAAGACTCGACTGAATTTTTCCTTGAGTTTTAGAGAATTCTTCCTTTTGGGACTCAATGACCATTCTACCCCTAATTAGCAGGAAAAGTGAGGAGTGAAATGCAAGGAAATTGCATGGAGAATAGTTTGAATAGGGTTGTTTTTGCAAAGAATGAAAGGTCATAGGTGGAATTTCAAAGAAGAAGCAAGGGTATATTGGGAAAGAGTGGAGAAAATATGAGATATTAAGGGTTTAGTTTTAGAAACCCTTTCATTTGCTTCTTCACCACCGCCTCTTTCATCCTTCAATTCTCTCAAATTTTCATTCAAGTTTCCAACGATCTTTGAAGAGCTTTTGACTAGAAATTGTTACAAGTTGATCCTAAGCACTATAAAGGTGAGAATCCTTACTCTAGATGTAAGTTTTATTGTTGAAAGAGTAGAGAGCTTAAGTGGTTTCTCCTTGAGCTTAAGGTAAGTAAATTCACCTAAGTTGTGATTTACTTGATTGAATGATGTGTAGAGATTTTATATATGTGATTAATGCTTGAATTTTTATGTTTGAAATGAGTTGATGAATTCATGAATGAGTTCAATGTTGTTATATGAAAGAATTTCCACCATGAGAAGGGTGGATTGTGTTGTTAAAGTTTGGTAGAAGTGTGGATAGAATTAGAAGAATTTGAGAGGAATATTTGAAGTGTGTTTTCCTTGCAGGATGTATGATGTTTTAAAGGAGGTGAACTCCTATTTTGGATGATTAAGAAAGAAATATCATTAACAATTAGAATAGAGTTTATGTATGCACACATATTATTTGATGAAATGTCTAAAAGAAGCATGAGTAGAAGTAGAGAACCTTACTTTATGCAACATAGCATATTTTCATGTCATGAATGCATATAAGAAAGATTTTAGGCATGAGCCATCCATATGCATATGTTTAATTGAGTAATCACATGAAAAAGAAATATGAGAAATGAGAAAGAAATATGAGAAATGAGAAAGAAATATGAGAAATAAGAAAGAAACTCTCTAAGAATAGAGATAAAGAAAAGAACCAATTCTCTTAGAATAAAGAGAAAGAAAGAATTAGCACTAGAGAATTAAATGATTATTAAGTGCTACAGAAAAGAAAAGAAAATAGGTCGTGTGATGGGGAACCCGTGAGTGTAGAATTACTCGCATGTAAACCGCCATAAGAGAGAGAGCGGTCCCGCCATGAGAGAGCGGAATGAGAATGAGAAACAGAATTTGTATAGCCGTGAGAATACATGCGGATGAGGGCTATACACGAGAGAGAGTACACTCACATGACCAAGGGTTCCAAATCCATGCATCGACCAGGACCGGCAAAGAATAAGAATAAGAAAAGAATAGAAAGAAAATGCATTGTTATACTTTAATATCTCATCCATGTATGATTATGATATTCTCCATGGGTGTGAGAGTAGAAGGAAAGAAAAGAATGGTAAGTAGAGAAAGAACAAGAGAGATTGAACTAGAGAGAGTAACAAGAGTACGAACAGATTTGTACGGGGATTATTGATAATCCGTAAATTATACAGTTTTTATTTGATCTTTTTGTCGGATTTCAGGTACTTTCTAGTGCATTTTTACCTGAATTGGTGCTTAATTCTTTACTTTTCGTGTTTCAGGTTAAAATGGAATTTTTGAGCAAATAAAGACAAAATTGGATAGTTTTGACTCAGAAATTAGCGGATCTCAGAAGATAGGAGAGTTCCGGAGCAGGACAAAGCACGATGAAGCTTGTTCCCAAGGAAGAGAGCCGAGAATCGAAGAATCGAACGAAGAAGCAAGCAGAGTGGCAGTTCTGTAATTTCATAACTTTTCAAGGAGCTTCGCCCCGGCGAAGAAATTGTCTTCACCACGGCGAAGTAAGCCAAAGACGATTGGGATTTTTCATTCTTCGCCGCGGCGACAGTCAATTTATTTAGTTTTGTAAACGCACAGTTTCGTGTTGTGCGGGTTTTGGCTGGGTTTTTGGACTAAGTATAAAAGAAAAACTTAACCTTTTGCCAAAGGAGTTCAGCTTTTAGGGTTAGCCGTTTTTACACTTTTCTGAGAGTAAAGCTTTGAGTTTTTCGGATTGTTTAAGGGAGAAGATTCAGATTTTGACAGAAGATTCATTTTTGGGAGATTTCTTATCTTTCATCTCAGTTTCATTATGTTTAACTTGTTTATTTCTATTTCCGTTTTTGTAGTATTAATTTAGCTATGAACAATCTTTTATGGGTTAGGGTTTTGATGTTAGTTTGGATTTAAATGGGTTAAGTATTTGATTGTGTTATTTCCATGTGAATAAGCTGTGGTTGTGTGTTACTCTGAATTTGAATGCTGTATGTGATGAACATGATGAGATTGAGAAATAATTCATGTTAGGCTTCTTGGGTAATCACCATTATAGTATTGGATGCTAGAGATAGATTCAAGAATTAATGAAATCAATTTAGGATTCTTGTGCTTAATGAATTCAGAATTATTAACCTTCAATTTGTTGGGTGCGGAATGTTAATAAGGATGAATAGGAAAACATAGCCCGAGAGGGTATGTTTAACATATTAGTGAATTCGATTTACAACCATTGTGCATGAATGTGAATATAGTGTAATTTTAAGTTTAACCCATAAAAATCCAAACGAAGTCAAAACCCTACCCGTTTTGCTTAAATTGATATTCCGTGTTTCATCTTGCTTTCTTAATTAAGATTTAATTCTTTGTTTAATTTCATTGTTGTTTTTTTTTTTCATTTCAATTTGCTCCCACCAATCCAAAGATTTCGATTGCTTCAACTTGATAACGTTAGGAAACTTAGTGCTTTGCTAACAGTCCTCGTGGGACGATATCCTACCCATCACTTTATTACTTGAGCGACTAGTGCACTTGCTAGTTTTTGCATGTTGTAGTAAACACACATCAATTATAGAGTAGAAGATTTACTTACTGAGCATCTTTGTGCTCACCCCATTGTTTTCTCTGTTTTTTAGGACATAGGTGAGGACGTGGTCCGATGGACGTCGGCAAGCGGGGAGACTTGACTGCACTGTCCACTGTCTTTTTTAGAGTCTTTTGTACAAATGATATTGTATTATGTAAAGAATGTATTTATTAAGTAAAGAAAATTTTTGGACCCAACCTTTTTGATAAATATACTTGTCTTTTTATTGATATATTTTATGAATATGATAGTAGAAAGAAGTTGTTACAGTGACTACGGCTGTGATATGAAGTTCTCAAGCTAGAACTCTGGGGTCTATAGGTGTAGTGTAATCTCCCTTGTGAGAGGGTTGGCCTCTGTTTATATAGTGACTGTCTGGTCTCCCAATCTTGGTGGGATTGGGAGTTCTCGTAGCAATCCGTTTCCTCCAGGGATACGCCCTTTCATGCCCTTATCCTAGCGTGAAAGGGAATCCTAGTGTGACTCTGACACGGACCCTAGAGGAGTTAGGGCAGTAGTGAGCTACCTTACCAGTGTTCGAATAGGAAAGTGATATGTGCGCACCCGTGGGCTCTGAACTCGCTCATAGGTCCAGGAAGTGAACTGGGATTAGGAGGCTTGTGCCCGGACGGTTTGGGCCGACTACATCTCGTATCAACTGGGCCTAATCGGGATTGGTTTGCATCGGGATTGGGCCTGATGTCTTCCTCATTGTCATTCCCGTTTTCCTATTTGGGCCAAGGATGGTTTTTGGCCCTAACACCTTCCTTTTTAATTATTAATATAATAGTATTTTTTGTTTTGTATTTTTAAGCCCTGACTTTTCAGAATTAGCAAAAACACCCTGGCAACCAAAAACATTTTAAACTTAACAAAAATACCCCTACCCACTCCAAGCCACTGTTGGCAACCAACCACCACCGCCAGTGGCCGCGGGCAATGCCACAGATTTGGCCGTTTCATGGCCAGGTCTTTGGTTGTGAAACGGTTAAATCTCACTGTTTCCAACCATGGATCTATGATCTATGGTCGGAAAAGGCCTCACCGTTGCATGGGTGACCCTATATGATCGGTCTTACACCATTATGGTGACTTTCGACAGCCTCCGACGGTAATCAACAGCGGCTGGCGGTGGTGGCCAGTTCTAGGTACAATGGCATTTTTGTAAATAATGACAATAACAAGGGCAATGTCATCCAAAAATTTTAAAAAGTTAGGACAAAGGGGTCTACATGAGTGAATTGGGTGTTTTGTAAATCTTAACATAAGGGTAATTTGGACCAAATGCCCAACTGTTTAGGGTCAACATGGGACACAAAATTGGATTACTTGTGGTAAGTTTTAATAATATTCCTGGCAACTTACCCTCCAAATGCCACTGTTTGTCATAAAAGATTTCGAGAATAATTTTTTACAAATCAACCAAACATCGTCCTCTGCTCAATTTAAAAAATATTACCCCAGTTATCTAATATTCCCTCCATCCAAACGGGCCAATAGGGGTAATTAGATAAATATTTATCCATCCATTCAATTATAAAATCTAACAGCTCACTAACAATAAGGGGATTTTGTTATTTCTAAAATCTTAAGAGGACTTTTGTTATTTGATTATACATCAGAAAAACTCCATTTCAAAATTACCATATTATCTTTTATCAAATTTAACCTAGAAAATATATTTTTTTTTTATCTAATTGATGATCGTGAATTTGTATATCTATTTCATACTCTTATTACTTATATTTTTGCTCTTTAGGTCTTAATTTCAATGGATTACTCTTACCTTTGTTTATTTATTTATTTATTTTGTGATTTTATTAGGATTTGAATCAAACAAGAAGATTTGAGTACAAATTGAGAGTTTTAGAACATGCTTCAGTATTTTTACAATAACTTGAGTTGTAGACCTCGGATTTGGACGATTCTTAAAGCATCGAAAATATGACTCGAAGGGCTACAATTCATATGTTCACAACTTTGCCATGTTTGGGAGTTATCATGCTCGATTTTGGACATCTTTGCGCATCATGACATTAAAAAAGTTTTACCGCAGCGATGGACTCTCAAGTTTTCCCTAGTTTAAGGGTGCACTTGATAAGTGCTTGGAAGTGCACCCATACTTAGTGATTTTAAGGGTATTTTGTGTGGAAATTAGGTTAATTGGTTAGTTTTACTTAATTTCTATATCTCTTTTGGTTGCTAGAATTACGGATATGTTTTTTGAATTTCCAAGTACTTAGGTGTTGAAATTTTGAGCATGCACGTTGAAGAGTAAAGAATCAAAATCGTGCAAAAACAAACAGTTTGTGAATCGAAGCTCAAACGAAAAAGTTATGACTTTTTTAAAATTGTTCTCAAAACGACCGCCGCGGCAGGAATTTGTTGTGTTGCAGCGGGAGAAGAATGAAAATTGGCAAGAATTATGCTACGGCAAAGGATTTTTATGTCGTGCCGTGCATGAACATGTTGCACAAAAATGGGCGTAACTTGAGCTACAAAACTCTAATTGACTTGATTCTGGTCGCGTTTGAAATCAAAGAGAGAAGGCTATAACTTTCATGTTTTGGTCATGATCAATTTAGACATAAAAAAATGGTTAAAAATTGATCCAAAAGTTACATCAATGCATGGAAGACAAGCAAACAAGGGTTCTGGAACATGCTTTCATGTTTCTATGATAACTTGAGTTGTAGACCTCAGATTTGGACAATTTTTGAAGCATTGGAAATATTATTTGAAGCCTTATAATTCATAAGTTCACAACTTTCCAGATTCAGAAACTAGCGTGTTCTATTTGTTAGAGTAGGTGCCCTAGAGCCAATCATATTATTGTATATTGACTCTATGAATAATGTTATTCTATTAATAAAAGACATCGTTTATATTATATAAATCATATTCTATATGTATGTGTTAATATATGCCCTTAAAGTGGTTGAACCGTAACGAGGGAATCAAGCAGTGATAAGTCTTGATTGTGAGATTCCTATGATCACTTATGGTGGTCATTTTAGAAACGTCTGTAGCCCCAATATTATATGTGTTAATATATGCCCTTAGAGTGGTTGAACTGTGATGAGAGAATCGAGCAGTGATAAGTCTTGATTGTGATATCCCTATGATCACTTATGGTGGCCATTCTAGAAACGTTCATAGCCTTGGTATTATCCTGAATTAGGGCACATATATTATGATAGACTATCATAGCATTGAATGACCCTACTAGAAGGTAGTGACAGATCTTGCATGTCAAGGTTATTTGGTGACAACTTGGTGCGACGCATAGGTGCTTATTATTCACGAGTTCACCGGACTGGCCCATATGGAGGATTCCATATAGATGGTAACCCCAATGTCTATGGAATATATCCTCTAACGGATGGTGGTGCATATGGTCTTTCGACTTGAGATCACCAAAGCGTCGTGTGTAAACATTGGTGTAGTTTGACACAAGCCTAATGTAATCTTGTCCAGGGTTATCAGTATGGTAGTGATTGGCTACATTGAGAAGTACACTAGTGGATCAACAAAGGATTCATCACTCCTTAGTACAAAAGAAACTATCTCAGTGAGATATTTGGTAAGAGAGCACGACCTTAAATCTGTGGCCACAGTAGAATCGAGTTGTTACTCGATTGGTCGATTAGTCCGATAGCCAAATCTGAAAATGTCAAAGTAGTTAATACTTGAAGCTGACATTATTTATGTGCTTCAAACCTTAATGTGATAATAGATGATGAAATGATTTGATTGTATGGTAAACATATTATTGACAGGTAGCAAATATGTTGAATCTGAATCTGTTGGGTTGTCATGATGCCTTGCTAGAGGCCAATCTTAGTCTATGTGGGATGAGACAATTAATAAGGTGTTGATCGCGATATTACTTACTGCCGATATGATGAAGAGACTACGAGTTACACATTTAAAAGACAATTTAAAGAAGATAACTAGCAACATACATTTTCTTCATTTATAGACGAATGGGTATTTTGATCAATCTTATAGAGCAATTAAATTTGCTGGAAAGGTTGTTGCCTGTATCCAATCTTGTATTGGAATTAATTTGTAAGATTTCATATGTATATTTTAAATAAATAAAATTTCATTATATATATATAGTGTATATATGTTTTAAATATTGAATAATTATTATTGGATGACTGAAATAACAATTGCTTAATACCCAGTTAATTAATTTCTTCGAAAATCATTATATCTAATTATTTAATTAGATGGGGGTATATTAGTAATATATCCTAATAAGTGGAGCTTAGGATTGGCCTATAAAATGGCATTTATCCTTAAATCTCCCATAACCCTTGAATTGTCGCAGAAGCTAAATGTTGAGAGAAAAATTTTCTCTAAAATTTTTCTTAACTCTTTTCTTCTTTAAACTAAATAAATCACTCTAGCAAATTGATTGTGTGTGGAGTCTTGCCTTTGTGTGGATTTCCATTGGTTCACTTCTATCCTTGAAGTGGAAGGGTTTTTCAACGATCAATTGAAGGAGCCATCAACGTGGGTGAGAAATGAATGGGTTTTATTGTTCTTAAGCATGTAAATAACGTTATATATCTTATAAGGATTTTGGGCATTAGGTTTTAATCGTTAAGTTTTTGTTTTCCGTTGTGTATTCGTTTGATTAATTCCCAACACTATTTTGGATATCTTTGCGCGGCTTGTGTTAAGGAATCCTAATTTCATTAGGATTCTCTTATTCTATTTCACCTAGAACTAAATTTTATTCGCCTATTTTGTATAGGATTTTTCCCATTACTTTCACACAACCCTAGCACTATAAAAGGATGTCTTTAGGTTTTTTTTGGGGGAGACTTGAACTTAGAGAGAATTAATACAAGGAAGGAGATGAGATCTACCTAGGGTTTTTCATCATCTTCTTTTGCTCTTCATGCTTTGGAAGGTTTTGAGGTTTGCTTTCTGGCCTTATGATCATGTGTAACTAAACTCTTTATTAGGGATCCAAGGTAGCCTAATTTGAAGGCTTTATATTTTAATAATTCAATCTTATTCTATATTCATTTATTATGATTTATTCAACCATTTGAATGATTTGTTGCGCATGTTGAGAGCGAGCAATAATGCGTGTGAATTGCTTCTTGTGATGTGTGCCATGAATTGAACGAAAGATAGAGATGTGCCAACATGATTTGTGCGGCTTTTAGTGAAATACTATAGAACTTAATTTGCTCGTATGTTTGTTTGTTTGTTTTTTTTTTTTTTTTTTTTTTTTTTTTTTTTTTTTTTTTTTTGGAATCTTTTGTAATCAATTGGAGAGGAAGGACTTTCAAGAAGAAATCGGATGATATTTGGCAATTTATGTTATTGTATGTGCCCTAAAACCAATGATAGATGTAAGGTTTAGGGAAACATTTATATATAAAATTTGTAATGTTTTATCATTAATAAAATAACAATTATTCTACGCTACTTTAAGTCATCTATATTTAATTAAGTTGCGTATGTCCCTAAGCTAGTTCTGGAAAGAATTATATTTTCAAAGAGTTTGAGAATATGAGTATCAAGACTCTTTCATGTGACTCGCTCTAAAGTATGTTCCTGATCAGATGTGATAATAATCGGGGGCAATACTATAGCAAGATCAGCATTACCATGTGCCGCCATTGATTAGCATGAGATGTTGATGGTTGGGTGATGAGACTCATATCATAAGGGCATGAGTAATGAAGTGATTTATTAGAGAATGAAGCATCAATTGTGACCACTGAATGATTAATCAAATGGGTATAATATCTTCAGTCAATGATCATTGTTATTTGCATTAGTGTCACTTTATCCCTGGACCTGAGATGCTCCCATGTCTTGTGCATGGGAGCTCATGGTTCTTCAGTACGTTATCACTAGATTGTTTATATCTAATGTATGGTGCTTGTTGGTCATGAGTTAATTATGTACATAGTTATATGCATATTCAATAAAGAATCTGATGGCTCGAATATTACGAGCTTGTGTGTTTCAAGGGATCAACAAATGTGGAGGAAGTCTTTGGTCAAAGCATTTGTGTTTTGTGAATAGTTTTATAGAAACACAATTCCACATTTTAAGATGATCCGAATTATGTGATCAATTTAGGGATTTCACCATACCATGGTCTGCACTTGATTGGAACACGACATCTGAGGGAATGAGGTGACATGACTGAAAAGCTCAATTTTACAGATTCATATGATCCCACTTCATTCATTGATTGGGGGTCATGATATACTGCTAGGTGTCACTCATGGTTTGTGAGAAAGATGGATATCAAGAGTTGATATTTGCCTTACTACCAATCAATAAATAAACCTAAAAAGGTCACACACATTACGGATTTTTAAGCTTGATGGGAATCGGGGATTTTCTTATTAAAGAGTTAATGAGGATATTAAAGCTTGAGTTAATGAGGATATTAAAGCTTCCAGAAGTCCTAATTGACTAATTAGTATAATTGGTTAAAAGGGTATTTTTATAATTGGATAAATTAATTAATTAGTTAAATTAATTAATAAAAAAATTAAGTCCAAATAAGGAGGCTTTATAAATGGGTTTAATAATTAAACTTGGACCTAAATTGGGCTAGCACTCAACTGGGCCTAGGTTTAGTTATTAGTTAATCCATCAGAGAATAAATTAAAGTGGAATAAAATATTCCAAGAATGGCCTACCAATCCAATATTTGGTGGCTATTTAAAGGAGGCTTAGGGTTCATTATTTCATAAGAGAAAAATTATAAGAACACCCTAGCCACTGATATTCTCTGCCATATCAAGGAAGAAGTTGTTCTTGATTCCATTGTAGTGGGTTAATTCCCATCAGTGAGAGATCCTGTGTGTATCGATCTAGAGGTATCACACTCGGGGTACTCAGTGAGGATTCAACAAGGAGAAAGAAAATAGCAAAGGAGGCGGTAACCTTTTTTTACTCTTGTTTTGTATTTCATGTTTTTGATACATATATACATGCAATGTTATTTGCATTAAATCGTTATTACCTTGATCATAATGGTACAATTGGGGAGGAAGTTTTAAAATCCAGCCAACTGGGCGCTTCCGCTAAACATTCCTAACCCAACGATTTAAAGCATTCAACTTTTGTATGCTTCTTCTACTTTTGTTTTAAACTGTATTTGGAAGTTTNATGCAAGGAAGGAGATGAGATCTACCTAGGGTTTTTCATCATCTTCTTTTGCTCTTCATGCTTTGGAAGGTTTTGAGGTTTGCTTTCCTTATGATCATGTGTAACTAAACTCTTTATTAGGGATCCAATGTAGCCTAATTTGAAGGCTTAATGTTTTAATAATTCAATCTTATTCTAGATTCATTTATTATGATTTATTCAATCATTAGTTAATATTATTGTGTGACGGCCTTTAATGTGAATTAATAGATTGTATGAGTTAAGATTAGGCAGACGCCATACGCTAGTCTTAAATAATTGGTGTGAATGAATTATTTGTATATGTGCATACACCCTGGCAAATGTGAATTGGTTCTTGATTTCTAGTGCTCTTGGTCTTAATGGGTTTTAAATCATTAGGCTAGACTATATGCCCTAACTAGTTTAGTGTTAGCAATACTAGGTTAATCTCGAACGTCTTACAATAATACCTTAGTTACGAGAGTACAAACCCTAGAAAGTGAATTGAGATAACCATAGAGTGATTAGTGACATAAAGTTGGATAACTATGGTGGAATTGGATACCTAGGTTTTAGTTTATTGGATTTTAAGTCAGTTGAGATTGGTTTTTTGGTTTTTTATTTAGTGTTACTTTATTTTTATTTTAGTTATTAGTTCTTCAGATTTACTTGAATTTATTAGTTTAATTAAGGCATAGTATATTAAGATTAATTGAATGATTACAAATCTCTATGGGATCGACCCTTATTTCTGCACAGTATACTGTGATATTGATTTGTGCACTTGCGATGAATTAAAATTGTTCAATAGCGCCGCGACTTGTGTGGAGGAGAAACAAACCCTAGGTTCTTTTGCTGAGTTTTATTCGGATTTTCTTAGTTTAATTCACCCAATATTATTCCAAAATTTCCCTAGAAGCCTAGCACTATAAATAGATGTCCTTAGCAATTTAAGAAAGGGAGGAAAGAATAGAGAAAAAGAAAGAGGAGCTACAATTTTGAAGAAGAAAGTTGTCTACTTTTGAGAGCTTTGGATCATCAACCAGAGAAGTTTTCTTTTATTCTTTATAGATTTCATGTCTTTCAATCTGTCAAATGTTATTTCTCTTCATTTAAATATGAACTAATTTTCTTTTGCTGGGACTTTGATATAGTCTCTCCGTGGCGATTTGAATCCTTAATTTATGTTATTGAAGTTTTTATTAATCTTTGTTGAGTACGCATCACTGCACTTATTGCTTTTTAATGACTAATCACCGTTTGAATGATTTGTTGCGCATGTTGAGAGCGAGCAATAATGCGTGTGAATTGCTTCTTGTGATGTGTGCCATGAATTGAACGAAAGACAGAGATGTGCCAACGTGATTTGTGCGAAAATACTATAGAACTTAATGTGCTCGTATGTTTTTTTTTTTTTTTTTTTTTTTTTTTTTTTTGGAATCTTTTGTAATCAATTGGAGAGGAAGGACTTTCAAAAAGAAATCAATGATATTTGGCAATTTATGTTAGTTTATGTGCCCTAAAGCCAATGATAGATGTAAGGTTGGGGAAACATTTATATAAACTTTAATGTTTTATCATTAATAAAATGACGATTATTCTACGCTACTTTAAGTCATCTATATTTAATTAAGTTGCATATGTCCCTGAGCTCGTTCTAAAAAGAATTATATTTTCAAAGAGTTTGAGAATATGGGTATCAAGATTCTTTCATGTGACTCGCTCTTAAGTATGTTCCTGATCAGATGTGATAATAATCGGAGGCAATATTATAGCAAGATCAGCATTACCATGTGCTGCCATTGATTAGCATGAGATGTTGATGGTTGGGTGATGAGACTCATATCATAAGGGCATGAGTAATGAGGTGATTTATTAGATAATGAAGCATCAAATGTGACCACTGAACGATTGATCAAATTGGTATAATATCTTCAGTCAATGATCATCGTTATTTGCATTAGTGTCACTTAATCCCTAGACCTGAGATGCTCCCATGTCTTGTGCAGGGAGCTCATGGTTCTTCAGTACGTTATCACTAGATTGTTTATATCTAGTGTGTAGTGCTTGTTGGTCATGAGTTAATTATGTACAGTTATGCGTATTCAATAAGGAATCTGATGGCTCGAATATTACAAGCTTGTGTGTTCCAAGGGATCAACGAATGTGGAGGAAGTCTTTGGCCAAAGCATTTGTGTTTTATGAATAGTTTTATAGAAACACAATTCCACATTTAAGATGATCCGAATTATGTGATCAATTTAGGGATTTGACTATACCATAGTCTTCACTTGATTGGAACACAACATCGGAGGGAATGAGGTGACATGACTGAAACACTCAATTTTACAGGTTCATATGATCCCACTTCATTCATTGATTGGGGATCATGATATACTGCTAGGTGTCACTCATGGTCCGTAAGGAAGATGGATATCAAGAATTGATATTTACCTTACTACCAATCAATAAATGAACCTAGAAATTCTAGGTCACACACATTATGGATTTTTAAGCTTGATGGGAATCGATGATTTTTTTTATTAAATAGTTAATGAGGATATTAAAGTTTCCAGAAGTCCTAATTGACTAATTAGTAGAATTGGTTAAAAGGGTATTTTTGTAATTAGATAAATTAATTAATTGTTGATTAATTAGTTTAATTAATTAATTAAAAATTAAGTTCAAATAAGGAGGCTTTATAAATGGGTTTAATAATTAAACTTAGACCTAAATTGGGCTAACACTCAACTGGGCCTAGGTTTAGTTATTAGTTAATCCATCAGAGAATAAATTAAAGTGGAATAAAATATTCCAAGAATGACCTACTAATCCAATATTTGGAGGCTATTTAAAGGAGGCTTAGGGTTCATTATTTCATAAGAGAAAAATTATAAGAAAACCCTAGCCACTGATATTCTCTGCCATATTAAGGAAGAAGTTGTTTTTTATTCCATTGTAGTGGGTTAATTCCCATCGACGAGAGATCATGTGTGTATCGATCTAGAGGTACCACACTCGGGGTACTCAATGAGGATTCAACAAGGAGAAAGAAAATAGCAAAGGGCGGTAACCTTTTCTTACTCTTGTTTTGTATTTCATGTTTTTTATACATATATACATGCAGTGTCATTTGCATTAAATTGTTATTACCTCGATCATAATGGCACAATTGGGGAGGAAGTTTTAAAATCCAGGCAACGGGGCGCTTCCGCTAAACATTCCTAACCCAATGATTTAAAGCATTCAACTTTTGTATACTTCTTCTATTTTTGTTTTAAACTGTATTTGGAAGTTTTTATTATTATATTTTTTTTTTCTTCTTTGCATGAAATTAAGTTTGGTTATTTTTTTTTTTTCCCCTTATGATGCAGTGTCTTTTTTACTTAATTCTTTTTCTCTTTAATTATTTATTGAGTTTGAAATCATTAAAACTTCAAGCGTTTGTAACTTTGATTTGTTATCCTCTTTTTTTTTTTTTTTTTTTTAACTCTTTATATGGTTTTATTCGGGTTTAAAAATATAAACCAAATTTAAATCAGGTAAACCCGAACCGAACCGACAAGTCCCCACCCCTATAGATAGTGAACATTCTAATAGAAGAAGCTTGGAGGAGTGGCATATGCCAGATTGTTGTTGAAACACTATAAACCTTTGTTAACCCTTATATCTCTTATTTATACAATTAATTGTTTATTAACTCATATTTTATCACACATAATTGTTTGCCACATAAGAATTGCATTGAAAAGACTCCAAGTCGCTAATAGACAAAAATTTGTGCATATAATGAAAAAGGGACATTAGGTTGTTGAAAGACTTAGTACTAGTTTCATATTGTTGTAGCTTTGGCTTTAATCAATTTTTTCCTCAACACTAGAAATAATTAGCTTTGAAAATGTTTAGTAAATGTCACTTTTATAATTGCTATGATTTTCAAAATTGTGTATAAATGTTTTTGGTAAATTAGATTTTGAAATTATTGTTTTATGTATAATGACCAAAGAATATATTTTATTTCTTAAAATATTTTTATAATTGATAAGCATTTAAAGATTGTTAAAATAATTTATATAAAAAAAATTATTAATTAATTTAAAAAAATAAAATATTAAATTTGGTCAATGGTTGTCAATCATTGGTCAACACTTGTCAAACCAATGTTGATCGATGGTCAAAGTTAATCAATGGTGGCACATTGTAGCCATAGCCAGTTCCATTGGGACGAGAAATTCTCGATCCAAGATTATTGTGATTTAACCAGATTTTGACGCTAATTTAGGCCGCAAAAGGTGGTTGAATCTTTTGTCACCTCCTATGGCCAAATCAAGCATCTCAATCTAGTGGAATCATCGAATTTTTTCAGACGGAAGTTTTCGATCCCATCAAGACCAATTTTGGCTTCAAACAGTCATTGTTGACCATTGGTTAATGGCAATTTGATCGACATTGACAGTAATTAATGGTAGTTATCCACCATTAGTGGTACCAATAACCAAAAGTATTTCTATATTTTTTTATTTATAAATAAATTATAAAATTATTTATTAAATGTTGATTTAAAGTTTATTTTATAATTTGAAGAATTGTGTATGGGTATATTTGTCAATTTAAAATGTAAAATCAGCTTTAAAAGTAATCTAATTTTTAAAAAGCTACCCATCCTAGCTTTTAGAATGCTTTTATGGAAATAATTATTTTATAATCAGCTTCAAAATTAATCTATTTTAAAAGTTGTTTACCTTACTTTTGTTTTGTAGTGTAAAAAATAATTGATTATTTTGTAAGCTATAAAAATCCCAAACACAATTCCTAATAAACACAATTCTTAAATAATTGATTTTTAAATGTTGCTAAGTTTGGTTAAATAAAAAGAAAAAAAATCTCCTGAGGTTTATAAAATAATAAAAATCCACCTATGTTAAATTTTAGGTCTTAAAATAAAAGGTTGAAAGGCAAGTACGTAAATATTCATTAACTTAAAATAGTATAATTCTTAATAGCTTACTAACGGTTCATTAACGACATAGAACTTTTTTGTTATTTTGGAAATCTTGGCGAGATTTTCGTTATTTATCAAACCTTAGGGTGTTGAGGTTAGTTTTAACCCAATTTTTTAATTTATTTTGTAAGTTTATAAGATTTATTTCTTAAAGTGCGTTTGGATCATATAATATTTTATAATAAGAGAATGTTATATTAATAGAAAGATAAATCACTTTAAAAATTACTGGGAATGTTTAGGAAATATGTTTGGTTGGTTCGAATAAATTAGTGAGTAATATGTTTGATTGAGAGGACAAATTGGTGGATTTGTTATATAAATTACTCAACTATCTTCCTTTTTAAATATTAATATAATATTTTTTTTTTGAATAATTTCTTTTAACTCCCTACATATGAAATTTTGCAAAAACACCTTAGTCATATAAAACTTTAATTTGTAGTAAAATCACCCCCACCCACCCCAAGCCACTACCGGCAGCCAGCCACCGCCCTTGGCCGTCGTCAAAAGTCGACAGAATGACTCACGACTGGTCGACGGAATGGTGCACAATTGGTTATATATGGTCGGTCGTGCGCCAACAAAGCCATTTCCGACCATGGATCTTCACAACCAAAGATGTGGCTGTGAAACAGCGACTGTTTCATGGCTAGATCTGTGGCCGTCTCATGGCCATATCTTTGGCCGTGAAACAACCATAGAAACGGCCAGATCTGGCTGTTTTCGGTCATGGATCTGTGATCCATGACTAGAAATGGCCTTACAGGCACATAACCTACTAGATCCCGCGGGTCGTCTGCCATTACGACTACTGATTCAGGCAACTGGCGGTGGTGGCTAGCAGTCGACGGTGGTCTTAGGTGGCTGGGGATATTTTGTTAACTTTTAAACTTTTTTGTGGCTGAGGTATTTTAGCTAAATTCTCAAATGTAAGAAGGCTGGGTAATGGTTATTTGGTAGACATTTGAAGGTCATTGTGTCTGAAAATGTACTTAATTAAGGGCAAAATAGGTATAAAATTCAGATTACCTGGTAATCTTTAAATAACACCTCAGGGGGAGAGTATCGGATTACCCCCAACATTAACAACAATAATCACTATTTGTAATGAAAGATACCCGTAATATTTTATTACTTACAAACCAAACAACGGAATCTTGCAAAATAAACGAAGATTACCCCCGTTATCTTATATGACCCCGATCCAAACGCACCCTTATTAATACCAAAAATACCCCTACATAGTTTAATAGTGGGTAGCAACAGTTGTTTGGCAAGGACCTATTCTATCACTTTCTGATTTCACTAGACAAAAGTGTCACTTTCCCTAAACCATAGGGATGAAAATGTTATTTAACTCCACTTTTATGTTTTATTTGCGGATAAAATGTTGTGACTAAAATATTTGTATTTTTTAATAAAGATTTCTAAAGCACCTATTATATCAAAAAAAAAAAAAAAATTGATATCTTGAGATATTATTTTCACATTAATTTATCGAGTGGTTCTATTGGCCCATCATCCAATTGAAAATCACAAACTATCTTTCATGAATATATGCCCAGTCCTATATGAAAGATTATACAGAAGCTTCCTCTTCACCACTATAGATGGTTAATTAAGTTTATGAATTTATCTTCTTTTACACATTTACCCTTTAATAAACAGTTGGTGTTTGAGATAAAATAATTGAGATAAAATAAGTGGGTTCAAATATCACATCTCTTAATTAAATCAATAACAGTCTAAGGGTGGTTTTGGGTTTGTTGTAGCTTCTCAAATAATCACTTATTTCATAATCTATAATCTAAAAAGTGTTTAATAAACTAATTTGAAAAGTGATTATTCAACAAGCTGATGTTGAAATAACCTATTTTATAAAAAATTCCAAAAGTAGGTATTTATAGCTTTTAGAATTCGAAAACTACATTTGAAAGGTTAACTAAAAAAACACCCTAAAATTAACTTAAATCATGACTTTTTTTTTTTTAATAAAAGCATTCAAAAATAAAATAAATCCAATTATTGCCTGCGGTTAGGGATGTCAAAATGNTTATTCAACAAGCTGATGTTGAAATAACCTATTTTATAAAAAAATTCCAAAAGTAGGTATTTATAGCTTTTAGAATTCGAAAACTACATTTGAAAGGTTAACTACCAAAACACCCTAAAATTAACTTAAATCATGACTTTTTTTTTTAACAAAAGCATTCAAAAATAAAATAAATCCAATTATTGCCTGCGGTTAGGGATGTCAAAATGTCCCATAAGTGGAGCCCCACCCTAATGGGTTGGATTTGGATAGTAAGGCTCCGTTTGGTTCACTTTTTTGCATTTTTTAGAAAAGTTTTTTGAAAAAAGTTAAAAAAATTTGAATTGGGCGGGTATTACGATGTAGGATTTGAAAATTAATAAAATACCCCCTATGTTTGTTTATTTACTAAACACCCCTATAATAAAACTTTGAAAGTTAACAAAAACACCCCCAACCCACCCATTGAATAATCACAGCCAGTCACCACCGCCGGAGGGTGGCCGGAGTCGCCGTATCGGTGCATGACCGGCTGGAACTTGCCGGTCGTGCATCGATATGGCATTTGCTGGCTAGATCTACGGTGGATCTGGTCATTGACGGCCAGATCTGGCCGCATTTGCTCGTCAACGAAAGCTAAAGATACGGTCATCGTTGATGGTCAACGACGACCATATGTTGGCCGTCGTTGACGTCTGGTTACGTCCAAAGATCTGACCGTTCTTTGCCTTAGATCTGGCCTTTTTCGACCAGATCTACCGTGGATCTGGCCGAAAAAGGCTAGATCGGCATACTACCGACCAGATTCAGCAAGTAGTGCGCCATTATATCAGATTTCGGCCAACTTCCGACAGTGGTGGCCGAAATCTGGTATAATGTGGGTTTAGGAGTGTTTTTGCAATTTCGAAAAAAATATTTAGGGGTATTTAATTAAATTAACAAATTTAGGGGATTTAAAAAAAGTTGAATAATATTAGATAATATTGTGAGTTTTTGAGCATTTTACTATTTAACTTTTTTAGGAATACTAATAATAGTATTCGCAAAAACCAACCAAACGGAGCCTAAAATTTTGGGGTGGGTTGGATTTGGATTTGAATATCTTCATCCAAATTATTTTGGGGCAGACGTGAAAATGCTAACTTTAACACCGACCTACTCCATTCACCCCAAAAATATATAACTATGAATAAATAATTGTATTCAATATTTAACATTAAATTTACAGATTTATTTAAATTAGGTCATATTATTTACTTTTTTTTCAAACAAAAGAAAACCCTTGCCATCACAACCTTATTCCTCCATTGAATTACTTCAAGTTGATTTCTTATCATCTTCTACACTTGTGTATCTGGAAATAAGGTATGTAATTAAATTGTTTAATGTATAATTACTATCATCATATATTTTATTCAACTTTATAATGTATGAACATTAATTTTGTATTAAATTTTTTCTTTTACATTGTCCAAATAATTAGTTTTTATGAATTATGATTTTACGTCATTTGGAATTAGATTTATTATAAAATTATAATTCAATTTAATATTATTTTATTTTTTCGTTTATGATTTGCTTGTGTAATTTTTGTAGTCGAAGTATTAAATTTTGAATAAAAAATTTATATTAGATAGTTAAAAAGTATTATTTTTCATTTTAATTAATTTATTCGAAGAAATAGTTTATATATATTGTGTTAGACTTAACTTTATATATATATATATAATGGACCAAATAGGACGATCCAAGGTTTTCCTTAAAAAAAATACCCAAACCCAAACCCACCCCATTTTTAAGAATGGATAACGGTGTGGATTTAGATATTCATAAAATAGATGGGCATGGGCATGGATTTCTTAGCATCCAACCCAACCCGTCTCATTGACATCCCTATCAATGGTGGTCGACTGTCATTGTCAGAAAATTCTCTAACAACAAGTGAGTCGACATCACTAACATGATTGTATTGCCGCCAATTCATCTAGGCAACCATGTTGGCGGTGTCGTCAAAACAAGCGATGTTTGGTTGTCGTGGTATTTTTGCTTAAAAGTAAATATTAAAAAAATTAAAATAGAGATCTCTCTTGGATAAAGGCAGAAAATTTCATACCAAAAAGGCCTAAATAGTTTTGATGAATCCGAACTAATGAAAAGGCATATATAGATTGGGTTAAGAGCGACTACTCAATTCAATAGACATTGGATATTGAGCCCAAACACAACAAGATTGAAGAAAAGTGGGCCTTGGTTTAATTTGAACTTAATAAAGCCTCGCCCATAACCCTATTGTAGATATGCGATTGCCATCAACCTGATTTTTATTCAGATTATGATTGATAATATAGAAGTAAAAAGCTTTTGGTAAAGTGATTAGACAACGAAATCTTCTATTGATTATCAGGACACGTGTCACTCTTGTAACTTGTTTGGTTTGGTGTAACGCACCATTAAATTAGTTACCTATGATCTATAAATATGTACAGTAATTGTAAAATAATTAAATAGGACATGTAAAATCTTTATTTCATGTGCCTATCTCGTGAATGGGCCCTTTTTTGTTGTATCATACAAACCTTTAACACATTGTAAAACTCTCTCTTAGTTAAGTTTAATTAAACGTATGGGATTGAGATGAAAAGCCCTAATTTCTTTTTAGTATATTAACATTAATGGAGTTAGTTTAATTAATGAAGAGTAAACAATTCTCCGTTCACATTATGAAATTCCAAAAAATTTCTTGGTCTCAAGATACACCTATATTTATACACACTTATTTTAACCAAAGATTTTGATAATCATGGAAATTTGACTGTTTTTCTCATGTCGTGATTAAACCGACCATTAGTAAAAGTAATAGTTGTGTGTAAATATATTTGATTAATAAATATTAAGCAACTTGGTGAGATAAAATATTCTGTACAATTAAACAGTCCAATAAAATAATGAAATTAAACAATTAATTTGATAGCTATTCTTTCTCATGTCCACACCACCTTAAAATATATTAAATTAACATTACAACGATTAAGTTGTAATTATGTTATTTAATGCACAATTAATAAGCTCTTCAATAGACGCATGCCAGGAAATTAAAAGACCAATTTTAGATGTTTTTTTTATTTTTGGTTTTTTAGTAACTAAGGTATCCGGGCCAGTTTACGCCCTACCTCAACTAATCTTTAGGTTCAATAAACACCTTACAAGCCCAAAAGACTAGGTAAGTCAAAATGTTTTAGGACGATATCAAGGTTTGAACCAAAGAAATAATCTCAAGGTTTGAACCTAAGAACTTAAAGAATAGAACAAACTTTTTTGACCACCAGACCAATCCTTGAGGGTTTGAACAACTGAGTAAATCCTTTTAATGACCACCTCTATAGTTCTTAGGGGAACTCGACTAGGCACCCATGTTGGAAGTGATACTTACATATTTTATTGTTATGTGTGATTTTTCCACCAACTCAGAGTATTTGTGAGGTTAAGCCCGATCCAAACCAGCTCGATTCTACTGATTGTCTGACTCAGCATAAGCTCATCGAGTTATAGCTCGACCTACACAAGCTAATCACGACCAATCTTGGCAGTTGTTCAAGCAATTCACAGATAACTTCAGATCCCGAATATCTCTGGAAGGATCGATCAACAGCAACATTGTGCAATCACAATGCCCAATCGCAGAATATTAAGAGTTACATTTTAACTTAATTGTAATCTTTATTTCGCTATTTCCTTTGCATAAACTTTGTATATAAACCCCCTCCACAGGAGAAGGGGTTGATAAATTATTTTAGGATTGTTATTGTAAGCTCTCACATCAAATACAATAATAGGATTTAGGCTCAAGAGTTTAGCTCGCCGAACCACTTTAAAAATCTCTTTACCATTACTTTACTGCACTGATTATTTATTCTTTTTTGGTTATCCGTAATTATGTACACATCAGTTTTTATCCCATTAGTCAATCGGATCACTCTAATTGGTGTATTCTTGCATTAGCATTATATATATTTATTTTGCTTTTTAGAAGATGGTTGATTTAATTCATCCTAAAAGCATAGTTAATGAAGTGAAAATTCTCCAATGTCTTCCACATTTCTTTTCTTATGATTCATATTACAAAATTGTCTATTGAAATATGTATATAGTGGCTTTCACTAATAGGGTAACCAAATTTGCGAGTTGATATTAACCTTTTTCCATATATTTATTTCAAGTGTTTATTTTTGTGTAATGAGGAGGTTTAGCCCAAAGCCATTGGGCACACCAAACCAATATCTCTCTCTTTCACCAGCTGGCAAACATTTGATGCTTTAACTACCTGCATTTGTCAACCTCAACCATACATAATTTATTAATTCAAAAAATATGCATTATTTTCAATTACTTGTTGCTTTGAAAAATGCTGGTATAATTCATCATTTTTTTACATGGTTATTAGCAATAAACACACCGCGTCGATTTGATTAAAAATATTCAATAAAGTAATTATCATATATATCATTGTGTTAATGTAATTTGATATTATTTTGATTGTTCTTGGTATTGAATTAGTTTTATTTTTAGTGCTATAGAGTATGGATAAGACTCCAATTGTTTCTGCTGTTCAGATTAACCCGCGAAGCGTCAACTCCCTTCTTAATTAAATTGCTTTGCCTTAGGTTTATCACTTACTTTCATGCTCTCAACAGTCAACACTATATTATTTTTTTATCCTTTATTGTCAGTAAGTATCAGCTCAGTCTATTAATTTGGTAATTGGTATAAATATTTTAAATAATACATGGGAGTGGGAGAAACCTGCCTATTTCAGAAACTATTTTTTGAAACCAAGTCAAATTCCTACTTTGTGAGCTAGTGCTCTACTTAAACAGCATGCTTCACCCCTATGCACAGTCTACTCATTTGACCACTTCTCATTCTGAATGTGTCAAATTCTTGTTTGACCAACCATAATATTTTTTAATATATAAAAATTCGCAAAATCATTTGTGTTAATTAAATAGTCATGTTTAATAACGTTAGAGGAAAACATTGGTTCCAGTGTCTCACGGAGAAATTGGCGCGCCGCTGTATTCAATCAATCTCTCTCATGTGAAATGACTTTCAGGTTTGGCGCCAAGTCTTAACGGTCAAAAGCAATCCCAGGCGGGATTTTCAAAAAAGTTAGCCGGATAATGAGGTGTCATCTACATCACCCTTTCGTTTGCTGCTAAAAGCCGCTCTATTTATTCTCCAATTATTCCCGCTCTCCACGTCAACCACTGGGTCCTTCTTTCCCAACCCGTTATCCATCTAGATTTTCCCTTGCACATGGTCCCACCCGCGCCTGATTTGGCGGGAAGATCACTGCTTTCCCGCCCAGAGTTTTTTAACAATTACAAACTTCATTCTTCAAATTTGGTGGGGCGGCGTTAGTTTAGTTAGTGGTACGCACGTTTTGGAGTTTAAAGTATTGTTCACCACGAGGCAAAGATTTTGAGAGCCATCCTGGTGATGACCGAGAGGCTAAACGGATTATTTATGTTTGTGTCACTGTAGAGACGGCGTGTGGTGATGCCACGTAGGAGGATTTAGTGGTAGAGACAAAATTAGCGCTTAAAATTAACTAACTAGTTTAGTTAACGTGGTTTCGGACAGGCCTGCACGTGATCGTCAGATAATGGGGCCTACATGTTTGTGGCGTTGAGCTGTGTTCATGACAGCATAAGTTGTGAGTTCAAAACGTGTCCAGCTTTTTAAGGGTTTAAATGTAACCCATGTGTTAGGAAGGAAGACAAAGACATAAAAGTTCGAGAGCGTGCCTCCACGACTACGTCCAAGTCACGCGTCCATTTTTTGTTCTACCGACCAATTCAATGCATCCACCTTCTTTTCGACCGACTTTTTTTTATAAATTTGTAAAGACAAATTGATTGTTTCTATAATAATCTCATGAAAAATGAATTAGCGTAAAAGATGATTGATTTCTCAGTGCAAATAATTATTGTAAAAATACTATATGTAGAAACTTTTGAGTTGATTAAAAAAAAAATTTAAATACATTTCAATTCATTTTAATCAAGCTTGTCTTCAAAAATTTCATGCTTTCTTAATGAATTTACATATTATGAGAGCTTGTTGATAAGAAGATATTTAATAAAACTGAATTTGGATAAATCTTTATAAGAAATTATAGTAAAGATTTTTACCAATTCTATCAGGTTATAATGTATTATTAATAATTGTTTTTTATGAACATAAATTCAAATTCTTTACTATTAATCACATTACGATTCTAATTTGACTTTTTCCTTTTATATATATTGATTTTCTCTCATAAAAATATAATTATTCATTTTCTCCTAAGTGTTGACCTAAGTTAGCGTTCTCTTTTAAAAATAAATCTGCTAAGTGATTAAAGTCGAATGTGCTTATACACAACTCGATCTAATGTATGAGAATGAATCTTCTATATCACACCTTATATATGGAAAAGTATTATTTGATCCGTATATCTTTTAAGAATTAGATGCTAGAAGATGGATTTACCCCTACCCCTGAAAGGATAAAAATTTTGGAACTACGGGGATGGTAAAAGTAGTAATAAATCCCTAATTAGGAAGGGTAAAGAGCAAAGATACACCGAAAAGTACAAGAAAACCGGCTTGAAAAAGTGACAGAGGAAAAGCCGATACGAGCGGTGTTGTCACGTGTGGATGTCATAATTTGAGTCGGCAAAATCACAACTTAATTAACAAGCTATAATGGGACCCACCATTTTGCCAGATGGACTGACCCTTCCCGTTGATGAAGCATCAACCATTCTATTGAGTCGAACGCACGCAAAGTACACTTCACTTACAGACGTGGCATCGGAGCTGGAAATTTTAACCAACCAGAGTTGAGGATCAAAAGACACGTGGCTTGACGCTGGTTGACCTTGCTCGTGTAATTCCTCCTTTTAGAAGGGGTGGACGCGTGGTTTAAAATTTAAAAAATATTGTAGGCATATAAAAAAGGGAGTGAGAGAGTTAAAGAAGAAGGCGTGGTTTGCGTTGCGCTTGCATAGAAGAGAGATAAATAAATTTAGTTTGGTAATTGGGTTTTTCAAGAGAAAACAAAACAAGAAAATTGGAGAGAAAGAGTTTGGTGGGAGTTGATAAAGCGATTTGGTCGAAGAATTGAAGAAGGGATTTAAAGCTATAGTTTTTAGAGGATCTGGTATTTGATTTGTTCTGTTATCTTTCTTGTTCATTCTTTCATACTTTCCTGCCTTATTAAAGGTGGAAATACAAGGCTTGTTGAAATAAAGAGAAACAATGGAGTGGCACACTTGTTTAGATGAATACGAGAAGCTTGTTATCAGGATGAACACTCCCAGGTTTGTTCATTGTTTCTTGAAATCAAACTTTTAAGTTCACTAATTGTTTCGGGGTTCTCTCTCTCTCTCTTTTTTTTTTTTTTTTTAAATTATTTCTAAATTTCTTTCTTTAAATTTTTCTTACAAAAATTCATGGCCTTTAGTGCTGTACGAGATCTGGCCATGAAAATCAAGACTTGTATCAAAGTATAATCACGAAAACTAGTCTAATTAACGAATATTTTAATATTTGTCTGACTTTTCTTCAATTTCTTCTCATCCTTCTAGAATTTAATTTCTTAAATCTTGCTTTAGACTTTTCAAAGATCTCTGTCTTGGGTTGATATTTCTCATACAATCGCTTGAATTTTCAAAATCAAAAAGCAGTTTCACTGACTTGACCTTTCGGTGCTTTTCAGGGTCGTCATCGACAATGCCGTTTGCCCTACTGCGACTCTCGTCAAGGTTAGCTTCCACGAACTGATAACAAAATTGACAAACACACGAACCAGTGTTAATTTTAGTGGCTGAAACTCGGTCATTAACATTAATTTGGTCATTTTTTTTCATAGGTTGATAGTGCTAGAAGACATGGAATCTTGTTAGAAGCTGTTCAGGTTCTCACGGATCTGGACCTTTCAATAAAAAAGGCTTACATTTCTTCTGATGGACGGTGGTTCATGGATGGTAATTTTTTTTTTAATTTTTAATTTTTTTGGTTAGAATTTCTTTGAAAGTAATATTTACACGCTTTTCTTTTTTATGTATTTAGTTTTCCATGTGACTGATCTGAATGGAAACAAATTAACGGACGAAAGAGTTATTCGCTGCATTGAGGAGGTAAATATTATTTATTTTAGAAATTTACATCCAAAAATAATCTTAGAATTAATTTTTGGAATTAATTTTTGGAATTAATTTTTGGAACTAATTGGTGATCAATATTATAGCTGAAAATTTATGTTTTCGTTATGTTTCTGTTATGCAGTCGCTTGGAACCATGGACCATGGAAGAGTTAATGATTTTAGCGGTTTAACTGCACTTGAACTAACTGGAACGGATCGTGTTGGGCTAATGTCAGAGGTTTTTGCAGTATTAGCTGAATTACAGTGTAATGTGGTAGAAGCGAAAGTGTGGACTCACAATGGCCGAATTGCTTCGCTGATTTATGTGAAAGATTGCAATTCAGGATCTCCAATTGAGGACTCACAACAAATTGATAGAATCGAGGCACGCTTAAGGAATGTCTTGAAAGGGGATAATGACATTAGGAGTGCTAAAACGACTGTTTCTATGGAGGTCACTCACACAGAGAGAAGGCTACATCAGATGATGTTTGCAGATAGGGATTATGAGAGGAAGCCCATTTTGAGTCGTTGTACTAATTACCCTGTAGTAACGGTGCAAAATTGGGTGGAAAGAGGTTACTCAGTTGTGAATGTTCAGTGCAAGGATAGGACTAAGCTTTTGTTCGATGTTGTTTGCACGTTGACAGACATGGAATATGTGGTGTTTCATGCTACCATTAACACAACCGGAGATAGAGCATATCTGGTACTTATTGTTTCTTTTATTGTATTATCTGTTAGTTCCTCAAATTTTTGATGATATTAGTTGTCTTATTAACTAAGTATTTCTCAATGTTGTTTCAGGAATTTTATATTAAGCACATTGATGGGACTCCAATTAGTTCAGAACCTGAAAGGCAACGTGTGATTCAATGCCTACAAGCTGCAGTGCGAAGAAGAGCATCTGAGGTATAATTTTGCATTTGTTCTGAGTTGAATAACTTCATTTATAATGTTTGTTTGATCTGCAAATAGTAATGTGCAATTTACTTGTAATGACAGGGTGTGAGGCTAGAATTATGTATGGAAGATAGGCAAGGGCTATTGGCAGATGTGACAAGAACGTTTAGAGAAAATGGTCTTAATATCACAAGAGCTGAAATATCAACAAGAAGCGAGATGGCACTAAACGCATTCTATGTAACAGATGCCATAGGAAACCCTGCTGATCCAAAGATAATTGAAGCAGTTAGACAAAAAGTTGGATTGAGTAATTTGAAAGTGAAGGAATTGCCATTGATATATAATGAAAAGGCAGAAAGTGAAGAGCAAACAGTTGGGGTTGGTGGGACAGTGTTGTTCTCACTAGGGAGTCTAGTGAGAAGGAATCTATACAATCTGGGATTGATAAGATCATATTCTTAAAGTGGGAATTTGGCAGAAGAAGAAGATGATTTGTTCCCTGCACTAGGGTGGTTGGCATATTCTTTCCTTGAGGTTTGGGGTTTGTGTAAATACATGTGAATGAAAAAGGTGGGATTTGGTGATAGTCGAAATTAAGTTGGTTATAGTTGGTGGAATAGATAGACATAGATTGTGGTTGCTCCACCATTTTTATATTAAATATAATATTATTCTTTTTCAAATGCTTTGTTTGAGGGGAAGATTTGAATTATGGCTGGAAGAAGAAGAAGAAGAAGAAGATTAGGTATTATAACAAAACGAGTTTATACACATATGTACATAAACGACTTGAATTTTTATGAGTTAATGGTTGACCTTTTATTTTTTATTCTTGTTCTTGTGCCTTCTCTCCCTTTTTGAGCATGGTAAATAATGGTATTGCGCCGAGCCGCCGACTACTACCGTCCAAACCTAATTAGGTGAATCTCTTACAGCTGGATTAGACCAACTGTCTACGTCTTCACTTCAATGAAATCTAAACCCAGTCAACAAAATGCGCTATCTTTAATTCCTCGTTCATTCTAGATTAACAGGGGACTATATATTGGCGTTAGATTGGGGCTATAGACACCAGTGATTTTTAAATATCAACAGTAATTATTATTGATAATATTGAAGGTAATCTAATTATTTTAATTTTCTTAAATATTATAAAATTATTTAGATAATTTTTTTTGTTACAATTTTATTTTTTATTAATAAAATTTTAGGATAATAATGTTATTATTTTTTAATTTATTTACATGAATCTTGTTTTTACTATTTCATTCAAATTAATTAATTTTTTAGACAAAATTATCTTTAAAATCAAAACAAATTTCAGCTTACCCAAACTATTTTCCACCCCCTTGTTGTCGCTTGTCGCCAGCCAAACCATTATTGGCCATCGAGGGAAGTTGTCGGAAGTCACCTGGAGTCATCGTGAGTAGCCCATCATAACCGGGAGGCCCCGATATGATCATTTTTGACTATATTGATGGTCGAAAAAGCCATATTAGGAGCAGATCTGGCCATTTCTGGCCAAATTGATGGGTCTGGTCATTAACAGTCAGACCCATCAATCTGGTCAGAAATAGCCAGAATAGATCAGGCTATTTCTGCCTAGATCTGCCCCTAATATGGCCTTTTTGGCCATTAGTATGGCCAAAAACGGCCATATCGAGGTCTCCTGGTCATGGTGGGTTGCTCACGGTGACTTCCGGTTGTGGCAGCAGGTGACGGCAGAATGGTTGGGGTGAGTTTGTTATAAATTAAAGTTTTACATAAACGGGGATGTTTTAGCTAAATTTGAAATATTGGGTGTTAAAAGAAATTATTTAAAAATTAATAATAATAATAATAATATTATTATTATATTAATAATATTTAAAAAGAGGGCAATTTAGTAATTTAAATAACATACTCACCAATTTATTCCTCCTAACCAAACATATTAATATAATATACCTACCAATTTATTTCAACTAACTAAACACATTTTTTTAAAGATTCCCAGTAATCTTCAAGGTAATACAAGATTTCAGTAATCTAACATTCCCAGTAATCTAATATTTCCTGAACCAAATGCACCTTAAGGGATACTATTAATTAAGGAACATTTTTTTTTTTATTAAAAGAAAAAGGAACACAAGTTTTAAAATAGCTTAAAAATAGTCAAAACTCCGCAACTTTCCGTAATTATTCTATTTTTTAAACTTACTTTTTTCCATAATAATGTTCATTTCCTTTGTTTTTTAATTCCTGTTATAAATTTTATTTTCTTTTGGTTTTTTAATTTTTATAAAAAAATTTAGTTATTCATTTTTTTTTTTTTTTGCATTTTCTACTAATTTTATTTGAATTTTTTAAATAAATATTAGCGTATGAGCTTTTATGTCTTTTAATCTTTTTCCATAAATTTAATAAAAACTAATAGAGTTTTGTCCCTTTTAAGTTATTTTAAAACTTGTGTCCCTTTTCTTTCAATTTAAAAAAAAAAATGTTATCTCCTAATTGATAATATCCCTATTGTCTTATTTATTTTATCTTACTAAATCTCTGTATGATAATAAATTTAAAAATAAAAACAAAAAGATGATAATAAGTTATCTTCCTTAAATACCGGATTTAAACCCATTCTTGCTCAATTTTCTTATCAAATAAAATTAGGAATCTATAGTCTTTTCTCTTCTGGGTTTTGTCTATTGCCATCAAATCCATAGTTCTTAAAAAACTAGCAAAGACACCCATAATGGTGCACATGTGTAGAGATGAGGCGAGGGGTTATCATTATTTTTACATATGAATCCAATAATATTTAAGCATGATCCTTATTCTTATTATTAAAAACAAAATGAATTCAAATGAAGGGGTGTTAATGTTAAAACTCAAGGTAGAAGGGTACTACTAAATTTTTTCAAGCTCAATGGAGGCATGAGCCCCTCACTTTGCTCTTTAGGGGCTCCGTCCTGGCCAAGAGAGCCATATGTGGCTGCCGCAGTTGGCTAGTTTACGTGCGGCCGTAGCCACCTTTCAATTTAGTGGACAGTTTTAATATCATAAATATCAGATTATAAAAAGGTCATGTAAAGCTCAAATTAAAAGAGGATTGTAATCTGTAAAAGGTGGTTACAAGAGAGACTCTAACCAAAAACTTTGCTAAGACTGAATAAGCTTTCTCCAATTAGACAAACCTTTCGGGGTTTGTTAATGTTGATGCTGATTTTTACACCAACGAATTTTTACGTGTATAATATCAATTGACTGTTCGATGCACGTTGTTCACCACGTGGGCAAGTTTGAGAGCCATCCTGGTGATGACGGAGGTAACGGTATTATTTTGTGTGGACTGTAGAGACGGCGCATGTGTGATGCCACGTAGGAGGAGTTAGGGTAAGACAAAATTAGCGCTTAAAATTAACTAACTAGTTTAGTTAACGTGGTTTTGACAGGCCTGCACGTGATCGTCAGACAATGGGGCCTACTATGTTGTGGCTGTGAGGCTGTGTATGACAGCATAAGTTGTGAGTTCAAAACGTGTCCACTTTTTAAGGGTTTAATGTAACCCATTGTTTAAGGAAGGAAGAGAAGACATAATAAGCGAGAGCGTGCTCCACGACTACGTCCAAGTCACGCGTCAGTTTTGTTCTACCGACCAATTCAATGCATCACTCCGTTTCGCGACCGATTCTTTTTTTTATAAATTTTTGTAAAGACAAATTTGATTGTTTCTATAATAATCTCATGAAAAATGAATTAGCGTAAAAGATGATGATTTCTCAGTGCAAATAATGTAAAAATACTATATGATAGAAACTTTTGAGTGTATTAAAAAAAAAAAAAATTAAATAATTTCAAGTCATTTTAATCAAGCTTGTCTTCAAAAAATTTCATGCTTCTTAATGATTTACATATTATGAGAGCTTGTTGATTAAGAAGATATTTTAATAAAACTGAATTTGGATAAAATCTTATAAGAAAATATAGTAAAGTTTTTACCAAATTCTATCAGTGTAATAATGTATAATTAATAATTAGTTTTTATGAATGAAATTCAAATTCTTTACTATTAATCACATTACGTTTAATTTGACTTTTCCTTCTATATAATATTGTTTTCTCTCATAAAAATTTATAATTATTCATTTTCTCTATAAGTGTTGCTAAGTTAGGTTCCT
Source organism: Pistacia vera (assembly GCF_008641045.1). Lineage (NCBI taxonomy): Eukaryota > Viridiplantae > Streptophyta > Magnoliopsida > Sapindales > Anacardiaceae > Pistacia > Pistacia vera. The sequence continues at coordinate 621,840 of NW_022195726.1, forward strand.
TTTAAAAATAAATCTAAGCACTCAATGAGGTGTTAAAGTCGAATGTGCTTATACAATCGATTAGATGAATAATGAATCTTCTATATCACAACTTTATATGGAAAAGAATGATCGTTTTAAGAATTAGTGCTAGAAGAGGATTTACCCCTACCCCTGAAAGGATAAAATTTTGGAACTACGGGGAGGTAAAAGTAGTAATAAATTCCCTAATAGGAAGGGTAAAGAGCAAAAGTACACCGAAAGTACAAGAAAACCGGCGAAAAAGTGACAGAGGAAAAGCCGATACGAGCGGTGTTGTCACGTGTGGAGTCATATTTGGTCGGCAAAATCACAACTAATAAAACAAGCATAATGGGACCCACCATTTGCCAAGTGGACTGACCCTTCCCGTTGATGAGCATCAACCATTCTATGGTCGAACGCACGCAAAGTACACTTCACTTACAGACGTGGATCGGAGCTGGAAATTTTAACCAACCAGATTGAGGATCAAAAGACACGTGGCTTGACGCTGGTTGACCTTGCTCGTGTAATTCTCCCTTAGAAGGGGTGGACGCGTGTGTTTAAAATTTAAAAAAATTGTAGGCATATAAAAAGGGAGTGAGAGAGGAAAGAAGAAGGCGTGGTTTGCGTTGCGCTTGCATAAGAAGAGAGATAAATAATTTTTTGTAATTGGGTTTTTCAAGAGAAAACAAAACAAGAAAATTGGAGAGAAAGAGTTTGGTGGGAGTTGATAAAGCGATTTGGTCGAAGAATTGAAGAAGGGATTTAAAGCTATAGTTTTTAGAGGATGGTATTTGATTTTGTTCTGTTCTCTCTGTTTCATTCTTTCATACTTTCTGCCTTATTAAGGTGGAAATACAGGCTTGTTGAAATAAGAGAAAAATGGAGGTGGCACACTTGTTTAGATGAATACGAGAAGCGTTATCAGGATGAACACCCCAGGTTGTTCATTGTTTCTTGAAATCAAACTTTTAAGTTCACTAATTGTTTCGGGGTTCTCTCTCTCTTTTTTTTTTTTTTTTAAATTATTTCTAAATTTCTTTCTTTAAATTTTTCTTACAAAAATTCATGGCTTTAGTGCTGTACGAGATTGGCCATGAAAATCAAGCTTGTATCAAAGTATAATCGCGAAAACTAGTCTAATTAACGAATATTTTAATATTTGTCTGACTTTTCTTCAATTTCTCATCTTTTAGAATTTAATTTCTTAATCTTGCTTTAGACTTTTCAAAGATCTCGTCTTGGGGTGATATTTTTCATACAATCGCTGAATTTTCAAAATCAAAAAGCAGTTCACATGACTTGACCTTTCGTGCTTTTCAGGGTCGTCATCGACAATGCCGTTTGCCCTACTGCGACCTTCGTAAGGTTAGCTTCCACGAACTGATAACAAAATTGACAAACACAACGAACCAGTGTTAATTTTAGTGGCGAAACTCGGTCATTAACATTAATTTGGTAATTTTTCATAGGTTGATAGTGCTAGAAGACATGGAATCTTGTTAGAAGCTGTTAGGTTCTCACGGATCTGGACCTTTCAATAAAAAAGGCTTACATTTCTCTGATGGACGGTGGTTCATGGATGGGAATTTTTTTTTAATTTTAATTTTTTTTTTTTTTTTTTGTTGATTTCTTGAAAGTAATATTTACACGCTTTCTTTTTATGTATTTAGTTTTCCATGTGACTGATCTGAATGGAAACAAATTAACGGACGAAAGAGTTATCGCTGCATTGAGGAGGTAAATATTATTTATTTTAGAAATTTACATCAAAAATAATCTTAGATATTATTTTGGAATTAATTTTTGGAACTAATTGGTGATCAATATTATAGCTGAAAATTTATTTTTCGTTATGTTCTGTTATGCAGTCGCTTGGAACCATGGACATGGAAAGAATTAAGATTTTAGCGGTTTAACTGCACTTGAAATAACTGGAACGGAGGTGTTGGGCTAATGTCAGAGGTTTTTGCAGTATTAGCTGAATTACAGTGTAATGTGGTAGAAGCGAAAGTGTGGACTCACAATGGCCGAATTGCTTGCTGATTTATGTGAAAGATTGCAAATCAGGATCTCCAATTGAGGAATCACAACAAATTGACAGAATCGGGCACGCTTAAGGAATGTCTTGAAAGGGGATAATGACATTAGGAGTGCTAAAACGACTGTTTCTATGGAGGTCACTCACACAGAGAGAAGGTACCAGATGAGTTTGCAGATGGGATTATGAGAGGAAGCCCATTTTGAGTCTTGTACTAATTACCCTGTAGTAACGGTCAAAATTGGGTGGAAAGAGGTTACTCAGTTGTGAATGTTCAGTGCAAGGATAGGACTAAGCTTTTGTTCGATGTTGTTTGCACGTTGACAGACATGGAATATGTGGTTTCATGCTACCATAACACAACCGGAGATAGAGCATATCTGGTATATTGTTTTTTTATTGTATATCTGTTAGTTCTCAAATTTTGATGATATTAGTGTCTTATTAAATAGTATTCTCAATGTTGTTTCAGGAATTTTATATAAGCACATTGATGGGACCAATTAGTTCAGAACCTGAAAGGCAACGTGTGATTCAATGCCTACAAGCGCAGTGCGAAGAAGAGCATCTGAGGTATAATTTTGCATTTGTTCTGAGTTGAATAACTCATTTATAATGTTGTTTGATCTGCAAATAGTAATGTGCAATTTACTTGTAATGACAGGGTGTGAGGCTAGAATTATGTATGGAAGATAGGCAAGGGCTATTGGCAGATGTGACAAGAACGTTTAGAGAAAATGGTCTAATATCACAAGAGCTGAAATATCAACAAGAAGCGAGATGGCACTAAACGCATTCTATGTAACAGATGCCATAGGAAACCCTGCTGATCCAAAGATAATTGAAGCAGTTAGACAAAAGTTGGATTGAGTAATTTGAAAGTGAAGGAATTGCCATTGATATAATGAAAAGGCAGAAAGTGAAGAGCCAACAGTTGGGGTTGGTGGGACAGTTTGTTCTCATAGGGAGTCTAGTGAGAAGGAATCTATACAATCTGGATTGATAAGATCTATTTCTTAAAGTGGGAATTTGGCAGACAGAAGAAGAAGATGATTTGTTCCCTGCATAGGGTGGTTGGCATATTCTTTACTTGAGGTTTGGGGTTTGTGTAAATAATGTGAATGAAAAAGGTGGGATTGGTGATAGTGAAATTAAGTTGGTTATAGTTGGTGGAATAGATAGACATAGATTGGGGTTGCTCCACCATTTTTATATAAATATAATATTATTCTTTTTCAAATGCTTTGTTTGAGGGGAAGATTTGAATTATGGCTGAGAGAAGAAGAAGAAGATTAGGATTATAACAAATATGTTATTTAATGCACAATTAATAAGCTCTTCAACAGACGCATGCCAGGAAATTAAAAGTACCAATTTTAGATGTTTTTATTTTTTGGTTTTTTAGTAACTAAGGTATCCGGGCCAGTTTACGCCCGTACCTCAACTAATCTTTAGGGTTCAATAAACACCTTACAAGCCCAAAAGACTAGGTAAGTCAAAATGTTATTATGACAGATAATCTCAAGGTTTGAACCTAAGAAATAATCTCAAGGTTTGAACCTAAGAACTTAAAGAATAGAACAAACTTTTTTGACCACCAGACCAATCCTTGAGGGTTTGAACAACTGAGTAAATCTCTTTAATGACCACCTCTATTAGTTCTTAGGGGAACTCGAACTTAGGCACCCATGTTGGAAAGTGATATACTTACATATTTTATTGTTATGTGTGATTTTTCCACCAAACTCAGAGTATTGTGAGGTTATAGCCCGATCCAAGACCAGCTCGATTCTACTGATTGTCTGACTCAGCATAAGCTCATCGAGTTATAGCTCGACCTAGCACAAGCTAATCACGACCAATCTTGGCAGTTGTTCAAGCAATTCACAGATAACTTCAGATCCCGAATATCTCTGGAAGGATCAGATCAACAGCAATCATTGTGCAATCACAATGCCCAATCGCAAGAATATTAGAGTTACATTTTAAACTTAATTGTAATCTATTTATTTTCGCTATTTCCTTTGCATAAACTTTGTATATAAACCCCCTCCAACGAGGAGAAAGGGGTTGATAAATTATTTTAGGATTGTTATTGTAAGCTCTCACATCAAATACAATAATAGTAGATGTAGGCTCAAGAGTTTAGCTCGCCGAACCACTTTAAAAATCTCTTTACCATTTACTTTACTGCACTGATTATTTATTCATTTTTGGTTATCCGTAATTATGTACACATCAGTTTTTATCCCGATTAGGTCAATCGGATCACTCTAATTGGTGTAATTCTTGCATTAGCATTTATATATATTTATTTTGCTTTTTAGGAAGATGGTTGATTTAATTCATTCCTAAAAAGCATAGTTAATGAAGTGAAAATTCTCCAATGTCTTCCACATTTCTTTTCTTTATGATTCATATTACAAAATTTGCCTATTGAAATATGTATATAGTGGCTTTCACTAATAGGGTACCAAAATTTGCGAGTTGATATTAACCTTTTTCCATATATTTATTTCAATGTTGATATTTTTGGTCAAATGGAGGTTTAACCCAAAGCCATTGGGCACACCAAACCAATCTCTCTCTCTTTCATCAGCTGGCAAACATTTGATGCTTTAACTACCTGCATTTGTCAACCTCAACCATACATAATTTATTAATTCAAAAAATATGCATTATTTTCAATTACTTGTTGCTATGAAAAATGCTGGATGTAATTTCATCACTTTTTTTACATAAATTATTACCAATAAACACACCACGTCGATTATGATTAAAATATATTCAATAAAAGTAATTATCAATATATATCATTGTGTTAATGTAATTATGATTATTTGTATTGGTCTTGGTATTGTATTAGGTTTATTTTTTAGTGCTAGAGAGTATGGATAAGACTCCAATTGTTTCTGCAGTTTCAGATTAACCCGCCAAGCGTCAACTCCCTTCTTGATTAAATTGCTTTGCCTTATGTTTATCACTTACTTTCATGCTCTCAACAGTCAACACTATATTTATTTTTTTATCCTTTATTGTCAGTAAGTATCAGCTCAGTCTATTAATTTGGTAATTGGTATAAATATTTTAATTATAATAACATGGGAGTGGGAGAAAACATGCCTGATTTCAGAAACTATTTTTTGAAAACCAAGTCAAATTCTCTACTTTGTGAGCTAGTGCTCTACTTAAACAGCATGCTTCACCCCTATGCACATGCTACTCATTTGACCAACTTCTCATTCTGAATGTGTCAAATTCTTGTTTGACCAACCATAATATTTTTTTAATAATAAAAATTCGCAAGAAATCATTTGTGTTAATTAAATTAGTCATGTTTAATAACGTTAGAGGAAAACATTGGTTCCAGTGTCTCACGGAGAAATATGCGGCGCTGCTGTATTAAATCAATCTCTCACCATGTGAATATGACTTCCAGGTTTGGCGCCAAGTCTTGATGGTCAAAAGCAAACCCAGGCGGGATTTTCAAAAAAGTTAGCCGGTTAATGAGGTGTCATCTACATCACCCTTTCGTTGCTGCTAAAAGCCGCACTATTTATTTCTCATTATTCCCGCTCTCCACGTCAAACCCACTGGGTCCTTCTTTTCCCAACTCCGTTATCCATCTAGATTTTCCCTTGCCGACATGGTCCCACCGCCGTCTGATTTGGCGGGAAGATCACTGCTTTCCCGCCCAGAGTTTTTTAACAATTACAAACTTCAATCTTCAAAAGTTTGGGTGGGCGTTAGTTTTAGTTAGTGGTACGCACGTTTTGGGGAGTTTAAAGTATTTTTCACCACGTGGCAAGGTTTTGAGAGCCATCCTGGTGATGACGGTATTATCTATGTTTGTGTAACTGTAGAGACGGCGCATGCTGATGCCACGTAGGAGGAGTTAGTGGTAGAGACAAAATTAGCGCTTAAAATTAACTAACTAGTTTAGTTAACGTGGTTTCTGACAGGCCTGCACGTGATCGTCAGACAATGGGACCTACTATGTTGTGGCGTTGAGCCGTGTTTATGACAGCATAAGTTGTGAGTTCAAAACGTGTCCAGCTTTTTAAGGGTTTAAATGTAACCCATTGTTTAAGGAAGGAAGACAAAGACATAATAAGTTCGAGAGCGTGCCTCCACGACTACGTCCAAGTCACGCGTCCAGTTTTTGTTCTACCGACCAATTCAATGCATCCACCTTCGTTTCGACCGACTTTTTTTTAATAAATTTTTGTAAAGACAAATTTGATTGTTTCTATAATAATCTCATGAAAAATGAATTAGCGTAAAAGATGATTGATTTCTCAGTGCAAATAATTATTGTAAAAATTACTATATGATAGAAACTTTTGAGTTGTATTAAAAAAAAAAAAAAAATTAAATAGATTTCAAGTCATTTTAATCAAGCTTGTCTTCAAAAAATTTCATGCTTTGCTTAATGAATTTACATATTATGAGAGCTTGTTGATTAAGAAGATATTTTAATAAAACTGAATTTGGATAAAATCTTTATAAGAAATTATAGTAAAGATTTTTACCAAATTCTATCAGGTTAATAATGTATTAATTAATAAATTAGTTTTTATGAACATGAAATTCAAATTCTTTACTATTAATCACATTACGATTCTAATTTGACTTTTTCCTTTTATATAATATTGATTTTCTCTCATAAAAATTTATAATTATTCATTTCCTCCTATAAGTGTTGACCTAAGTTAGCGTTCTCTTTTAAAAATAAATCTAAGCTAAAGTGATTAAAGTCGAATGTGCTTATAACACAACTCGATCTAATGTATGAGAATGAATCTTCTATATCACAACTTGTATATGGAAAAGATCCGATATTTTTAAGAATTAGATGCTAGAAGACGGATTTACCCCTACCGCTGAAAGGATAAAAATTTTGGAACTACGGGGACGGTAAAAGTAGTAATAAATTCCCTAACTAGGAAGGGTAAAGAGCAAAGATACACCGAAAAGTACAAGAAAACCGGCCCGAAAAAGTGACAGAGGAAAAGCCGATACGAGCGGTGTCGTCACGTGTGGACGTCATAATTTGGGTCGGCAAAATCACAACTTAATTAACAAGCCATAATGGGACCCACCATTTTGCCAGATGGACTGACCCTTCCCGTTGATGAAGCATCAACCATTCTATTGAGTCGAACGCACGCAAAGTACACTTCACTTACAGACGTGGCATCGGAGCTGGAAATTTTAACCAACCAGAGTTGAGGATCAAAAGACACGTGGCTTGACGCTGGTTGACCTTGCTCGTGTAATTCCTCCTTTTAGAAGGGGTGGACGCGTGGTTTAAAATTTAAAAAATATTGTAGGCATATAAAAAAGGGAGTGAGAGAGTTAAAGAAGAAGGCGTGGTTTGCGTTGCGCTTGCATAGAAGAGAGATAAATAAATTTAGTTTGGTAATTGGGTTTTTCAAGAGAAAACAAAACAAGAAAATTGGAGAGAAAGAGTTTGGTGGGAGTTGATAAAGCGATTTGGTCGAAGAATTGAAGAAGGGATTTAAAGCTATAGTTTTTAGAGGATCTGGTATTTGATTTGTTCTGTTATCTTTCTTGTTCATTCTTTCATACTTTCCTGCCTTATTAAAGGTGGAAATACAAGGCTTGTTGAAATAAAGAGAAACAATGGAGTGGCACACTTGTTTAGATGAATACGAGAAGCTTGTTATCAGGATGAACACTCCCAGGTTTGTTCATTGTTTCTTGAAATCAAACTTTTAAGTTCACTAATTGTTTCGGGGTTCTCTCTCTCTCTCTTTTTTTTTTTTTTTTTAAATTATTTCTAAATTTCTTTCTTTAAATTTTTCTTACAAAAATTCATGGCCTTTAGTGCTGTACGAGATCTGGCCATGAAAATCAAGACTTGTATCAAAGTATAATCACGAAAACTAGTCTAATTAACGAATATTTTAATATTTGTCTGACTTTTCTTCAATTTCTTCTCATCCTTCTAGAATTTAATTTCTTAAATCTTGCTTTAGACTTTTCAAAGATCTCTGTCTTGGGTTGATATTTCTCATACAATCGCTTGAATTTTCAAAATCAAAAAGCAGTTTCACTGACTTGACCTTTCGGTGCTTTTCAGGGTCGTCATCGACAATGCCGTTTGCCCTACTGCGACTCTCGTCAAGGTTAGCTTCCACGAACTGATAACAAAATTGACAAACACACGAACCAGTGTTAATTTTAGTGGCTGAAACTCGGTCATTAACATTAATTTGGTCATTTTTTTTCATAGGTTGATAGTGCTAGAAGACATGGAATCTTGTTAGAAGCTGTTCAGGTTCTCACGGATCTGGACCTTTCAATAAAAAAGGCTTACATTTCTTCTGATGGACGGTGGTTCATGGATGGTAATTTTTTTTTTAATTTTTAATTTTTTTGGTTAGAATTTCTTTGAAAGTAATATTTACACGCTTTTCTTTTTTATGTATTTAGTTTTCCATGTGACTGATCTGAATGGAAACAAATTAACGGACGAAAGAGTTATTCGCTGCATTGAGGAGGTAAATATTATTTATTTTAGAAATTTACATCCAAAAATAATCTTAGAATTAATTTTTGGAATTAATTTTTGGAATTAATTTTTGGAACTAATTGGTGATCAATATTATAGCTGAAAATTTATGTTTTCGTTATGTTTCTGTTATGCAGTCGCTTGGAACCATGGACCATGGAAGAGTTAATGATTTTAGCGGTTTAACTGCACTTGAACTAACTGGAACGGATCGTGTTGGGCTAATGTCAGAGGTTTTTGCAGTATTAGCTGAATTACAGTGTAATGTGGTAGAAGCGAAAGTGTGGACTCACAATGGCCGAATTGCTTCGCTGATTTATGTGAAAGATTGCAATTCAGGATCTCCAATTGAGGACTCACAACAAATTGATAGAATCGAGGCACGCTTAAGGAATGTCTTGAAAGGGGATAATGACATTAGGAGTGCTAAAACGACTGTTTCTATGGAGGTCACTCACACAGAGAGAAGGCTACATCAGATGATGTTTGCAGATAGGGATTATGAGAGGAAGCCCATTTTGAGTCGTTGTACTAATTACCCTGTAGTAACGGTGCAAAATTGGGTGGAAAGAGGTTACTCAGTTGTGAATGTTCAGTGCAAGGATAGGACTAAGCTTTTGTTCGATGTTGTTTGCACGTTGACAGACATGGAATATGTGGTGTTTCATGCTACCATTAACACAACCGGAGATAGAGCATATCTGGTACTTATTGTTTCTTTTATTGTATTATCTGTTAGTTCCTCAAATTTTTGATGATATTAGTTGTCTTATTAACTAAGTATTTCTCAATGTTGTTTCAGGAATTTTATATTAAGCACATTGATGGGACTCCAATTAGTTCAGAACCTGAAAGGCAACGTGTGATTCAATGCCTACAAGCTGCAGTGCGAAGAAGAGCATCTGAGGTATAATTTTGCATTTGTTCTGAGTTGAATAACTTCATTTATAATGTTTGTTTGATCTGCAAATAGTAATGTGCAATTTACTTGTAATGACAGGGTGTGAGGCTAGAATTATGTATGGAAGATAGGCAAGGGCTATTGGCAGATGTGACAAGAACGTTTAGAGAAAATGGTCTTAATATCACAAGAGCTGAAATATCAACAAGAAGCGAGATGGCACTAAACGCATTCTATGTAACAGATGCCATAGGAAACCCTGCTGATCCAAAGATAATTGAAGCAGTTAGACAAAAAGTTGGATTGAGTAATTTGAAAGTGAAGGAATTGCCATTGATATATAATGAAAAGGCAGAAAGTGAAGAGCAAACAGTTGGGATTGGTGGGACAGTATTGTTCTCACTAGGGAGTCTAGTGAGAAGGAATCTATACAATCTCGGATTGATAAGATCATATTCTTAAAGTGGGAATTTGGCAGAAGAAGAAGATGATTTGTTCCCTGCAGTAGGGTGGTTGGCATATTCTTTACTTGAGGTTTGGGGTTTGTGTAAATATATGTGAATGAAAAAGGTGGGATTTGGTGATAGTAGGAATTAAGTTGGTTATAGTTGGTGGAATAGATAGACATAGATTGGGGTTGCTCCACCATTTTTATATTAAATATAATATTATTCTTTTTCAAATGCTTTGTTTGAGGGGAAGATTTGAATTATGGCTGGAAGAAGAAGAAGATTAGGTATTATAACAAAACGAGTTTATACATATATGTACATAAACGACTTGAAGTTTTATTAGTTAATGGTTGACTTTTTATTTTTTATTCTTATTCTTAGCCTTTTCTCCCTTTTCGAGCATGGAAAATTATGGTATTGCGCCGACTACTACCGTCCTAACCTAATTAGGTGAATCTCTTACCGCTTACAGCTGGATTAGACCAACTGTCTACGTCTTCACTTCAATGAAATGTAAACCAAGTCACAAAATGCGCTATCGTTAATTACTCATTCATTCTAGATTAACAAGGGATTATATATTCGGCGTTTGGCTTAGGGTTATAGATATAGGTACTCTTTAAATTTCAATACCAATACCAATAGTGATTATTGTTGATAATATTGAAAGTAATCTGATTATCTTTATTTTTAGGTATTATAAGATTACTTAGGTAATTTTGTTTTGTTACAATTTTATCTTTTTTTAATAAAATTTAAGGATAATAATGTCTTTATTTTTAAATTTATTTACATGAATCTTGTTTTTACTATTTCACTCAAATTAATTAATTTTTTTTGGATAAAATTACCCTTGAAATCAAAACAAATTTCAGTTTACTTAAGTCACCCCTCGTCCCACCTGTTGTCACTTGTCGCCAGCCAAACCACTGTTGGCCATCACAAGAAGTCGTCGGAAGTCATCTGGAGTCATCGTGAGCAGCCCACCGTGACTGGGAGGCCCTGATATGACCTTTTTTGGCCATATTGATGGCCGAAAAGGATATATCAGGAGCAGATATGGCCGGAAATGGCCATAATAAATGGCTAGATCTATTATGGCCATTTTTAGCCAAATTGATGGGTTTGGTCGTTAACAGCCAGACCCATCAATCTGGTCGGAAATGTCCAAAATAGATCATGCCATTTTCGCCTAGATCTGCCCCCGATATGGCATTTTTGGCCATCAATATGACAAAAAAGGGTCATATCGGGGTCTCCTGGTCACGGTGGGTTGCTCATGGTGACTTCCGACAGTGGTTTGCGGTGGCGGCAGGGTGGTGGGAGTGAGTTTGCTATAAATTAAAGTTTTATATAAGCGGGGGTGTTTTAGCTAAATTTGAAATGTTGGGGTTAAAAGAAGTATTTAATAATTAATAATAAAAAATATTATATTAATATTTAAAAAGAGGGTAATTTAGTAATTTAAATAACGTACCCAACAATTTCTTCCTCTTAACAAAATATATTAATATAACATACCTACCAATTTATTCCAACTAACCAAACACAATTTCTTAAAGATTCTCAGTATTCTTCAAAGTAATACAAGATTCCAGTAATCCAACATTTCTTAAACCAAACGTACCTTAAAGGATACTATCAATTAAGGAACCCTTTTTTTTTTAATTAAAAGAAAAAGGAACATAAGTTTTAAAATAGCTTAAAAATAGTCAAAACTCCACAACTTTCCGTAATTATTCTATTTTTTAAACTTACTTTTTTCCATAATAATGTTCATTTCCTTTGTTTTTTAATTTCTGTTATAAATTTTATTTTCTTTTGGTTTTTTAATTTTTATAAAAAAATTTAGTTATTCATTTTTTTTTTGCATTTTCTACTAATTTTATTTGAATTTTTTAAATAAATATTAGCGTATGAGCTTTTATGTCTTTTAATCCTTTTCCATTAAATTTAATAAAAAACTAATAGAGTTTTGTCCCTTTTAAGTAATTTTAAAACTTGTGTCCCTTTTATTTCAATTTAAAAAAAAATATTATCTCCTAATTGATAACATCCCTATTGTCTTATTTATTTTATCTTACTAAATCTCTATATGATAATAAATTTAAAAATAAAAACAAAAAGATGATAATAAGTTATGTTCCTTAAATACCGGATTCAAACCCATTCTTGCTCAATTTTCTTATCAAATAAAATTAGGAATCTATAGTCTTCTCTCTTCTGGGTTTTGTCTATTGCCATCAAATCCATAGTTCTTAAAAAACTAGCACAGACACCCATAATGGTGTACATGTGTAGAGATGAGGCGAGGGGTTATCATTATTTTTACATATGAATCCAATAATATTTAAGCATGATCCTTATTATTATTATTAAAAACAAAATGAATTCAAATAAAGGGGTGTTGTTAAAACTCAAGGTAGAAGGGTACTACTAGATTTTTTCAAGCTCAATGGAGGCATGAGCCCCTCACTTTGCTCTTTGGGGGCTCCGTCCTGGCCAAGAGAGCCATATGTGGCTGCCGCAGTTGGCTAGTGTACGTGTGGCCGTAGCCACTTGTCAATTTAGTGGACAGTTTTAATATAATAAATATCTGATTATAAAAAGGTCATGTAAAGCTCAAACTAAAAGAGGATTGTAATCTATAAAAGATGGTTACAAGAGAGACTCGAACCAAAAGCTTTGCTAAGACTGAATAAGCTTTCTCCAATTAGACCAAACCTTTAGGGTTTACTTGAGAGTTTTGTGGTAGCGGTTATGAGAGTAAATCATTATAGCGGTTTTGAGGATAAACCACCGTAGAGGTTTTGAGGGGTTTTTAGTAGCAGTTTTAAAAACACCCAACTTGTACTTGGGAGTTTATTTTTCAATGGTTCTGACAGTTTTTTTAAATGATAAATTTACATATATATATCCATAAAAATACCCCAATTTAAACATTTAAATGAAGAGAAGTACAAATCAGTAAATTATAATGTTATCTATCTTTCGCTTTCTTCATACAAACACAACCAAACAAAGTTAAAACACTCTCTCTTTTGTTATATCTCTGTTTTCTTTTGGCTTAGAAATCTATGTGCATTAAATAATAACTTTGTTAGCTGAAATTAAGACTTGAAAAATCCATTAGTCTCCTTCATCCCCATTGCTTTTAGAAAGAATTTGTTTTGTTGGATAATTATCATAATAGATCAACATTCAATGAAACAAAGTCCTGTCCACCGACGCAAACTGTTAAACCAGTAAACCTCCTGTTGCTTATCACGTGCTTCTTTGTCCTTTTCACCTTCAACAAGTTAAACAATTTTTGCTTGCAATTCTAAACTTAATCCAATTAAACATAGATTATGTTGCACGAAAGAGGCTCTGTGACTTTTGTTTTAGTAGCAAAGGGATTACTGTGGAAAGGGATTTTTTTGTGATAAAATTTTTAAACCAGCCAAAACATCTCGATTTAGGGCGTTTTATAAACCCCTAAAAAATACACTATACTGGTTTTGAAGGGTTTTTAAACTAGTCAAAATCAGCCCATTAAAAATCTGACAAGTAACGGTTTTTAAACACCTTAAAACCAGTCTAATTAAAAACCCTCTAAAACCAATGAAAAAAAAACTCTCAAACAGATCCTTAGGGGTTTGTTAACATATCATTTGGGATAAATAGTTTTATTGTTTAAAGTGACAATCAAATCTTAAAGTATGATTATACATAATTCATTTAATTAGTCAATTTTTAGGCCGTTCGGGATTGTTATTGTTTATAAATTAAAAAATTTCTAGTTGTTGATTTAGACATATCGTATTGAGATAAGAAATCGGTAAACGATTTTGAATTTTCTTCGTTAGGAAGATCCAATATATTTGGCATATCTTAGGCAGGCTAATGACCAGTTAATATAGATATCCATGATCATTAATTTAATAAGTTAGTCCAAATCAATTATTAATTATAATTAAACTGAAACGGATAACTGATGAAAAGTAGTCAAAGCTGAAAAAATAATATAAGGTTTGGTTGAACGTAAAAACACTTTATTATCGAATATACCAGCAAAATTTGATAAAAGTTTACTTCAATTAATCTCTAGAGTCTATTGAACACTCTTAGATTAGGTGATCCTAAGGTTTAAATTCAAGAACTCAAGTAAAGGAATAAACCTCATTGACCACCAAGTCAATCCCTTGAGATTTAAATTACCCTATTACCCCTCTCTTATGCTCAAATTTTCAAAAGGGCAAACAACTTGATTATTAAAAATTTAAGGCTCCGTTGGCATACTCTTCTTCCACTATCCTATCATAAAAACCCAAAAATGCATTTGGTTTAATATTCTTCAAAATCCAATCCAATTTAACTCAAAACATTAACAATTACCTTTTTCAATAAAAAGTTTTAAAATTAACAAAAATACCCTCATCCACTCGAGCCACTACCACCCATTAGCAAGCATCGTCAGTTGTTGGTGTCACAATGGTGCATGACCGATTGGATCTGGCCAATCGTGCGCCGATCTACATATTTTCGGCTAGATCTACGACCAAAGATCTGATTGTTGATGACGACCATATCTTGGCCATCGTTGACGGCCAAACGACGGTTAGAGATCCAGCTGTCAACGAAGTTTGGCAGTCAACAAAGACCAGATCTGTGGCAGTAGATCTGACATTATTTTATTAGATCCACGATGAATTTAGCTGGAAAAGGTTAGATTGGCGTACGATCGACCAGATTCAACCGGTTATGCGCCATTCCAACAAATTTCAGCTACCTTTCGATGGTGGTGGCCGACTACCGGCAATATGTGAGTGGATGAGACTGTTTTTTTCAATTTATAAACTTTTATTGTTAGGGGTGTTTAGTTAAATTAACAAACCTAAGAGGTTAAAAATAGCCTAATTATCTTTCAAAAATGCTATTAAAAAATGTACAAAAAACTTTTCAAATTTCTACCCTATTTTTCAAAAATACTATTTAAATTAGAATGCTATTCAAAATGACTGACCATTTGGAGTCTAAAAGAGTGGGCAGCAAATTGTACTACATAGAACAATTATATATTATAAATAATTAATATTATGAAATATTTAATTTGGGAAATGGTTAATATTATAGAATAATTTATTTTTGAGTTAATTGGTATTTTAGAACAAATAAATTTTGAATTAATTAATATTAAAGATTTTTTTACTAAAAAAATAAAAATGATTTAATATTAACATTTAAGTAATTAATTAATTTTTATTTAAAATTATTTTAATGGTGGAATTAAATATGATAATACAATAGATCCTTGCTATAGTCATAATGTTGGGATCAATTAAATTTATTATTATGAGGAGTTTATAACTTAATAGAGGTGTAGTTACAAGAATTATTGTTTTGATTCAAAAATTATTTTTTTGATTTCTTATTTTATAATTCATGTTTTAGTAATATTAAGATTTCAATTCATTGTTTTAGTAGTATTAGGATAGTACGAAAATGGATATCAAAGAGTCATTACAGAATTGAGTGACCAGATTCGACAACTTTACTATACTAATCAAATGGATATTAATATCTTCCTTGATTATCCAAATGAGCAACAAATCGTGTATGCTTTAACTAAAGAATAAATCATTATTAGAATTAGACAAGAAGAGGAATGAGATAATCTTGAGGATGATAATGCGGAGTTTCGTGCTAGGAAGCTTTAAACATGTTTGAGAAACTAGAAATATTTTTGATTCAACAAGAAGGTGCCATACTGACGACTTATTACATACCCATAAGATAAAAGATGTGGTAACAATTCTAAAACATAAATCATTGTCTCAAACAACTTTAGATAAATATTTTATTTCATCTTAAACCTTTAATGTAATATAACATATATTTTTTGCAATATACATATAATTATAACTATGTAGAGGCAAGTTCTTTAAAAAAAGATTTAGAAAAATTATAACTTATTACAATGTGAAATTTATTCTTATTTATAATTGACTTAAGTTGGGACAAAACATTTTTATGATTATATATAAATTATTCCTATATATAGTATCATTATAGAGAAGTTATACTTTATATAAAATACAAGATTACTCTAAAGACAACATTGTCTCCTATTCAATACAGTTTAATCTCCCAAAAAACAGTATAATGTGTATAATGAGTCAAATGCACCGTAAACACATGTTTTATATACAATAATGCTAAAGCTACCGAGTCAACAACCGATTTGACATACTGACTTTTGGTGAATTGAGATAAATTTTGAGAAGTCAATAATTGGGCAGTGGGTCGGTATAACAAAATCGGTAATCTAATCAGTAAGTGTAGCAGGGTCCTTTTATATATATGAAAAATACTATATCCATCGAAAAAATTGCACCAAAAAATTATACCGAAACAGGTGGAGCTTCTTTTCTCTGCCAGGTGGAGCTTTCGCACAACCCATGTATAATTTGTACATAAACAGCATGCCAGATCCTTTACTAGTTTTTAGAAAAGAGAAAAACAAACAAAGGAAAAGGAAAAGTCAAAAAGAGTTGGCGACATGTTCCCAGCCAAAAGAAAAAAGAGTTAATTAAGTATGGACGCCCGTCCATTAAATATGGACAGCCGTCCATACTTAATGGACGACTGTCCATTCCTTATGGACGGTCGTCCATTCTAGATTTTTTAAAAAATTTTTTTTTCATATTTATTTTAAAATTTAATTTTTTTTTCCATACTTAATGGACGGTCGTCCATTCTTTAAGGACGGACGTCCATTAGAGTAGGGACACCCGTCCATTCCTTAAGGACGGGCGTCCATTAGAGTAGGGACGCCCATCCATTCCTTATGGATGGGCGTCCATTACAGTTTTTTTTTTTAAATTTTTATATTTTAAAAAAAAATTAATAACGTTAAATGCTTGAATGGTCTAAGTCAGGAGACACGTAGGCCGGTACAAAATTTCAGTGTAAAAACCCGGTGTCTGTAGTATTGTTGTATATATATTAGGAAAATTAGGATGGTAATTCAATTATTTTGAAACTCCTTTGGTTTGAATCCCATCATTCAAAACACGTAACTTATAATGTGAAAGTTGATATTTTCAATGACACAGTTACCAAGCTTTAAGGGTAATGGGAAAGTTAATATTCTCCTTATGAAGTTTTATACATACAGACAAAAGACATGGGAGAGACATTCATTTTATTAGTCTCCATTCTAAAGTTAATTAATAGAGGCTTTGGATTCGGTTGGCATCTTCTTTTTTTTCAAGCTTTAATTGGTCTTCTCTGAAATACGAAACTAACTGAGTTAAACTTAAACAGTAGTCTCATAAGTAACAGATGAATAGAGGGCTCACGTGGCGGAAACTGCGGCGGTTAAGAGCCTATATTTGATTTGGACTCTGCGTTTAATAAAACCACATGGGGAAGATGAGTTTTGTTTTGCTCAAAAAGTGTATTTATAGTAAAAATATGAAACCTTAAATTTTCTTTCAATTTATCGTATGTAATTATTGGCTACCCATAATTTGTTTTCTTCAAACATTGTATACAAAACAATTAACAGAGTGAGGATAAATAGTCAATACATTAAATAAAAAGGGTACTTCACTTTAGAATAAACATAAGAAGAATATGGCATTTAGATTGGGGACGCTCAAACCATTAATACAAATCATATAAAATAATATAATTCTAAGTCTTGAAAATAAAATGGAATCTCGTAAGTTGAGTATATTAGTGAGGCTGAGGCCTACATCAACTACAGTCCAGTGGTGCAATGAAGAATAATTTTAATTTACATTAATTTGTTCAAAACACATGGCATGAAAATGTTCAAGAGAGTAAGCTTGTGACTATTTGTTAAATGGCTTAATTTACAATACCCAATATGTGAGTTGTGACCTAACAAAAGGTTCTCATTCCGTTATTCTTGACACCATTAGTAAGTAATTCTTTGCGTATAATTGTCGCCCATTAATATTGTCAATGGAAGTGGGTTTGGTTGCACCGTCCATCTTATCATCACATAAACCTTATAATAATTCTTTCATCAAACTGTTTTTTATATGTTAGAATATCGTTGTAATGTTATATTAATTAAAATAAATCAAGACCCAACTTAGATGGTATCTAATTAGAACAAAAGCAGATTATACCTTTTCATCTACCAAGAAAAGACAAGAAATAAGCCGAAAAAACAACTAATAATACCAATTAAATTAACTAAAATTATATATACTTTGACTGGCTGGCTAAAACATCTAATACTAATAGCTATTTGTCCTTTTGTTCGATAACCAGATTCTCTTATTTTATGCTTCCCTTTGGCCTTTTCTACTCCTTGTATTGTACGTACCTGTTCATATAACTTTGAATTGAATTCCCCATATTAATCTAATACATAAACACTTGCTTACTTTTTTGTTGTCTAAAGAAGATTCTCATCCATTTTTTACAAGCTCATCACTGTGTACCCAATTATTTAATAATATATATGCTCCGTCGGTTATTAACTTATTTTTAGTGAATAAGTGAGGAGTTAAAATAGTAGGTAGCATTTATTTTTGAATCAAACCCCGACAGTTATAGGTTTTCCTCTCTGGACATTTGGTACAAACTCCATTGTCATATTAATTGCTCTAGCATTAAATACTATCACTCACATTTCATTGGTTTGGTATCGGTACTAGCATTGCCTTCAAAATGCAGCAATAAAGTTTGGCACAGACCAACTCTTTATATTATTTACCTAACATTTAGAGATGGGCGTGGGTCGGGTGAGGGCCGGGGAATGGGGTCCTCGTCCCCTACTCGAGTTGGGGGTGCCGGGGAATCCCCATCCCCGACCCCACGGGGGTGAGATGATCCCCCATCATTGCCCGTTCTTATTTGGGTGCTACTACCCGCGGCAAAACCACCCCCCAAGTAATAACCCCCACAGGCGATTTCCCTTGGATGAGTAGTCCCCTTGGGGAATAATCCCCGTTGGTAATTTTTCTAATTTTTATATAAATTTCATCAGCTTAATGTCTTAAACATATTAAAGAGTTAGTGGGGAATTTGCAACTGCCAGGAGTCTAACAATTATCCAAATACCCAAAATAAATAAAATAAAAATTAGAAAATGGCTAATTAGTTTATATGATAAGTTAAACATAGTCTTGTATAGGAACTAACCTACATTCAAAACCTTTTGTTGCGAAAATCTCAAAAAATCATTAAAAGCTAATTATGTATGAAAAATATGTCAATTTGAGATATTAATTGCTATATATATATTTTAATTGTTTTCTTTAACTTGATTTTTTATTAATATTTTCTTTTAATCAATATAGAGGGTTATCGGTTATATAATATTTTCAATAAATTATAAATGTGTTTAATATTAATCAATCTATTCCAAAAAATAAAAAAATAATTTAATAAATTTTGACATTGGACAATTTGGAGTTTTGGACTTGTGATTTCATACATCTAAGATTAAGAGTTTCAATTTTTATGTAATACCAAACTTGGTCTTACATTTAAGATTAAGAGTTCCAATTTTTATTAGATTATGTTAATATGTTAATAGTTTATATTTAATTTACAAATTATTAAATTAAAATGTATAGAGACATTTTATATTTTATTTATGTTTGAGAATAAATTAATATGATTTTTTATAGGCTATAATTCATTACATTAATAATAATAAAACTTCACATAATGGAAATATTATTTCATTATTGAATATTTCAATAGTGATTAGTTTTATAATATACAATAAATATATCAAAAACTAATAAATTAACGACTTTTTTTTTTTTTTAAAATTGCACAATTATGGTGATTATATTTGGCATTAAAACATAATTACTTAATCTGTTAATTAGAGAGAGAGAGCCTGAGAGATATATTACTAAGACCATTTTGAATTATTAATCTTTACTTAAAAGTATTAAGTATCTTTATAAAACATAATAAATTGTCAATTTTTAATCAAATATCAAAATATATTCACTTTATGCCTTACAATTACTTTTAATACATAAATTAAAATATTCAATAATAAATTTAAGATAATAATTACAAAATTTGATTGCATCACATAATTTATAGGATGATCATTTTACACAAAATCTATTATCTTATACAAAATTTTATAAAACATATAATTAATAAATTATATATTTTTGGGGCAGGTCGGGGCCTCGCGAATGTAGCCATCCCCAAACCCGATCCGCCCTGACCCCGGGGGAATACTCTTCTCCCCATACCCGACCCCATCCCCATAATTTTCGGGGAATCTCCGCTTTGTTCAGGACAAGGCTCCAACAGGTCAGGTAAAACATCCATCTCTACTAAGATTATGCAATATTCAATCTAATTTTGTTACACAAATCATTCATCAACTACTACTATACTCCTTTTGTTTTAACTGTTTCTATCATTGAATTTCCTCCGCCTATGATTACTATTAGTGAATTGGTGTTTAGACTTTGTAATTAAATATATTAATGTGAAGGTCAACTTTGTAACAATATATGAAGTTAGAAATAAGGCATAAGCAAGCATGCAGGAGACAAACTTATATTTGAACCAAGAAATTTGGAGTCAAACTCCAAAATATTTGTTTTTTTCTTATTGCCGTGTATTTTCTATTACCTTAGATGCCAAAAACTGAACAAGGGAGAAATACAATTTTGGTTTTTGGCTAACTACAAAGACAGCTTTATGGACTTAATTAAATGACGTTCCAATTTTACTGGATGTCTCCAAGAAAAGAAACACCAGCTCAAGTTTAGGTTTATAAATAGTATTGATAAACAATACTTTACAGGTAATCTTTTGAAGACTTTTGTGGTTGTAAGGGGAATCAAATTCGAATAGATTCTAGCATTTGGCCTTTCGTACTTGTCTTTGATGCGGCGTTGAATTTTGCTATATATTAATGTAGAAATTAAATGTTAAAGTAAAACATACCATCTGTCACTGCAGTACAGGGGCCAATGGGTTTACATGATCTTCAGTCATTTAATTTTAAATTAAGATAAACTCATAATTAATCACTTGAGTGAGATATATATCTCATACTTTGAATTAAAAAACCGCTCCTATTTGGATTCTTTATTGCTATAAAACAAGAATTTCAATTTTGAATGATAATTTAAGGGAGAATTTACAATTTACTTAATGAAAAATACATGGACTCTTGTGGTACTTCGACACTTTCTCATTAGGCTCTGAGTGAATTATAACAGATCAAGTAAATATGAATACACTTGTTTGGGCTCGAAGCAAGGTTCGTTGCTGGAATCACCATTTCAGCCTAATTCTAAGTATTTTTGAGTGGGCTTCATCATCCCAAAACCTTTCTTAATAGGGAAATAATTCTTTTTTTTTTTTTTTTTGGGTTACTGACAAATTTAATTCAAAATATACTATGTAAGACTTGATGTGGCACCTGGCACAATTATGCAATTGAAAGTGGTTTAAGAAGGAGTTATTTAACTGCCTATTTTAATCCGTGATGAGAGGTTAAAGGAAATTGATGGGAGTTATCTTGGTCCCTAGCCTAGCTATTATAAGTATATCATCTTCTCCATCAAAGTGATATTAATACAACACAAAATTCTAGAGGCATAGGCTAGAAGACATCTCTCAAACACTCTCTCACAAGTTATCTAAATCTTGGGTTCATTGCAATCCACGTTTAACTTTCTATAATACTTTGAACAATATGGCTAGAGATAAGTGATTAAGTTTCGCATTATATACATATGTAATATTTCACATTTGGTATCACAGCCATGCTTCTTGCTTGTTGCTCAGTGATAAGATATGATGAAGTTTGATCTAATTATATTTATGTTTTTTTTAATTCAATTCTAATTATCTCATATTTATGTTTGGGAATTGGATTTGGTTAAACTAATTAGAAAATTAAATTCTCTATGAAATTATGAGAAAAACAACTTTTAAATCGTCTAAAATAGAGTTAAATTGACTTAGTTATAACATTTTAAAGTTATGGATTTGAAGTGGGTTGTTTTAAGTTAGGTATCCGGTTGTAGACCCGGCTCGAGGTCGAAGACCACTGGATCAGAAGAAATGACAAATTGTTTTTCTTTCAATTTTTGAAAACGACATGTCCTTTACTATCTTATAAAAAAATAAAAAAAAAATAAAAAAATCAGAGAGAAACTCTCTTACTCAAACGTCAAACCCAAAACCATTTGGTTGAATGTCTTTTAATGGACTCACTGAACCAGACTGACCGATTAACGTGGTTGTCGTTTCATTTAAATTAAAATCAATTTATTAAAGTCTGGGAAAATGCTTTTAATGCAACCTTATTGAAAGCTAAAACTTGGTTGTTGATAATTGAATCAAGCCTTTTGGGTGAAAGCTAAACCTCCTAACCACTAGGCTAAATTGTTTTTTGTAGGTTGTTTTGGAATTTAAGGTTACTTATATTAAAACTATTGCTGAGATTACTATATATATGCTAAATTAATTTTTCTATGCATAATGATATGATCAACAAAAGTTCAAGTTGATATTACTATTATTGCCATATTGAAGAATTGCGTATTGTAAAGTTTTAGGAGTAGCCAAAGCATCCTAAGGCATGATAATAATCATATAAAGTTATTTTTGTTTAAACTTCAAGAGGTTTTATGGCATGTAACATTTAGAGACAATTGCTGGCCCAAAGGGAGGTAATTACCTTTCTAAAACAATTCGAGTAAGACATTGAATTAGCATCATGATTACGTAAATCCTAGGCACAATGGTATGGATTACTTTATGAGTGATATATGTTCATTAGTCTTATTAATAAGTGATAAATTCAATGCACGTTAGCAACCTCTACCCAAAGGAAGGTTTGAATTTATAATTTTGAATTTGACATTGGTTGTTTCAAATATAAAATATGTTTACAATAGTATGACATGATTTTAATTCTTGGTTATTGTAGCTGTTTCTACTATTTTTACTAATATTTCATCTCATGTTCCAATGTTAAATGATGAGAACTTTTCTGATTGAAAAGAAAAGATAATGTTACTACTTGGGTGTATGGATATTGATTTGGTGTTTCGTATGAATGAACTGCCAGTCCCTACAGAAGAAAGTACGCCATTTGAAAAGGTCATCTATGAAAAATGGGAGTGATTAGATCGCTTAAGCTTAATGTAGATAAAGACCCACATAAGGAAGTTTATTAGAGGTTCCATTCCTGAGTGCACTAAGGTGACATATTTCATGAAAGCACTTGAAGCACAATTTGTGACATCTGATAAGGCAGGGGCTAGCACCTTAACGGGGAAACTTTTTAGCATGAAATTTGATAGTTCTAAGGGTGTGCATGAACATGTTATGGAATTGCGGGATATAGCTTCTCAACTTAAGCCTAAAGATTGAATTTTCTAAGACATTTCTTGTCACTTTCATTTTGAACTCTCTTCCTAATGAGAATGAAGCTTTCAAAATCTCATATAACACACATAAAGAAGACTGGTCCATTAATGAACTCTTAGTAATGTGTGTGCAAGAGAAAGAAAGGTTGAAGAATGAGAATTTGGAAAGTGCTCATTTAGTAGCACATGTCAAAGGAAAGGAAAGAAAGGCAAATGTGTCTCAAAATTCAAGAAGAAGGGTAAAGCACATGGTAATCCTAGTGGTTACAAAGTTTTGTGCTTCTGTTGCAAGAAAAAGGGACACATGAAAAAATAATGCTTGAGATACAAGAATTGGCTTAAGAAGAAAGGTACATTTCTTTCGTATGTATGTCATGAATCTTATTTTGTTGATTCTCTTAATGATACATGGTGGATTGATTCGGGTTGTACAATTCACATTTCCACTACTATGCAGGGGTTCCTAAACCTGAGGAAACCAGTGGGGATTGAAAAAAGCATCTATTCAGACAATTAGATGTGTTCTGAAGTTGAAGCTGTGGGGACTTTTACTCTTTTAGACTTGTTCTAAATTCAAATTTTGTATTGGATCTTGATAATACTTTTTATATTCCATCGTCTTCTAGAAATTTAGTTTCCGTATCCAAACTCGTGAAACTTGATTATGCATTTACTTCTAGTAATTCAATCTTTGAAATTCTAAAAGATCATGTTATTGTTGAATATGAAAAATTACTTGATGGTTTGTATAAGTTTGATCTAGATCCTGCATTGAGCATAGTCTTAGATAGAGGGAACTGGAACCGGAACCGCGCAGCGCAGTTTCTCAAAAAAAGGAACCGGAACTGGAACTGCACAGTGCAGGTTCTTAAATTCAAGGAACCAGAACCTAAAATGCAGGTTCCGGTTCATTTCCTAGGTACCCTATAAAAAAACAATTACCCCCCTATTAGTTTAAAAAATGACAAAAATACCTTAAAAGTTTACAAATACACCCCTAACAAATTTTGATTACTCATTCACTTATGTCCAATGTAACTCATAAATCTTCTAATCTCTAGGAAACACTTGAATTCAATCAATTCATCACAATTCACATAAAATTTCTCAATCAAAACCAAGACACAAACAATTATTCATCTGTTAATTGTTAATTTAATGTTATAAATTATTAATGTTTATAATATAATATAATAATATTATAATTAATTAATTAATTATAATATAATGTTATAATTAATTAAGTAATCATACTATATATGTATAATATAATGTTATAATTAATTAAATAATCATACTATATATGTATAATTTAATGTTATAATTAATTAAATTTCTAATTACTTAATTAAATATTGTACTAATGTTTATAATGTAATGTTATAATTAATTAAGTAATCATACTATAAATTTATAATGTAATGTTACAATTAATTAGATTTTTTAACCATTTAATTAAGTAATGTACTAATGACTAATGTAGTAATATAACATATATTTTTTGCAATATACAGAATATTATAACTATGTAGAGGCAAGTTTCTTAAAAAAAGATTTAGAAAAATTATAACTTATTACAATGTGAAATTTATTCTATTATAATGACTTAGTTGGGACAAAACATTTTTATGAT
The DNA here is from genome assembly GCF_008641045.1 of Pistacia vera. Taxonomy (NCBI): domain Eukaryota; kingdom Viridiplantae; phylum Streptophyta; class Magnoliopsida; order Sapindales; family Anacardiaceae; genus Pistacia; species Pistacia vera. The sequence goes on from NW_022195726.1 coordinate 646,802, forward strand.
TAATATAAATTTTCCTATATATAGTATCATTATAGAGAAGTTATACTTATATAAAATACAAGATTACTCTAAAGACACAATGTTCTATTCAATACAGTTAATCTCCCAAAAAACAGTAAAGTGTTAAATGAGTCAAATGCACCGTAAACACATGTTTATATACAATATGCTAAAGCTACCGAGTCAACAAACGATTTGACATACTGATTTTGGTGAATTGAGATAAATTTTGAGAAGTCAATAATTGGGCAGTGGGTCGTTATACAAAATCGGTAATCTAATCAATAAGTGTAGCAGGGTCCTTTATATATATGAAAAATACTATATCATCGAAAAAATATGCACCAAAAAATTATACCGAAACAGGTGGAGCTTCTTTTCTCTGCCAGGTGGAGCTTTCGCACAACCCATGTAAATTTGTACATAAACAGCATGCCAGATCCTTTACTAGTTTTTAGAAAAAGAGAAAAAACAAACAAGAAAAGGAAAAGTCAAAAAGAGTTGGCGACATGTTCCCAGCCAAAAGAAAAAAGAGTTAATAAGTATGGACGCCCGTCCATTAAATATGGACAGCCGTCATACTTAATGGACGACTGTCCATTCCTTATGGACGGTCGTCCATTCTAATTTTTTTAAAAAATTTTTTTTTCATATTTATTTAAAAATTATTTTTTTTCCAACTTAATGGACGGTCGTCCATTCTTTAAGGACGGACGGCATTAGAGTAGGGACACACCGTCCATTCCTTAAGGACGGGCGTCCATTAGAGTAGGGACGCCCATCCCATTCTTATGGATGGGCGTTCCATTACAGTTTTTTTAAATTTTTATTTTAAAAAAACAATTATAAAATGCTTGAATGGTCTAAGTCAGGAGACACGTAGGCCGGTACAAAAATTCAGTGTAAAAACCCCGGTGTCGTAGTATTGTTGTTATATATTAGGAAAATTAGGATGGTATTCAATTATTTGAAACTCCTTTGGGAATCCCATCATATCAAACACGTAACTTAAATGTGAAAGTTGATATTTCAAGAACAGTTACCAAGCTTTAAGGGTAATGGGAAAGTTAATATTCTCCTTATGAAGTTTTATAAAACAGACAAAAGACATGGGAGGACATTCATTTTATTAGTCTCATCCAAAGTTAATTAATAGAGGCTTTGGATTCGGTTGGCATCTCTTTTTTTCAAGTTATTGGTCTTCTCTGAAATAGAAACTAACTGAGTTAAACTTAAACAGTAGTCTCATAAGAACAGATGAATAGAGGGCTCACGTGGCGGAAACCGCGGCGGTTAAGCCTATATTTGATTTGACTCTGCGTTTAATAAAACCACATGGGGAAGATGAGTTTTGTTTTGCTCAAAAAGTGTATTATAGTAAAAATATGAAACCTAAATTTTCTTTTAATTTATCGTATGTAATTATGTCTACCCATAATTTGTTTCTTCAAACATTGTACAAAACAATTAACAGAGTGAGGATAAAAAGTCAATACATTAAATAAAAAGGGTACTTCACTTAGAATAAACATAGAAAGAATATGGCATAGATTGGGGACCTCTAAACCATTAAACAAATATAAAAATATATAATTCTAAGTCTTGAAATAAATGGAATCTCGTAAGTTGAGTATATTAGTGAGGCTGAGGCCTACATCAACTACAGTCCAGTGTGGCAATGAAGAATAATTTTAATTTACAATTTGTTCAAACACTGGCATGAAATTTCAAGAGAGTAAGCTTGTGACTATTTTAAATGGCTTAATTTACAATACCCAATATGTGAGTTGTGACCTAACAAAAGGTTCTATTCCTTATTCTTGACACCATTATAAGTAATTCTTTGCGTATAATTGTCCCCATTAATATGTCAATGGAAGTGGGTTTGGTTGCACCGTCCATCTTATCATCACATAAACCTTATAATAATTCTTTCATCAAACTGTTTTTTATATGTGAATATCGGAGTATTTTAAAATAAATCAAGACCCACTTAGATGGTATCTAATTAGAACAAAAGCAGATTATCTTTTCATCTACCAAGAAAAGACAAGAAATAGCCGAAAAAACAATAATAATACCAATTAAATTAACTAAAATTATATATACTTTGACTGGCTGGCTAAAACATCTAATACTAATAGCTATTTGTCCTTTGTTCGATCCAGACTTCTCATTTTATGCTTCCCTTTGGCTTTTCTACTCCTTGTATTGTACGTACTGTTCATATAACTTTGAATTGAATTCCCCATATTAATCTAATACAAAACACTTGTTACTTTTTTGTTGTCTAAAGAAGATTCTCATCCATTTTTGAAAGCTCATCACTGTGTACCCAATTATTTAATATATATATGCTCCGTCGGTTATTAACTTATTTTTAGTGTAAGTGGAGGAGTTAAAATAGTAGGTAGCATTTATTTTTGAATCAAACCCCCACAGTTATAGGTTTTCCTCTCTGGACATTTGGTACAAACTCCATTGTCATATTAATTGCTCTAGCATTAAATACTATCACTCATTTCATTGGTTTGGTATGGTACTAGCATTGCCTTCAAAATGCAGCAATAAAGTTTGGCACAGACCAACTCTTTATATTATTACCTAAATTAGAGATGGGCGGGGTTGGGTGAGGGCCGGGGAATGGGGTCCTCGTCCCCTACTCGAGTGGGGTGCGGGGAATCCCCATCCCCGACCCACGGGGGTGAGATGTCCCATAGTGCCGTTCTTCTTTAGTGCTGCTACCACGGCCCACCCCCCAAGTAGTAATCCCCAGGGATTTCCCTTGGATGAGTAGTCCCCTTGGGGAATAATCCCGTTGGTATTTTTCTAATTTTTATATAAATTTCATCAGCTTAATGTCTTAAACTATTAAGAGTTAGTGGGGAATTTCAACTGCCAGAGTCAACAATTATCCAAATACCCAAAATAAATAAATAAAAATAGAAAATGGCTAATTAGTTTATATGAAAGTTAAACATAGTCTTGTATAGGAACAACCTACATTCAAAACCTTTTTGCGAAAATCTCAAAAAATCATTAAAAGCTAATATGTATAAAAATATGTCATTTGAGATATTAATTGTATAATATATATTTAATTGTTTTCTTTAACTTGTTTTTTATTATATTTTCTTTAATCAATATAGAGGGTTATGTTTATATAATATTTTCAATAAATTATAATGTGTTTAATATTAATCAATCTATTCCAAAAAATAAAAAATAATTTAATAAATTTTGACATTGGACAATTTGGAGTTTGGACTTGTGATTTCTACATCTAAGATTAAAGTTTCAATTTTATTATACCAAACTTGGTCTTACATTAAGATTAAGAGTTCCAATTTTTATTAGATTATGTTAATATGTTAATAGTTTATATTTATTTACAAATTATTAAATTAAATGTATAGAGACATTTTATATTTTATTATGTTTGAGAATAAATTAATATGATTTTTATAGGATATAATTCATTACATTAATAATAAAAAACTTACATAATGGAAATATATTTCATTATGAATATTTCAATAGTGATTAGTTTTATAATATACAAAAATATATCAAAAACTAATAAATTAACGACTTTTTTTTTAAAATTGCACAATTATGGTGATTATATTTGGCATTAAAACATAATTACTTAATCTGTTAATTAAGAGAGGAGAGCCTGAGAGATATATTACAAGACCATTTTGAATTATAATCTTTACTTAAAAGTATTAAGTATCTTTATAAAACATAATAAATTGTCAATTTTTAATCAAATATCAAATATATTCACTTTATGCCTTACAATTACTTTAATACATAAATTAAAATATTCAATAATAAATTTAAGATAATAAATTACAAAATTTGATTGCATCATAATTTATAGGATGATTATTTACACAAAATCTATTACTTATACAAAATTTTATAAAACATATAATAATAAATTATATATTTTTGGGGGGTGGGGCCTCGCGAGATGTAGCCATCCCCATACCCGATCCGCCCTGAGGAATACTCTCTCCCCATACCCGACCCCATCCCCAAATTTCGGGAATCTCCGCTTTGTTCAGGACAAGGCTCAACAGGTCAGGTAAACATCCATCTCTACTAAGATTATGCAATATTCAATCTAATTTTGTTACACAAATCATTCATCAATACTACTATACTCCTTTTGTTTTAACTGTTTCTATCATTAATTTCCTCCGCCTATGATTACTATTAGTGAATTGGTGTTTAGACTTTGAATTAAATATATTAATGTGAAGGTAACTTTGTAACAATATATGAAGTTAGAAATAAGGCATAAGCAAGCATGCAGGAGACAAACTTATATTTGAACCAAGAAATTTGGAGTCAAACTCCAAAATATTTGCTTTTTTCTTATTGCCGTGCATTCTATACCTTAGATGCCAAAAACTGAACAAGGGAGAAATACAATTTTGGTTTTTGGCTAACTATAAAGACAGCTTTGGACTTAATTAAATGACGTTCCAATTTTACTGGAGTCTCCAAGAAAAGAAACACCAGCACAAGTTTAGGTTTATAAATAGTATTGATAAACAATACTTTACAGGTAATCTTTTGAGACTTTTGTGGTTGTAAGGGGAATCAAATTCAATAGATTCTAGCATTTGGCCTCCTACTTAGTCTTTGATACGGCGTTGAATTTTGCTATATATTAATGTAGAAATTAAATGTTAAAGAAAACATATCATCTGTCACTGCGTAGGGGCCAAGGGTTTACATGATCTTCAGTCATTTAATTTTAATTAAGATAAACTCATAATTAATCCTTGAGTGAGATATATATCTCATACTTTGAATGAAAAAACCGCTCCTATTTGGATTCTTTATTGCTATAAAACAAGAATTTCAATTTGAATGTAATTTAAGGGAGAATTTACAATTTACTTAATGAAAAATACATGGACTCTTGTGGTACTTCGACATTTCTCATTAGGCTCTGAGTGAATTATAACAGATCAAGAAATATGAATACACTGTTTGGGCTCGAAGCAAGGTCGTTGCTGGAATCACCATTTCAGCCTAATTCTAAGTATTGAGTGGGCTTATCATCCCAAAACCTTTCTTATAGGGAAATAATTTTTTTTTTTTTTTTTTTTGGGTTACTGACAAATTAATTCAAAATAATATGTAAGACTTGATGTGGCACCTGGCACAATTATGCAATTGAAAGTGGTTTAAGAAGGAGTTATTTAACTCCTATTTAATCCTGATGAGAGGGTAAGGAAATTGTGGGAGTTATCTTGGTCCCTAGCCTAGCTATTATAAGTATATCATCTTCTCCATCAAAGTGATATTAATACAACACAAAATTCTAGAGGCATAGGCTAGAAGACATCTCTCAAACACTCTCTCACAAGTTATCTAAATCTTGGGTTCATTGCAATCCACTCGTTTACTTCTATAATACTTTGAACAATATGGCAGAGATAAGTGATTAGTTTCGCATATACATATGTATATTTCACATTTGGTATCACAAGCCATGCTTCTTGCTTGTTGCTCAGTGATAAGATATGATGAAGTTTGATCTAATATTTATGTTTTTTTTAATTCAATTCTAATTATCTCATATTTATGTTTGGGAATTGGAGTTTGTAAACTAATTAGAAAATAAATTCTCATGAAATTATGAGAAAAAAACTTTTAAATCGTCTAAAATAGAGTTAAATTGACTTAGTTATAACATTTTAAAGTTATGGTTTGAAGTGGGTTGTTTTAGTTAGGTATCGGTGTAGACCCGGCCGAGGTCGAAGACACTGGATCAGAAGAAATGACAAATTGTTTCTTTCAATTTTTGAAAACGACATGTCCTACTATCTTATAAAAAAATAAAAAAAAAAAAAAAATCAGAGAGAACTCTCTTACTCAACGTCAAACCCAAAACCATTTGTTGAATGTCTTTTAATGGACCACTGAACCGACTGACCGATTAACGTGGTTGTGTTTCATTAATTAAAATCAATTTATTAAAGTCTGGGAAAATGCTTTTAATGCAACCTTATTGAAAGCTAAAATGTTGGTTGATAATTGAACAAGCCTTTTGGGTGAAAGCTAAACCTCCTAACCACTAGGCAAGTTAACATATCATTTGGGATAAATAGTTTTATTGTTTACAAGTGACAATCAAATCATATTATTTAAGCTAGAATTCTTGTCTCATAATTCATTTAATTAGTCAATTTTGAGGCCGTTGGGGATTGTTATTGTTTATAAATTAAAAAATTTCCTAGTTGTTGATTTAGACATCGTATTGAGATAAGAAGTCGGTAAACGATTTTGAATTTTCTTGGCTAGGAAGATCCAATATATTTGGCATGTCTTAGGCAGGCTAATGACCAGTTAATATAGATATCCATGATCATTAATTTAATAAGTTAGTCCAAATCAATTATTAATTATAATTAAATTGAAACGGATAACTGATGAAAAGTAGTCTGAAAAAATAATATAAAGTTTGGTTGAACGTACACTTTATTATCGAATATACTAGCAAAATTTGATAAAAGCTTACCTCAATTAATCTCCAGAGTCCATTGAACACTCTTGGAGTAGGTGATCCCAAGATTTGAACTCAAGAACTCAAGTAAGGGAGTAAACCTCTTTGACCATTAAGCCAATCCCTTGAGGTTTAAATTACCCTATTACTCCTCTCTTATGTTCAAATTTTCAAAAAGGCAAACAACTTGATTATTAAAAATTTAAGGCTCCATTGGCATACTCTTCTTCCACTATCCTATCCTAAAAACCTAAAAATGCATTTGATTTAATATTCTTCAAAATCCAATCCAATTCAACTCAAAACATTAACGATTACCTTTCTCAATAAAAGTTTTAAAATTAACAAAAACACCCTCATCCACCCGAGCCACTACCACCCGCTAATAGCCACCGTCAGTTGTTGGTGTCGCAACGATGCATGACCGGCTGGATCTGGCCAATCGTGCACTGATCTATCTGTTTTTGGCCAGATCTACGGCCAAAGATTTGGCCATTGATGACGACCATATCTTGACCATCGTTGACGGCCAAACGACGGCCAGAGATCTGGCTATCAATGAAGTTTGGCAGTTAACAACGATTAGATATGGCCGTCGACGACTAAATCTGTGGCCGTAGATCTGGTCCTTTTTGATTACATCCATAATGGATCTAGCTAGAAAAAGGCTAGATTGGCGCACGACCGACCAGATTCAATCGATCATGCGCCATTCCAACAAATTTCGGCTACCTTCCGACGGTGGTGGCCGACTACCAGCGATATGTGAGTGGGTGACACTGTTTTTGTCAATTTATAAACTTTTATTATTGGAGATGTTTAGTTAAATTAACAAATCTAGGAGGTTAAACATAGTCTAATTATCTTCCGAAAATGCTATTAAGGAATGTACAAAAAAAACTTTTCAGATTCCTATCCTATTTTTCAAAAATACTAGCTATTCAAAATGACTAACCAATCAGAGTCTAAAAGAGTGGGCTCTGATATTGATAAGCAAATTGTACTACATAGAACAATTATATATTATAACTAATTAATATTATGAAATATTTAATTTCGGAAATGATTAATATTATAGAATAGTTTATTTTTGAATTAATTGGTATTTTAGAATAAATAAATTTTGAATTAATTAATATTAAAGAATTTTTTACTAAAAAATAAAAATGATTTAATATTAACATTTAAGTAATTAATTAATTTTTATTTAAAATTATTTTAATGGTGGAATTAAATATGATAATACAATAGATCCTCTCTATAATCATAATGTTGGGACCAACTAAATTTATAATTATGAGAAATTTATAACTTAATAGAGATGTAGTTACAAGAATTATTGTTTGATTCAAAAATTATTATTTTGATTTCTTATTTTATAATTCATGTTTTAATAGTATTAAGATTTCAATTAATTGTTTTAGTAGTATCGAGATAGTACGAAAATGAATATCAAAGAGTCATTGCAGAATTGAGTGACTAGATTCGACAACTTTACTATACTAATCAAATGGATATTAATGTCTTCCTCAATCATCCAAATGAGCAACAAGTCGTGTATGCTTTAACTAAAGAAGAAATCATCACTAGAATTAGATAAGAAGAGGAATGAGATAATCTTGAAGATGATAATGCGGAGTTTCATGCTAGGAAGCTTTAAACATGGTTGAGAAATTAGAAATATTTTGGATTCAACAATAAGGTGCCATACTGGCGACTGATTACATACTTACAAGATAAAAGATGTGGTAACAATTATAAAGCATAAATCATTGTCTCAAACAACTTTAGATACATATTTTATTTCATCTTAAACCTTTAATGTCACATGACATATGATGCGTTGTTACTACAACATGGAAAAATAGCAAGTGCACTAGTCGTACAAAGTAATAAAGTGATGAGTGAGTATCGTTCCCACGAGGATAGTGTTACTAAGTATCGATTTCTCTAGTTTAAGTCCTAATTGAAGAAACAATAAATTGGATTGATGGAAAATTAACAAATTAAATACAAATTCACAAAATGTAAATGAATGATAATGAAATTAAAGCAAAACCCAACAACTTAACTAATTAAACAATGCTAAAAAATGCTAGGGTGTTGATTTCAACTAGATACGCTAACCCAAATCATAGAATCTATTACCCAAGTTCTAATTTCTTGATTTAAAATCGAATTCTCTAAGTTGTAAAACATACTTTCTCATGCTATATTTCCCTACTTATCCCTATTAAGCTTCCGCACCCAACAAAATGAAGATTAATAATTCAAAGTCTTTTAAACTTTATGGAATTTTATCTAGATTTCATAGATCGCTAAACCTATCTCTAGTGTTTGCTTAATCTACGGTATTTATCCCAAGAGACACAATCACAAATCACTTCTCAGTCTTATTGTGAACAACACACATTTGAATGGTGATCAAGCATCCAAAAGTTATTAAGCAAAGAGATAAACACTCAATTATGAAATTAAAACTCAAATAAATTTGAATCATTGTATCAAGGTTACATCAACCCTAGCTAAACAACTTAGTTAATACTCAAAAACGAAATAAAATAACAAAAATAAACTAAATCAAGATTCATCATTGAAAAACAAGCAAAAGATGGAGAAATCTTCTCTAATTTGAAGCCCAAATCTTCAATAATCTTCTCCTTCCATGAGCTGCCTTCCAAATGACGAACCAAGCCCCTTTTCTCTTCCTTTTCACTCTAATTTATACCTCTCTCACTTAAGGATGAAGCCCTAGCAAGCCAAAACGCGTCGTTTTATTTTTACAACTGTTGCAGGTTTTGCCGCGACAAGGAACTTTTGGGACAAATTTGAGCATGATAGAGTCTGAATATGAAAAAGTGTTAAACATATGAATTGTAACCCTTTCAATTATCTTTCTACTCATTCAAGAATCAGCACAATCTGAGGCCTACAACTAAGTTATGACAGAAATACTGAAGCACGTCCAAAGACCTTTTTCTTCAGTTCCCACCGTACTTTTCACGACTTCAAGCCAAGTTTTCAACCTTGTCCAGTCAGAATTAGGAAAAACGCAAAACATGAAGGTTGTAGCTCTTCTTCTAGCTTTGCAAAGCTTCTAAATTTAGGTCATTCCGAGTTTTCAAGCTCAAGTTACACAATTTACGCTCAAAACTGTCATTTATGCTCAAAATCATCGTTTGGGCCTGTAAAGACAAATTAATAGCATTAGGTAGCAATTATGGCCTAAATTGTATGAAAAGTATCATAAATCCTATCAAAATTCAATGCAAAATCATAGGGTAAAATAAGATTAGCAACATATATTTTTTGCAATATACATATAATTATAACTATGTAGAGGGAAGTTCCTTAAGAAGAGACCTAGAAAAATTATAACTTATTACAATGTGAAATTTATTTTTATTTATAACTGGCTTAAGTTGGGATAAAACATTTTTATGACTATATATAGATTATTTCTATATAGAGTATCATTATAAAGATGTTCTACTGTATATAACATACAAGATTACTCCAAACACATTATTGTCTCCTATCCAATACAATTTAATCTAATCCCAAAAAACAGTATATGTGTATAATGAGTCAAATGAACCGTAAACACATGTTTTATATATATTAGTAAAATTAGGATGGTAATTCAATTATTTTGAAACTCCTTTGGTTTGAATCCCAGCATTCAAAACACGTAACTTATAATGTGAAAGTTGATATTTTCAATGATACAGTTACCAAGCTTTAAGGGTAATGGGAAAGTTAATATTCTCCTTATGAAGTTTTATAAAAACAGACAAAAGACATGGGAGGGACATTCATTTTATTAGTCTCCATTCTAAAGTTAATTAATAGAGGCTTTGGATTCGGTTGGCATCTTCTTTTTTTTCAAGCTTTAATTGGTCTTCTCTGAAATACGAAACTAACTGAGTTAAACTTAAACAGTAGTCTCATAAGTAACAGATGAATAGAGGGCTCACGTGGCGGAAACCGCGGCGGTTAAGCCTATATTTGATTTTGACTCTGCGTTTAATAAAACCACATGGGGAAGATGAGTTTTGTTTTGCTCAAAAAGTGTATTTATAGTAAAAATATGAAACCTTAAATTTTCTTTCAATTTATCGTATGTAATTATTGGCTACCCATAATTTGTTTTCTTCAAACATTGTATACAAAACAATTAACAGAGTGAGGATAAATAGTCAATACATTAAATAAAAAGGGTACTTCACTTTAGAATAAACATAAGAAGAATATGGCATTTAGATTGGGGACGCTCAAACCATTAATACAAATCATATAAAATAATATAATTCTAAGTCTTGAAAATAAAATGGAATCTCGTAAGTTGAGTATATTAGTGAGGCTGAGGCCTACATCAACTACAGTCCAGTGGTGCAATGAAGAATAATTTTAATTTACATTAATTTGTTCAAAACACATGGCATGAAAATGTTCAAGAGAGTAAGCTTGTGACTATTTGTTAAATGGCTTAATTTACAATACCCAATATGTGAGTTGTGACCTAACAAAAGGTTCTCATTCCGTTATTCTTGACACCATTAGTAAGTAATTCTTTGCGTATAATTGTCGCCCATTAATATTGTCAATGGAAGTGGGTTTGGTTGCACCGTCCATCTTATCATCACATAAACCTTATAATAATTCTTTCATCAAACTGTTTTTTATATGTTAGAATATCGTTGTAATGTTATATTAATTAAAATAAATCAAGACCCAACTTAGATGGTATCTAATTAGAACAAAAGCAGATTATACCTTTTCATCTACCAAGAAAAGACAAGAAATAAGCCGAAAAAACAACTAATAATACCAATTAAATTAACTAAAATTATATATACTTTGACTGGCTGGCTAAAACATCTAATACTAATAGCTATTTGTCCTTTTGTTCGATAACCAGATTCTCTTATTTTATGCTTCCCTTTGGCCTTTTCTACTCCTTGTATTGTACGTACCTGTTCATATAACTTTGAATTGAATTCCCCATATTAATCTAATACATAAACACTTGCTTACTTTTTTGTTGTCTAAAGAAGATTCTCATCCATTTTTTACAAGCTCATCACTGTGTACCCAATTATTTAATAATATATATGCTCCGTCGGTTATTAACTTATTTTTAGTGAATAAGGGAGGAGTTAAAATAGTAGGCAGCATTTATTTTTGAATCAAACCCCGACAGTTATAGGTTTTCCTCTCTGGACATTTGGTACAAACTCCATTGTCATATTAATTGCTCTAGCATTAAATACTATCACTCACATTTCATCGGTTTGGTATTGGTACTAGCATTGCCTTCAAAATGCAGCAATTAAAGTTTGGCACAGACCAACTCTTTATATTATTTACCTAACATTTAGAGATGGGCGTGGGTCGGGTGAGGGCCGGGGAATGGGGTCCTCGTCCCCTACTCGAGTTGGGGGTGCCGGGGAATCCCCATCCCCGACCCCACGGGGGTGAGATGATCCCCCATCATTGCCCGTTCTTATTTGGGTGCTACTACCCGCGGCAAAACCACCCCCCAAGTAATAACCCCCACAGGCGATTTCCCTTGGATGAGTAGTCCCCTTGGGGAATTTTCCCCATGAATGGGGAATAATATCCGTTGGTCATTTTTCTAATTTCTATTTAAATTTCATCAGCTTAATGTCTTAAACATATCAAAGAGTCAGTGGGGAATTTTCAACTGCCAAGAGTCCAACAATTATCCAAATACCCAAAATAAATAAAATAAAAACTAGAAAATGGCTAATTAGTTTATATGATAAGTTAAACATAGTCTTGTATAGGAACCAACCTACATTCAAAACCTTTTATTGCGAAAATCACAAAAAATCATTAAAAGCTAATTATGTATAAAAAATATGTCAATTTGAGATATTAATTGTTATATATATATATTTTAATTGTTTTCTTTAACTTGGTTTTTTATTAATATTTTCTTTTAATCAATATAGAGGGTTATTAGTTATATAATATTTTCAATTAATTATAAATGTGTTTAATATTAATCAATCTATTCCAAAAAATAAAAAAATAATTTAATAAATTTTGACATTGGACAAATTTGGAGTTTTGGACTTGTGATTTCATACATCTAAGATTAAAAGTTCCAATTTCTATGTAACACTAAACTTGGTCTTACATTTAAGATTAAGAGTTCCAATTTTTATTAGATTATGTTAATATGTTAATAGTTTATATTTGATTTACAAATTATTAAATTAAAGTGTATAGTGACATTATATATTTTATTTATGTTTGAGAATAAATTAATATGATTTTTTATAGGCTATAATTCATTAATTCATTACATTAATAATAATAAAAATAATAAAACTTTACATAATGAAAATATTATTTCATTATCGAATATTTCAATAGTGATTAGTTTTATAATATACAATAAATATATCAAAAACTAATAAATTAACGACTTTTTTTAAAAATTGCACAATTATGGTGATTATATTTGGCATTAAAACATAATTACTTAATCTGTTAATTAGAGAGAGAGAGAGCCTGAGAGATATATTACGAAGACCATTTTGAATTATTAATCTTTACTTAAAAGTATTAAGTATCTTTATAAAACATAATAAATTGTCAATTTTTAATCAAATATCAAAATATATTCACTTTATGCCTTACAATTACTTTTAATACATAAATTAAAATATTCAATAATAAATTTAAGATAACAATTACAAAATTTGATTGCATCAAATAATTCATAGGATGATTATTTTACACAAAATCTATTATCTTATACAAAATTTTATAAAACATATAATTAATAAATTATATATTTTTGGGGTGGGTCGGGGCCTCGCGAGGATGTAGCCATCCCCATACCCGATCCGCCCTGACCCCCCAGGAATACTCTTCTCCTCATACCCGACCCCATCCCCAAAATTTTCGGAGAATCTTCGCTTTGTTCAGGACAGGGCTCCAATAGGTCAGGTAAATCGCCTATCGCTACTAAGATTATGCAATATTCAATCTAATTTTGTTACACAAATCATTCATCAACTACTACTACTCCTTTTGTTTTAACTGTTTCTATCATTTAATTTCCTCCGCCTATGATTACTATTAGTGAATTGGTGTTTAGACTTTGTAATTAAATATATTAATGTGAAGGTCAACTTTGTAACAATATATGAAGTTAGAAATAAGGCATAAGCAAGCATGCAGGAGACAAACTTATATTTGAACCAAGAAATTTGGAGTCAAACTCCAAAATATTTGCTTTTTTCTTATTGCCGTGCATTTTCTATTACCTTAGATGCCAAAAACTGAACAAGGGAGAAATACAATTTTGGTTTTTGGCTAACTATAAAGACAGCTTTCTGGACTTAATTAAATGACGTTCCAATTTTACTGGACGTCTCCAAGAAAAGAAACACCAGCACAAGTTTAGGTTTATAAATAGTATTGATAAACAATACTTTACAGGTAATCTTTTGAAGACTTTTGTGGTTGTAAGGGGAATCAAATTCAAATAGATTCTAGCATTTGGCCTCTCCTACTTAGTCTTTGATACGGCGTTGAATTTTGCTATATATTAATGTAGAAATTAAATGTTAAAGTAAAACATACCATCTGTCACTGCAGTACAGGGGCCAATGGGTTTACATGATCTTCAGTCATTTAATTTTAAATTAAGATAAACTCATAATTAATCACTTGAGTGAGATATATATCTCATACTTTGAATTAAAAAACCGCTCCTATTTGGATTCTTTATTGCTATAAAACAAGAATTTCAATTTTGAATGATAATTTAAGGGAGAATTTACAATTTACTTAATGAAAAATACATGGACTCTTGTGGTACTTCGACACTTTCTCATTAGGCTCTGAGTGAATTATAACAGATCAAGTAAATATGAATACACTTGTTTGAGCTCGAAGCAAGGTCCGTTGCTGGAATCACCATTTCAGCCTAATTCTAAGTACATTTGAGTGGGCTTCATCATCCCAAAACCTTTCTTAATAGGGAAATAATTTTTTTTTTTTTTTTTTTTTTTGGGTTACTGACAAATTTAATTCAAAATATAATATGTAAGACTTGATGTGGCCAAATGGCACAATTATGCAATTGAAAGTGGTTTAAGAAGAAGTTATTTAACTACCTATCTTAATCCTTGATGGGAGGTTAAAGGAAATTGATGGGAGTTATCTTGGTCCCTAGTCTAGCCATTATAAGTATATCATCTTCTCCATCAAAGTGATATTAATACAACACAAAATTCTGGAGGCATAGGCTAGAAGACATTCCTCAAACACTCTCTCACAAGTTATCTAAATCTTGGGTTCATTGCAATCCACGTTTGGCTTTCTACAACACTTTGAACAATATGGCTGGAGGTAAGTGATTAAATTTCGCATTATGTATTTATGTATTATTCCACATTTGGTATCACAACCATGCTTCTTGCTTGTTGTTCAGTGATAAGATATGATGAAGTATGATGCAGTTATATTTATGTTTTTTTTAATTCAAATCTAATTATCTCATATTTATGTTTGGGAATTGTGTTTGGTTAAACTAATTAGAAAATTAAATTCCCTGTGAAATTATGAGAAAAACGGCTTTTAAATCGTCTAAATGGAGTTAAATTGACTTAGTTATGACATTTTGAAGTTATGGGTTTGAAGTGGGTTGTTTCGAGTTAGGTATTCGAATGCAGACTCGGCTGGAGGTTGTAGACGACTGGATCAGAAGAAATGATAAATTGTTTTTATTTAAATTTTTGAAAATGACATGTCGTTTACTATCAAAAAAAAAAAAAAAAAAAAAAAAAGAGAGAGAAACTCTCTTACTCAAACCCAAAACCATTTGGTTGAATGTCTTTTAATGGACTCACTGAATCAGACTGGCCGATTAACGTGCTTGTTATTTCATTTAAATTAAAATCAATTTATTAAAGTCTGGGAAAATGCTTTTAATGCAACCTTATTGAAAGCTAAAAGCTGGCTGTTGAGAATTGAACCAAGCCTTTTGGATGAAAGCTAAACCTCCTAACCACTAGGCTAAATTGTTTTTTGTAGGCTGTTTTGGAATTTAAATTTACTTATATTTAAACTATTGCTGAGATTACTATATATATGCTAAATTATTTTTTCTATGCATAATGATATGATCAACAAAAGTTCAAGTTGATATTACTATTATTGCCATATTGAAGAAGTGCGTATTGTAAAGTTTTAGGAGTAGCCAAAGCATCATAAGGCATGATAATAATCACATAAAATTATTTTTGTTCAAACTTCAAGAGGTTTTATGGCACGTAACATTTAGAGACAATTGCTGGCCCAAAGGGAGGTAATTACCTTTGTAAAACAATTAGAGTAAGACATTGAATTAGCATCATGATTACGTAAATCCTAGGTACAATGGTATAGAACTATGGATTACTTTATGAGTGATATATGTTCATTAGTCTTATTAATAAGTAATAAATTCAATGCATGTTAGCAACCTCTACCTAAAGGAAGGTTTGAATTTATAATTTTGAATTTGACATTGGTCATTTCAAATATAAAATATGTTTACAATAGTATGACATGATTTTAATTCTTGGTTATTGTAGCCGTTTCTACTATTTTTGCTAATAATTCATCTTATGTTCCAATGTTAAATGGTGAGAACTTTTTTGATTGAAAAGAAAAGATAATGTTACTATTTGGGTGTATGGATATTGATTTGGTGTTTCGTATGAATGAACCGCCAGTCCCTACAGAAGAAAGTACGCCATTTGAAAAGGTCCTCTATGATAAGTGGGAGCGATTTGATCGCTTAAGCTTAATGTAGATAAAGACCCACATAAGCAAGTTTATTAGAGGTTCCATTCCCGAGTGCACTAAGGTGACAGATTTCATGAAAGCACTTGAAGCACAATTTGTGACATCTGATAAGGCATTGGCTAGCACCTTAATGAGGAAACTTTCTAGCATGAAATTTGATAGTTCTAAGGGTGTGCATGAACATGTTATGGAAATGCGGGATATAGCTTCTCAACTTAAGTCCCTAAAGATTGAATTTTCTGAGGCATTTCTTGCCACTTTCATTTTGAACTCTCTTCCTAATGAGTATGGACCTTTCAAAATCTCATATAACACACATAAAGAAGATTGGTCCATTAATGAACTCTTAGTAATGTGTGTGCAAGGGGAAGAAAGGTTGAAGAATGAGAATTTGGAAAGTGCTCATTTAGTAGCACATGTCAAAGGAAAAGGAAAGAAAGGCAAATGTGTCTCAAAATTCAAGAAGAAGGGTAAAGCACATGGTAATCCTAGTGGTTACAAAGTTTTGTGCTTCTTTTGCAAGAAAAAAAGGGACACATGAAGAAATAATGCTTGAGATACAAGAATTGGCTTGAGAAGAAAGGTACATTTCTTTCATATGTATGTCATGAATCTTATTTTGTTGATTCTCCTAATGATACATGGTGGATTGATTCGGGTTGTACAATTCACATTTCCACTACCATGCAGGGGTTCCTAAACCTGAGGAAACCAGTGGGGAATGAAAAAAGCATCTATTCAGGTAATCAGATGTGTTCTGAAGTTGAAGCTGTGGGGACTTTTAGACTTGTTCTAAATTCTAATTATGTATTGGATCTTGATAATACTTTTTATATTCCATCATCTTCTAGAAATTTAGTTTCCGTATCCAGACTCATGAAACTTGATTATGCATTTACTTCTAGCAATTCAATCTTTGAAATTCTAAAAGATCATGTTATTGTTGAATATGAAAAATTACTTGATGGTTTGTATAAGTTTGATCTAGATCCTGCATTGAGCATAGTATTAGACCTGTGCATGAGGAGAATGGTAGCAAATGTTGTATCATTAAAGAAGACTCCTCTAAGTTGTGGCATAAGAGATTGGGACATATCTCTATATAAAGAGTTAAAAGGTTGGTGGATGATGGAGTTTTACAAACTCTTGACTTAACTGATTTCGATACTTGTTTTGGTTGTATAAAGGGAAAGACAACTAATATAGCTACAAAAGGAGCTAGAAGGAGTACTAATAAATTAGAGATCATACATATAGATATATGGGGGCCCTTTCCTATACCTAATCTAAATGGACAGAGATATTTTATCTCTTTCATGGATGACCATATTAGATACATGTTTCTTTACCTTTTGTTTCATAAATTAGAGGCTATAGATGCCTTTAAAGTACTCAAAGTAGAGGTAGAGAAACAAAGTGAAAAGAAAATAAAAGTTGTGAGGTCAGATAGGGGTGAAGAATATTATGGACGATATACAAAAAAAGGTCAAATGCCAGGTCCATTTGCAAAAATTTCTTCAAGAAGAGGGTATTGTTTCATAATACACCATATCAGGAACACCGCAACAAAATGGTGTGGTGAAAAGAAGAAATTGTGCTCTTATGGACATGGTAAGAAATATGCATAGTACCTCTAATCTTCCATTAAAGTTTTGGATTGAAGCCTTAAAGACAACAGTAAATGTCTTAAATTGGGTTCCATCAAAGGCAGTTCCAAAAACTCATTTTGAATTATGGGTTGGTTGGAAACCTAGTTTAAGACATTTACACATTTGGGGTTGTCCTGCAGAAGTAAAGGTTTATAATCCAAATGTAAAGAAATTAGACTCGAAAACTATTAGTGAATATTTCATTGGTTATCCAATGAATTCCAAAGGGTTCAGATTCTTTTGTCCTTCTGACACACCTACAATTGTCGAAGCTAGAAATGCAAAATTCCTTGAAGATTTTGAATTAAGTGGGAGTGACCTTTATCATAAAGTATAGTTTGAAGAAATTAAGGAACCGAGTTCATCTTTTCAAGATAATCAATTCATTGTTGTTCAAAATGATCATTTAGATCATTTAGAAGATCAATTGACTCAATATGAATGATAATCCTACTTTTCCCTATGATTTTGCATTGAATTTCGATAGGATTTAGGATACTTCTCATATAATTTGGGCCATAATTGTTACCTAGTTCTATTAATTTTTCTTTTGCAAGCCTAAATGATGATTTTGAGCATAAATGATAGTTTTGAGCGTAAATTGCGTAACTTGAGCTTGGAAACTCAGAATGACCTGAATTTAAAATCTTTGGAAAGCTAAGAAGAATAGCTACAACTTTCATGTTTTGGATTTTTCCTAATTCTGACTGGACAAGTGATAATCCTATTTTTTCTTATGATTTTGCATTGAATTTTGATAGGATTTAGGATACTTTTCATACAATTTGGGCCATAATTGCTACCTAATGCTATTAATTTGTCTTTGCAGGCCTAAACAATGATTTTGAGCATAAATGACAATTTTGAGCGCAAATTGTGTAACTTGAGCTTGAAAACTCGGAATGACCTAAATTTAGAAGCTTTGGAAAGCTAAGAAGAAGAGATACAACTTTCATGTTTTAGGTTTTTCCTAATTTTGACTGGACAAGGGTGAAAACTTGGCTTGAATTCGTGAAAAGTATTGAAGAAAAACGTCTTTGGACGTGCTTCAGTATTTCTGCCATAACTTGAGCTTTAGACCTCATATTGTGCTTATTATTGAATTAGTAGAAAGATAATTTAAAGGGCTACAATTCATATTTTTAACACTTTTCCAGATTCAGACTCTATCATGCTCAAATGTAGCTGAAAGATTCTCGCCGCGGCAAGGAAAAAGCTTCGCCACGGCAAAACCTGCATCAGCTGTAAAAATAAAACGACGCGTTTTGACTTGCTAGGGCTTCATCCTTAAGTGAGAGAGGTATAAATTAGAATGAAAAAGAAGAGAAAAGGGTCTTGGTTCGTCATTTGGAAGACAACTCTTGGAAGGAGAAGATTATTGAAGATTTGGGCTTCAAATTAGAGAAGATTTCTCTATCTTTTGCTTGTTTTTCAATGATGAATCTTGATTCAGTTTGTTTTTGTTATTTTATTTCATTTTTGAGTATGAACTGAGTTTTTTAGCTAGGGTTTGATGTAACCTTGATACAATGATTCAAATTTATATGAATTGATAGTTGTTCCGACGTCGCCACGGTGAAAAATACAGAATCGACATCGCTACACAGAGCTGACGTCGCGCGCGGCGAAGACTATTCTTCGCCCCGACGAAGACTATAATACCAAGATTCCTCAAATCTCAACCCATTTCAAGGCAAACACTCAACCAAATCAACATACCATTCAACCAAAGACCAACCAAACAAAACAACAACATACAAACTCAATTGAAGCTGAATCAATAAACATTTAGTAATACATCAAATCTTAAATACGTACCTCAAGTGGGCGTTACAGTACCTCTAATCTTTCATTAAGTTTTGGATGAAGCTAGACAACAAATAATGTCTTAAATGGGTTCCATCAAAGCAGTTCCAAAAACTCATTTTGAATTATGGGTTGGTTGGAAACCTAGTTTAAGACATTTACACATTTGGGGTTGTCTGAGAAGTAAAGGTTTATAATCCAAATGTTAAGGAATTAGACTCGAAAACTATGTGAATATTTCATTGGTTATCCAATGATTCCAAAGGGTTAGATTCTTTGTTTCTACACACCACAATTCGAAGCTAGAAAGCAAAATTCCTTGAAGATTTTGAATTAAGTGGGAGTGACCTTTATCAAAAGTATAGTTGAAGAAATTAAGGAACCGAGTTCATCTTTCAAGATAATCAATTATTTGTTCAAAATGATCATTAATCATTTAGAAGATCAATGACTCAAGATTGAATTTGAAATTCTAAAAGATCATGTTATTGTTGAATATGAAAAATTACTTGATGGTTTGTATAAGTTTGATCTAGATCCTGCATTAAGCATAGTCTTAGACCTGTGCATGAGGAGAATGGTAGCAAACATTGTATCATTAAAGAGGACTCCTCTAATTTGTGGCATAAGAGATTGGGACATATCTCTATACAGAGAGTTAAGAGGTTGGTGGATGATGGAGTTTTACAAACTCTTGACTTAACTGATTTCGATACTTGTTTTGGTTGTATAAAGGGAAAGACAACTAATAGATTTACAAAAGGAGCTAGAAGGAGTACTAATAAATTGGCGATCATACGAGATATATGGGGACCCTCTCCTATACCTAATCTAAATGGACAGAGATATTTTATCTCTTTCATGGATGACCATACAAGATACATGTTTCTGTACCTTTTGTTTCATAAATCAGAGGCTATAGATGCCTCTAAGGTACTCAAAGTAGAGGTAGAGAAACAAAGTGAAAAGAAAATAAAGGTTGTGAGGTCAGATAGGGGTAAAGAATATTATGGACGATATACAAAAAAGGGTCAAATGCCAGGTCCATTTGCAAAATTTCTTCAAGAAGAAGGTATTGTTTCATAATACACCATACTAGGAACACCGCAACAAAATGGTGTGGCGAAAAGAAGAAATTGTGCTCTTATGGACATGGTAAGAAATATGCTTAGTACCTGTAATAGCTGCTTTCTCCTCAAGTACTCATAAATTATACATAATGAACATACATATAAAATAGTATAAAGAGTTGGGCCCAAATTTTTTCTTTATTAAACATATACATTTTTTACACAAAATTCGTATCATGTACAAAAGTTATCAAAAACTATGTGGACAGTGTAGCCATTTCTCCTCGCTTGCCGACGTCCATCCGACCGTGTCCTCACCTAGATCCTGCAAAACATAGGAAACAATGGGGTGAGCACTAAAACAATGCTCAGTAAGTAAATCCTCTACTCATCTAACTTAGCTATCCCCGTAACTCTCTCTAATTCTTTCCTTACAATTCTCATTTACTCTCTCTCTTATACTTCTATTTATTTTCTCTTTCTCATAACTCTTTTCCTCTCTTCTGTAAGTCACGGCCTCATCTTACCGGAGGCACGGCTGAGACTCGCTCCCGCTCTCCGTGACTTCTACTCATTCTAGCCAATCGGACTCGGTTATGCATGGATTCGGAACCCTTGGCCATGTGAGTGTATAAACTCTCTCTCGGGTATAGCCCTCATCCGCATGTACTCTCACGGGTTACACCACTTTTCTCTCTCATACTCAAGTCACTCTCTCTCTTTGTGGCGTACATACGGGAATACTCTACCCATTACTCATGGGTTCCCCATCACACAACCTACTCTATGCTCTTTTTCTTTCTTTTCTCTTAATGAAGCTCACACTCTAAGTTCTCTACTCTTTCTCTACTCTCTTTCTCTAATGCAAATAATGCACTTTCTCTATTCTCTTTCTCTAATGCAATTAATGCATATGGATGAATCATGCTCATTAATGCACTCATGTAATGCAATTATGCCATGTAGCAAAAAAATTAAGGCTTTCTACTCTTACTCATGCTTCTCTTGAGCATTTCATCATACAACTCATGTGCATATAAAACTCTATTTTAACAATAACATTTCTCTTCTCTTTAATCATCCAAAAATGGGAGAAAAACTCCCTCATACATTCTAAACCCCTGTCAAAGAAAAACACTCCCATAGGGTTTGCTCAAAACTTCCTTCAACACCAATCAAAACTCAACTCAACATCATAAAAATCTCAACACTTCTCATATTCCAATATATTTAATACTCATCAATAACTATAATCTCATCTCATCTCATCTCAATAAACATGATACATACACATTCATCCATAGATCTCTACTTAAAGAAGCTCTTACATCTCAACTTGGGTTGGATTTACTTACCTTGTGGGTAAATAACTTCTCTAGCACTTTTCCTTCCCCTTGTTGTCTTGTCTTGTCTCTACAACTTTAAACAACAATAATAACATAAGACTTCAACAAACCATAAAAAAATTCTCATCTAAAGCAAGAATCTTTACCTTAGGATACTTTAGATGAAATCTCTACTAACAGCTACCCAAAAGCTCCCTAAAATTCCTTAGAAATCTTGGAAGATTGAATGAAGGATGGGAAGAAAATAGAGAGTAAGAATGGCGGTGGAAATGGGTGAAATGAGGGTTTACTACATTTAATCCCTTATTTAGCTCATATTATAACCACTCTTTCCCATTTTGCCCTTGCTCTTCCTTGAAAATTCCATCTTTGTCCTTTGATTCATTACAAACACACCCCCAACTCAACACATTCTCTACTAAATTTTCTTACATTTTACTCCCCACTTTTCCTGCCAATTAGGGGTAGAATAGTCATTTTACCCCTATGGAAAATTCTCTAGAACTTTCAAGAAACTTTTCTGCCGTCCCGTCGCCACGGTGAAAAATTACAGAATCGACATCGCTACACAGAGCTGACGTCGCCGCGGCGAAGACTATTCTTCGCCCCGACGAAGACTATAATACCAAGATTCCTCAAATCTCAACCAATTTCAAGGCAAACACTCAACCAACTCAACATACCATTTCAACCAAAGACCAACCAACCAAAAACAACAACATACAAACTCAATTGAAGCTGAATCAATAAACATTTAAGTAATACATCAAATCTTAACTACGTACCTCAAGTGGGCCGTTACAGTACCTCTAATCTTTCATTAAAGTTTTGGAGTGAAGCCTTAGGGACAACAATATATGTCTTAAATCGGGTTCCATCAAAGGCAGTTCCAAAAACTCATTTTGAATTATGGGTTGGTTGGAAACCTAGTTTAAGACATTTACACATTTGGGGTTGTCTTGTAGAAGTAAAGGTTTATAATCCAAATGTTAAGGAATTAGACTCGAAAACTATTGGTGAATATTTCATTGGTTATCCAATGTATTCCAAAGGGTTTAGATTCTTTTGTCGTTCTAACACACCTACAATTATCGAAGCTAGAAACGCAAAATTCCTTGAAGATTTTGAATTAAGTGGGAGTGACCTTTATCGTAAAGTATAGTTCGAAGAAATTAAGGAACCGAGTTCATCTTTTCAAGATAATCAATTGATTATTGTTCAAAATGATCATTCAAATCATTTAGAAGATCAATCGACTCAAGATGAATGATAATCCTATTTTTCCCTATGATTTTGCATTGAATTTCGATAGGATTTAGGATACTTCTCATGCAATTTGGGCCATAATTATTACATAATTCTATTAATTTTTCTTTTGCAGGCCTAAATGATGATTTTGAGCATAAATGATAGTTTTGAGCATAAATTGTGTAACTTGAGCTTGGAAACTCAGAATGACCTAAATTTAAAATCTTTGGAAAGCTAAGAAGCATAGCTACAACTTTCATGTTTTGGATTTTTCCTAATTCTGACTGGACAAGGGTGAAAACTTGGCTTGAAGTCGTGAACAGTATGTTGGGAACTGAAGAAAAACGTCCTCGGATTGGGCTAATTCTTGAACTAGTAGAAATATAATTAAAAGGGTTACAATTAATATGTTTATTACTTTTCTAGTTTCAGATTTTATCATGCTCAAATTTGGCCTGAAAGATCCTAGCCGCGGCAAGGAAAAATATTCGTCGCGACGAAACTGAGTCAGATGTGAAAAAATAAAATGACAATGTTTAGCTTGCTAGGGCTTCATACTTAAGTGATAGAGGTATAAATTAGCATGAAAAGGAAGGGAAAAGGGTCTTGGTTCATCAGTTGGGAGGCAGCTCATGGAAGGAGAAGATTATTGAAGATTTGGGCTTCAAATTAGAGAAGATTTCTCCATCTTTTGCTTGTTTTTCAATGATGAACCTTGATTTAGTTTGTTTTTGTTATTTTATTTTGTTTTTGAGGATAAACTGAGTTGTTTAGCTAGGGTTTGATGTAACCTTGATGCAATGATTCAAATTTATATGAATTGATTTACTTGGAGTTTTAATTTCATGATTGAGTGTTTATCTCTTTGCTTAATGACTTTTGGTGCTTGATCACCATTCAAATGTATGTTGTTCACAATGAGACTGAGAAATTATTTGTGATTTGTGCCTCTTGGAATAAATACCATAGATTGAGCGAAAACTAGGGATAGATAAACGTGATCTATGAAATCTCTATAGAATTTCACAAAGCTTAAGAGACCTTGAACTATTAAACTTCAATTTTTGGGTTCGGAAGGTTAATAGGAATAGGTGGGGTGGTATAACCTGAGAAGGAGTACCAAACAACTTAGGAAATTCGATTTTCAATCAAGGAATTAGAACTTGGGTAATAGATTCTATGATTTGGGTTAGTGTATCTAGGTGAAATCAACACCCTAGAATTTTTTTAGCATTGTTTAATTAGTTAAGTTTTGCTTTAATTTCATTATCATTCATTTTTATTTTGTTAATTTGTATTTAGTTTGTTAATTTTCCATCAAACCAATTTATTGTGGCTTCAATTAGGCTTAAACTAGAGAAATCGGTACTTAGTAACATTGTCCTCGTGGGAACAATACTTTATTCATCACTTTATTACTTTTTGCGACTAGTGCACTTGCTAAATATGCATGTTTGTCAAATCACGCATCAACGAACAAATTCCTAGTAAGTTGCATGATGAAGATTAAACTAATAATGATATTGTTGTCCAAAATCAGGATAAAATGGATGAAACAATTGAATTAAGAAGATCTTCGAGGGTAAGGAAACCAACGATTTCTAATGATTATATGATATACCTTCAAGATACTGATTGTGATGGTCAATTAAATGAAGATACCACTTAATTTTCACAAGCCATGAACGAAGAAAAATCTCTCATTTGGTATAATGCCATGAAAGAAGAAATGGAATCAATAGCCAAGAGCCAAGTTTGAATACTCACCGAATTACTGCCAGAAGCAACAACCGTTGGTTGTAAATGGGTCTTTAAGACCAAAAGAGATGCTTTTGGTAATATCGAACGATATAATGCAAGATTGGGGGCCAAGGGTTTGACACAAAAGGAAGACATTGATTACAATGAAACTTTTGTTAGAGTAGGTGCCATAGACTTAATCAGTTATTGTAAAATTGACTATGTAAATGTTTATTTATCAATAAAATGCATATTCTTCTATATCGTGTAAATCATAGTTATAGTAATGATATATGTCCTTAGGATGGTAGAGCCGTGACGAGGTTATCAAGTGTTTCAAATCTTGATAGTGAGAACCCTATGATCACATATGGTGGTTATTCTAAAAACGTCCATAGCCCCAGTATTATTCTAATCAAGGACACAAATAATACGGTAAGACTATCATAGCGTTGAACGACCCTGTCGAAAGGCAGTGACCGATCTCACTTGTCAAGGTTGTTTGTCAACAACCTGGTGCAACGCATAGGTGCTTGCTGGAGACAAGTTCACTGGACAGACCCACCAGAGGATTCCATATGGATGGTAACCCTAGTGTCTATGGAATAAATCCTCTAACAAATGGTGGTGTATGTGATCCTTAGACTTGAGATCACCAGAGTACCTTATGCACCGATTGGTGTAGTTTGACACTAGCCCAATGTAGTTCTATTCATATCTATCAATACGGTAGTGATTGGCTGCATTGAGAAGTGTATCAAGACTATGGTGGATCGACAAAGGATTCATCACTCCCAGGTATGAGAGAAGCTATCGCATGGCACAATTCAGTAAATAGCAATGACACTAAATCTATGGCCATAGTGGGATTGAGTTATTGCTCAATCTAATTTATTTATTCGGTCATTGTCTAGTAACTGAATATAAAGATATCAAGGATAACTGAGGTTGACACTATTTCTGTACCTCAACCTCGATGAGATAATAGATGATGAAAGGATTTGATTGCACGGTAACCATATCGTTGATAGGTAGCTGCTTTATTGAATCTGAATCTATCGGGTGGCCATGATGCCTTGCTAGGGGCCAATCCAGGTCTGTGAGTAGTGAGACAATTAATTTGTGTTAATCGCGATACTACTCACTGCCGATATAATAAGGAGCCTACGGGTCACACACTTAGAAGATAATTTAAGAATCGTTTTTGTGAAAGGGGTATTTTCGTCTTTTAGGACAAAAGGGTATTTTGGTAATCTCACAGTGCAATTAAATTTGCTAAGGTTGTTGCCTGTATTTAATTTTAATATTAAAATTAAGATTAGTGAGATTATATTTAAATATATGTGCACATGTATTTAAATGGATTATTATTAATAATTAAATGTATATATATATATATATATATATATATTTAAATATATATATTAATTGATTTTAATTGAGATAATGATGGAAATTAAAATAAATTAAAATACCATAAAGGGTGTGTTTGGTTGCAAGGATGGATTAACTTGAGAATCCATGGCTATTCCTATTGGGATTAGGGTTTTAATTAAGTGACACTATATAAGTGAAACTTAATTAAAAACTAATACGACAATTTATTCATTCATTGAATAAAAGAAAAACCCTAGCCACCCTATTTTCTTCTCTCACGTTTTTGGTATTAGTGAAGAGAAAAATTCTTTTTCCCTTCTTTTGATTCTTGAAGCCTGCTTGTTGTTCTAGCAAAACAATAGTGGGTTCTATGGATTATCTTCGTGTGGACGACGTGAGTAGGATTCTACTTTGAATTGGGAGCGAGATCAAATCAGAGATATTGAAGGAGCCTCCAAACGTTGGTAACGTATTCCTGATCGTTTGATTGGATTAATTTATATTGTACATATTTTCTGTTTATTAACATGTAAGCAATTTGATCTATACTTGGATCTTGGCGTAAAAGGTGATTGATTTCCGTTTTGATTTTCTCGCTGCCTTCTACAGATCAATCACTAACAACTTTCTCTCTAGTTTCAAAAAAAGATTCATTAAGAATCGTCATGGCATTAGTAGCTCATTTTGATATGGAGTTATATCAAATGGATGTGAAAACAACCTTCCTAAATGGAGATCTTGAGGACCAGGTGTACACGAAACAGCCAGAAGGTTTCTGTAATAAAGATAAGCTAGTCTGCGAGTTGAATAGATCCATATATGGACTTAAGTAAGCATCTCGTCAGTGGTACATAAAATTTCATAATGTTATTATCTCATTTGGAGTACTGTGGACAAATGTGTTTATCTTAAAATCAGTGGGAGCAAGTTTATCTTCTTAATTCTATATGTGGATGATATTTTACTTGCAAGTAGTGACTTAGGTCTACTTCATGACACCAAAGGATTTTTTTCTCAAAATTTTAAGATGAAGGATATGGGTGAAGCCTCTTATGTCATTGACATAAAGATTCATAGAGACAGATCTAGAGGGTTTTTAGGTTTATCTCAAAAGACCTACATTAAAAAGATTTGGAAAGTTTTTGAATGAAAAGTTGTTCACCATGACTAGCTCTTGTTGTTAAAGGAGATAAATTCAATTTGGAACAATGTCCGAAGAACTCACTAGAGTTCAAGGAGATGAATAAAATACCTTATGCTTTAGCCGTGAGGAAACTCATGTATGCTCAGGTTTGTACCAGGCCTAACATAGGGTATGTAGTAGGAATGTTGGGTAGATATCAAAGTAACCCATGACTTGAACATTGGAAAGCAGCCAAGAAAGTTATGCGTTATCTGTAAGGAACCAAGGATTATATGCTTACATACAAACACTCTGATCATTTGGAGATGATTGGGTATACAAACTCTGATTCTGGTGGATGTAAAGATTCTAAGAAGTTTACTTGTAGATATATATTTATGCTTGCTAACGATGCAGTATCTTGGAAAAGCACTAAGTAGAGTATAATTGCAACATTCACAATGGAAGCAGCCAAAAACTCATATAAGAGGCTTTGATACCACTGTTAGTGCTTTAATTGATCAGAGAACGACGTAGCGGAAAACAAAAATTTACCGATTAAACACTATTAAGCCTCAAAACACAAATATGAGTATGACGATGTTCATATGCTATAAAATAAACAAGACCCATGAAAGAATCAGAACCATATCCACGTTTGGAGGCTCCACCACTTTTTCAGGATTCGAATGAAAAACGCTCACGATCCAAGTATAAGAGTGAACCACTGTTATCCACACAAAGGCAAGGATCAACACAAGAAATTTACTAGATCTTGATGTGAAGACTAAAGAAGAAGTGAGATTTGGGTTGAGAGAAAATTCTCTTAATGAACCATTTACTCTTGATGGGAATGAAAAATGTCATATTTAACCCCCTTAATGTTTAGTATTTTATATGTATTTGTTTCCTAATTGTACTCATTATTACTTTATTTTGGTTTAGGAAGCAAATTGAGGTGTTAATTGAAAAACGGAATTAATTAGGGGAATTCGGACAGTTCTGCCACTACTTCGTATTCTGGGCATAATTCTCTCATCCGAGCTCTGATTGAGATGATTCAAAATTTTGTGGAACGCTAAGAAAGAGATCTAAAACTTTAATGTTTTGAGTTTTTAGAGATACTGGCTGAATAAAGGTTGTAATCGAGCTTAAAGTTGATGCACCTGCATTGCCGATGTCCTGGAGCGTTCTGACTTGTTATGCAAGTCAGTCTATTATTGCACGTTTTGAAGACATACATGCTGCACGAAAATTACAGCTGGAAACACCACTTTCCTATTTTATTAGGACTCTATTTTATTTTATTTCTAATTAGAATTAAATTAGGATTAATGTTATTTTAGGATAGGAGAATATTTCTTTTAAGAGATTGAGTGGGATTTGAATTCTTAAATTAGATTTTAAAAGGGAGATCAGAGTAGGTTTTGGGGGACCACGCCTCTCTCTCTTCTCTTCTCTGAAATTTTCTTTCACTTGAGTTTTTGTGATGGCCATGAGCGGCTAGAACTTTTGTAACTTGGTCGAAGGAAACGGAAACCTCGGAATCAAATAAACTGTGAGATCTTTCTGTTTTTAGTGTTAAATTCATGTTTGAGTATTGAATGTTATTCTGTGCATATTTTCATGATTGATGCATTTAATTACTAGGAGGCCTACTAGTGTATTATTTGTTGAAATCTACTGCTAAGTTTGATATCAAATCCGTAATTGTTTGATCCCTCCAACTTGTGAAGCAATTAGGGTTAGTAATTTGCTGCGTCAGGAATTAGTAACCTTACGAAGAACATTCAACTAAATTAAATACAACCGCTTGTGTTTGTGTTGTTTAGCTTCATCGATCTCTCTAATTCTTAAGGCTGCCACTAGATTAAATCTTGAGCACTTGTCTAGGGTTGTTTAGGGGTAAGATTAATTAGGATCGCTTGTTTCCTGATTAATTACAATTAAGGAGAGATAGGAAATTAGTTCCAACGGTGAATATTCAATGTGTGAATTGATTATCTTTGCATAAATGATCAATTGTAAGATTCCGATGGTGGATGTTGACAGAGACCAAGTTCGTCATTTTGATTGAATTCGAATTAAATTGTTTTTGTTTTTGCTGAGATTGTTTTCTGTTTTTACACAAACCCCCCAGCCTTTTTCACATCAAAGAAAATTCGGCTAGACACTCTTTGTGGGATCGACCCTTACTTACCCTACTTACAGTTCAGTAGTTAGGTTCGGAAGGTTTTAATTCTGGGTGCCTACGACAGCACGCCAACTCTCCACGGCCAAGAAGGGAAACATAAGATTGTTATTTGATTTTAGGGAAAAGTGCCCTTTTATAGGGTTGCCGTAAAATCCCTTAAAGGTGTATTTACAAAAATACCTTTCCACTAAATATTTCATTAGTGTCCATGATTCCAGAACAAAATCATATCCTAGGTATCTCCCCGTTATTATTTTTATCCATTAATAATATTCTTTCAATATTTAAAACATATATATAATATACGACAATATATTGACGGTTTATTTATTTATATAATATATACGACAATATACATATTTAAATAGATAACCAATCCTACCTATTAAATCCAATACGGGATTGGACCCAGGCAACAACTTTTCTAGCAAATTTAATTGCTCCATAAGATTTACCAAAATACCCCTTTGTCAATAAATGATGAAAATGCCACTCACATAATCTCTTCTTTAGCTTGCCTTTTATATGTGTGACCCGAAGGTTCCTTATCATACCGGTAGTGTGTAATATTGCGATCGACACCCAATCAATTGTCTCATTACACACAGACCAAGATTGGCCCCTAGTAAGGCATCAAGGCCACCCGCTAGATTCAGACTTAGCGTAATTCGCTACCTGTCAACAGTATGGTTACTGTGTAATCAAATCCTTTCATCATCTATTATCTCATCAAGGTTTGAGGTATTTTCTCGTGGGGTTTGCGCAGTAGAAAACAAAAATTAAATCCGCAACAACAACCTTGAACCCAAGACCCTTATACGCAAATTATGTTATTATCATAAATTGACAACAAACATAAACGTTTCAGAATTTATACCTAAATTTGGAGGCTCCTTCTTGTGATATGGATTGTTCCCACTCTAAGCCAAGAGTGAACTTTCAGTGTCTACATGAAGATAGGACGTCGATCGCCTTGCAGTTTGAAGTGCTAGCAAAACGTGCAAGGATCAAGGAAGTGCAGACTTTTTCTTCCTCTCCACAACAATGGTATCCACGATTTGGAGAGAGAGAGAGAGAGAGAGAGAGAGAGAGAGAGAGAGAGAGAGAGAGAGGGCTTGGGCGGCTAGGGTTATATTTTAGTAGGAATGAAAATTCTTACTATTTTAATTTTTGCTACACTTTTAAATAATGCAAATCAAAACCCTAATCTTTTTTGGAATTGCAATCAATGCATACCAAAATAGGATTGGTCACATATTTATTTAAAATTACAAGGTAATTACCATTTGGCATTTTAAATTTGAGTTATTATATTATCACCAATCAATCGTCTCACTGAACACAGACCAAGATTGGCCTCTAGCAAGGCATCATGGCCACCCGATAGATTTGGATTCAGTGAAACAACTTGCTTATCAACGATATGGTTACTGTGCAATATAATCCTTTCATCATCCATTATCTCATCAAGGCCGAGGTATAGAAGTAGTGTCAGCCTTGGATATCCTTGATATCTCGGTATTCGTTATTAGACCAACGACCGAAATAGATTGGATTGAGCTACAACTCAATCCCACTATGACCACAGATTTAATGTCGTTGCCATCTGCCGAATTACTTAGCGAGATAATTTCTCCTGTATCCAAAAGTGATGAATCCTTTGTTAATCTACCATAGTCTTGATGCACTTTTCGATGTAGCCACTCACTACCGTTCTGATAGTCTGAATAGAACTACGTTGGGCTAGTGTCAAACTACACCAATTGGTGCACAAGGCGCTTTGGTGATTTTAAGTCTAAGGATCACATGCACCACCATTCGTTAGAGGATTTATTCCACAAACATTGGGGTTACCATCTATGTGGAATCCTCTGGGGGGTATGTCCAGTAGACTCGCCTATGACAAGCACCCATGTGTTGCATCAGGTTGTCGACAAACAACATTAACAAATGAGATCTGTTACTGTCTTTCAATTGGGTCGTTCAACACTATGATAGCCTTACCGTATTATCAATGTCATTGGTCAGAATAATACTAGGGCTATGGGTAAAGCAAGAAATAAAAGAATATGTTCCCAAGATAAGTGCTAGAATTTCGGGGACGGAATTCTTACAAGGGGGAGAAATGTAATAACCACATTTAGAAATATGGTAGGGATTATTTTATAGTCATAGTGAATATATTTAACTAGTTTTATAGAGGAAATCCAAAAAAGTTTCAATAGGGACAAAATGGTCATTTCACATAGAATCACATGTTCAAGTGAAAAGTGAGTATGATAAATATAATGTATTAAGTGTGCTAGCCACGAGAATAGAGTGGTAGAAAGGTTGTGGACAATACACGTGATGTGATGCCAAGATAAATACGTGTTTGTAAAGTAATAGAAAGAAATTAAAGAATGAGGGTAAAATGGTCTTTTCACTCATAACTAGATGAAAAAGTGTGGAGTGAAAATGACCAAGAGCATGTGTTAAATCCATTGAAGGTGAGGGTATATCGGTAAATGCACGTATGGCATAATTGAAATTATCATAAAAGTTTAAGGGCAAAATGGGAATACATAAATATATATTTATTTAGTTATAAGGTTTCAATAACTGAGCCCTAGCCATTCCATCCCTTGTACACGCCACCCCTCATCCAACTTCTCTCAAACTTCTTCACCAAATTTCAAAGAGAATTCATAGGAATTGGCTTAAATTTTTGTAGATTGTCAATCCTAAAGCATCCAAAGGTTCAAGAGGAAGAAAATTTTAGCAAAGGGAAGTTATATCATTAGTGTTACACAAATTCAAGGTAAGTAAATCATATTTTAGTTTTGATTTGAGCAATAATTGTGTAGATTGATTCTTGTATGTTTGTATGTGATTGTATGGTGAGAATTATTGGCTGTTTTAATATTGAATGATGTGTAAAATTCTAGCCATGAGAAGTAGTTCATGTGTATGTGGTGATTTGGTTGAATTATGGATGAAATATGGAAGAATTGTTGATGAAATTTTGAAGTGTTGAATCCGGCCAGATTTGAAGTTAAATTTAGTGAGTTTTTGCTCCAATTTTGGTGGATTTGGAGAGATGTGGAAGTGTGGCCAACTAAGTATTTGCATGTGCATGTGAGTTGTTTGATGAAAATTCAAAGAGAAATGCACGATGAGTTTGTTAAATCTTATTGAAGAAATTGTTAGAGAAAGGAAAGAATTGGAGTTGAAAGGTTATGTTAGGCTTAACCAAGTGTAAATTTTAGTATTAAAAAGTGCATTTTGTTATGCTAAAATTCAGAATATCACTTGGTCATGTTAGTTCAATGAGATAAATGGCTTTTAGTGCATGGTTCAAGTTACTTGAACCTTTAGTATTTCTTCAATAGCACATTTTATTTAGTTATTGAATTAGAAATTGTGAAACTTATGACTTTGGGAAAGTGTTAGAAGGGATTTACATGTTAAATTTTTACTTTGATATGGCATTGTTGATAGTAGAGAATGGTAGATTATGTCATGACATATCAATATGCCATAGTAAATTCTCAAGTTTGTGTACTTGAATTTAGAAAGATCATCCAAATATTGGCTTGGCCAAATGAGTATATTGTTGTTTCTTGTTTTGAGATTAATTACAAACAATATGTAATAAGTGATTTTATTGTATAAAGAATAGAATTGTGCTAGAAGATCTTGAGAATAGATTGTATTGGCCAAAAGTTTAGTTAAGAATGTTAGAAAGAAATTAGAATTTAGCCAAAGTATATACGTTGTGCCATATGTTAGATTGAATTTACAATGATTAATATGGCAATATAGATTAATGTATAGAATGTAGCCAAAAGAAAAGAAGAAAGAAGGGCATCTATAACAATGTTGATGGTCATGTTAAGAGAATGAAAATTTATGGCATTAAGATTTGTATTTAGAAAGTTGTACAAGGCATGTTTGTCACATTAGAAAAATGTTAGAGAGTTGTTTAATGACATGGTTATGTGACATATAAGTTTGAGAAAAACTAGTAGCATAATTGGGAAAGTTAGTAGACTTAACACCTAAATTGTGGCATAGATTTTTATAGAAGAAATTAGATTGCCCAAAATGTAGAATTCATTCCCTAGGTGAATTGTGCTGTTTTAATATCTCTCTAATAGAATTATAGAAGAGTAGAATTTGTGAGAGCTAATTTACTTGTGTATGTGTACATTTTACATAGCATGATAGAATTGAAGAATTACAGAATTATGTAGAAATTATAGAACCGCGTACGTGCACACGATGCAAAGAATTCAGAAATAAAGAATAAAATAGAAAATGTTTAAGTTAAGCATGTTATTAGAATAGAACTTTGGGCTTTTCAGAAAAGTATAGAAATAAAAGCCTTAGAATAAATAGAGTATATGCCAGAGTTAGACATGTATTTTGGGATCATGCATAGACAGCATATAAATGCATGACATAGCATAGCATATATTTTAGAAATTTTATAATTACTGGAAATGTCTAGCTAGCTATTTTGCAGATTTACAGAGCATGTTTTCAGACGGTTGTTGCGATGGGGAACCTGTAAGCATTGGCTGCGTTAGCTAGTGGCAATAGAGATGCAAAAGTTTTCCACATGCACGCGACCATTAGTGAGTGGCCTCAAAATAGAAAACGGAATTGTACAGTCCGCTAGAAGTACATGTGGATGAGAACTGTATCCAAAAAGAATTTCAGAATACGCTCACGTGGTCAGAGTTCCAAATCCATGTCTCAGCCTAGTCTGATCGGCAAACCAAAACAGAAAACAGAAAGAGTTTCAGAAAGAAAGAAAAATAGAATAAGAAACAGAAAATAGAAAAAATTTCAGAAAGAAATAAAAATAGAATAAGAAATAGAAAATAGAAAGAATTTCAGAAAGAAAAGAAAAGAATTAGAAATTTTTTTTTTAGAAAGAATACAAACATGATCATTTGCATATGCATCAGGCATTTTATGTGCATTGCATCTTATGCATTTATGCATAGATTAAATAATTTACTTATTATTGCTTGTCTGATGAGCCAAGAAAAGAAAATAGAAACCCATGAGAATAGAGAAGAAAAGAAAATAGAAACCCATGAGAATAGAGAAGAAAGGAAAATAGAAGCCCATGACATTAGAGAAGAAAAGAAAATAGAAATCCATAAGAATAGAGAAGAAAAGAAAATAGAAACCCATGAGAATAGAGAAGAAAAGAAAATAGAAACCCATGAGAATAGAGAAGAAAGGAAAATAGAAGCCTACGAGAATAGAAAAGAAATTAGAGATATACAAGAAAAGAACAGAAATTAGATACATGCTAGAAAAGAACATAAATTAGAAACATGACAAATAGCAAGAAAACTTAGTGATTTGTTGAGTAGAGAAAGAAATAGAAAGTCATAATCTAGCAGAGAAGAGAAATAAAATGATAAAGAATAATATAACCCTAGAAGGATTTAGAAATATTTGAGAAAAATAGAAGACTGCTAAGTACTACGCTTGAGAATAAAGAGAGAAAACAAGCAGAAATTTAGAAGCGGTACAGCAGAAACGGGGACATCGGAGTAAGAGCATAGTTAGATTTGGTTTACTTACTAAGCATTTATAGCTCACCCTGTTGCTTTCCTTATTTTTACTGGTATTAGATTGTAGTGGTCGGGAGACATCAAGCTAGCAAGAGGATTAAACACACTGTCTCAGTGAAGAAATTTAATGTGGATTTATATGTGTGAGAAATAATCTTTGTGTAATAGTATGTTATAACTGGATTAAGGATAAAAATTTTAGACGAACACCCTTTTTAAACTAGCAATTCTCTGGATTCTCTCTATAGGATACCCAGTGAATACTTGCCTAGTGAGACAATAGGGGCAAAATGGTCATTTCACATAGAATCACGTGTTCAAGTGAAAGGTTAGTATGATAAATATAATGTATTAAGTGTGCTAGCCATGAGAATAGAGTGGGAGAAAGGTTATGGGCAATACATGTGATGCTGAGATAAATATTTGTTTGTAATGTAATAGGAAGAAATTAAAGAATAAGGGTAAAATGGTATTTTCACTCATAATTAGAATTTATGATGGGAAGTGAAAATGACCAAGAACATGTGTTAAATCCATTGATAGTGAGGGTATATCAGTAAATGCACGTATGACATAATTGAAATTATCATAAAAGTGTAAGGGCAAAATGGGAATATATATATTCCCATTTTGCCCACCCTAGCCATTCTCACCTATAGAACTCGCCACCTTCCACCCAATTCTTCTCAAGGTTTTTCACCAAATTTCAAAGAGAATTCATAGGGGGGTTAGCTCAAATTTTGTAGATTTTCACTCTTAAAGCATCCACAGGTAAGCTTTAAAGTTTTGAATTCTTATGTTTTTACATGATTTAAGTCCAAGAGGAAAAGAATTTTAGCAAAGGAAGGTTGAATTAGTAGTGTTGTACAAATTTAAGGTAAGTAAACCAAATTTAAGCTTTAATTTGAGTAGTATATGTGTAAGTTGATTCTTGAGTGTTTGTGTATGATGTATGATAAGAAGTATTGGCTGTTTAGATGATTGTTTGATGGATAATAATGTGTAGAAGTTCAGCCAAGTTGAGTAGTTATATAGATGTGATGTTTTGGTTGAACCTTGGATGAAATTTTGAAGAGTTGATGTTGGAATTTGGAAGTGTTGGATTCGGCCCGAATAGGGGCTGAGTTTTTGTTGAATTTTCTTCCAACTTTAAGGTATTTGGAGAGATGTGGAGGTGTGGCCAGCCATATACTTATATGTGCATGTAAAGTGTTTGGTGAAATTTCAAAAAGAAATTCATGCATGAATTTATCAAATATTGTGAAGGATATTGCTTGAGAAAGGAAAGAATTAATGTTAAAAGGTGGTATTAGACTTGACCAAGTACAAGTTTTAAGTGTTTAAGAGTGCATTTTGTTATACCAAAATTCAGAATAACACTTGGTTATGTTAGTTCAATGAAATGAATGACCTTTAGTGCATGGTTCAAGTTGCTTAAACTTTTAGCATTAGTTTGAATGACATTGTATTTAGTATTGAATTATGAGTTTTGAAACTTATGACTTTAGAAAAGTAATGACAAGAATTGCTGTAACATCTACTGAAAACTAGTATAATGCATGCATAATTACAATATAAAATTGGGCCCCAAAATTTCTTTTCATTATAATTCATATGTCTTTTATACACAAAGATTACTGTTTACAAAAATGCATTTTAAAAGACAAAACAGGGGAAACAGTGTATCTATTCCTCTTCGCTTGCCGACGCCCCTCCGACTGCGTCATCACCTAGAACCTGCATCCACAAAGGAAAATAACGGGGTGAGCACAAATAATGCTCAGTAAGTAAAACTCTCTAACTGTCTGTCCCCGTGTGTAACTCTTAATTCTTTCCTTTTCTAATTCTGTTTCTATTTTTTGTTTACTAACTACCATGACCTCATCTTACGAGGGTACGGCCGGATGGCGTTCACACAGCACCATCTCACTCTCCATAACTATCGGGTGGAATTCACATAGTACCAACCCGTTCTTAGTGACTACCAAGTGGGGATACAAAGCTCCTACTCGGTTTCCTAACTATCGGGTGGAGACCACTTAGCACCTACCCGTTCCTCATGACCTTGGGAACGATCACCAAGCATTAACCCGTCTCTAGTCACTGTCGGGTGATGATCACAAAGCACAACCGCTTCTACTAACTGTTGGATGATGATCACAAAGCATCAAGCCATATCTAATAACTAATTGGGTAGTGATCACAAAGCACCTACCCCATTTCTATACTCTTGGGTGACGATCACAAGCATCGACCCATCACTAAGGGCTATTCGGATGATGATCACAAAGCATCAATCCGATTCTCATAACGGTCGGGTGATGATCACAAAGCATCATCCCAACATTACTACTCTTCTAAATCATTCTATTGTAGCATTTTTCAATGCTCTCTACCCTAGAGTAGTTATACCCACCAAGCTCTCTACTCATAGGGTAATTACACACACAATTCTCTTACACTTTCTTAGGTCACTTTTCCATGTACAACTAGTGCCTATGATGGTTCAACTTCACCAATGCACTTATGAGATGCCAACATGCAATGTTGCAAGATTAAGGTTCATTACTCACACTCAAACCTCTATTAGGCATTTCATCAAACAACTCATGTGCACTATAAAACTCTATCATAGCCATGATTCTAAAACTTTTCCTAACCATCCAAAATGGGGAAAAACCCCTTCACAAAGCCATAAAAACCTGTCAAACAAAACACTTCCAAAAAGGGTTTCATAACACCCCTTCAAATCCATCTCAACTACCTTGTCAACCCAACAACCCATTTCTCATATTGGCAAGGATTAACATTCACAAAGCATAGAAATCTCCATTTAATACTCCATACATGGCATATACATGCACATCACTACTACATCATTTCTATCAAAACCCTAATCAAGAAATTTCATGAATCTCAACTTGGGTTGGGTTTTACTTACCTTGTTATGGAGAGACTTCACAATTCTTCCTTTCACTTGTTAAGCTTGACTTCCCTCTAATCTAACCAAAAGAATGAAAACCCTCAAACTTCAATATGGGTTAAAACTCCCAAATCACACAACTAAGTAGAGATTCTTACCTTAGGAAGCCTTAGGTTGCTTTTCCACCTCAATTACTTCAAAACCCTTGGAAATCCTTGATCAAAGAGAAGGAAGTTGAGAGGAAGAAGAATGAAGAGTTGCGTTTGAGAAGAAGAATGAGGGTTTGTAATTCTAATTCCTTTTAATGAATAAAAACACAATCATTCCCATTTTGCCCTTACTCTTCTTTGGGAATTCCATCTATATCCTTTGATTCATTACAAACTGACCCCCTATCAACACATTCTCCATGAAAAATCCTTACAATTAACTCCCCACTTTTCCTGCTAATGTAGTAGGTAGAAAGGGCAAAATGCCCTTAGGGAAGGAAATATAAAACTTGACAACACTAAAACGGCCCGTCGCCGCGGCGAAGAAACTTCTGTCGCCGCGGCGAAACCGTCCAGAGAGTTTTCCGGTGGTTTCACATATCTTCGCCGTGGCGAAGATGCTTCTTCGCCTGGCGAAGCTCGGCATACAACACTTCTTCCATTTTTAACCCTTTCAAGGCTATTAATCCACACAACACTCATACTAATGTCAATCAAACAATATTAACAAAAAACCAACTCGATTAAGGGCGAAAGAGGAAACATAACAACGTACCTCAAGCAGGGCGTTACAATTGCATATTAAATTGTTACAGTAGTGTAGTATTGATGATAGTATTATATTATAATATTACAATATGCCACAATAAGTTGTCAAGCTTGTAGCTTGAAATTAGAAAGATCATCCAAAGAATGGCTTGGCAAATGAGTATATTGTTGTTTTTTGTTTGAGATTAGTTATAAACAATATGTATAAGTGATTTATTGTATAAAGAATGAAAAGCCTTCCCAAGTATAGATTCAAAAGAAACATCAAAGAAATAGAAGTTTGATTTACGTATTAAATACTGACCATTTTAGAAATTGATTGGTATGAGTATAGTTTTCATGCCTTATATATTACAAGCCATAGAATGTGCTAGAAGATCTTGAGAATATTTTGTATTGGCCAAAAGTTTAGTTAAGAATGTTAGAAAGAAATTAGAATTTAGCCAAAGTATATATGTTGTGCCATATGTTAGATTGTATTTACAATGATTAATATGGCAATATAGATTAATGTATAGAATGTAGCTAAAAGAAAAGAAGAAAGAAGGGTATGTATGATGATGCATGCAAACGCAACACCTAATTTTACCTCACTAAATTCTAATCGTGTAGTTGCAAAGAGCAAGTAAGGGTTTTTCCCACAGAGGATTTGTGAACTCAATTAATTATCTACTTCAAACAGAGTTTGTCACAAATTATAAAAACTCAACAAAAACTATCAAGCTAAAATTAAACAAAGTAAAACAAGGAAACAATCATGAAAGAGATAAATAAGAGAAACTAGATTAAAGGTTTATTCGCCGCCACTAGACTTGAATTACATATAATAAAAGCACTCTTTAACTTTCTACCTCTTAATCACATCGGCTCAGAAAATACCAAACGTTGATAAGTTCCATCTCTCCTTACTGAGTCGTTGGATTAGACACAGTCATAACCCAATTCCCTGTTTATTATATAACCTAGGATACGATCTCTAGATTCAAAGTAATAAAAGCATTAAGTTGCGAGAGACCTACTGAATCAAGGCTAAACTCATATGGTCGGTTTAGTTATCTTGAGTGATTATCCCCCATGTATGCAGGCATACACTTTACCACTAGTTATTTAGCTTAATAAAGTGATTTCGTACTAGACAACCTAATTTGGAATTAATAAACTAATCATAACTATTTAATTGTGCACTTAAACAATTAAGACAATCTATCTAAACCTTATTCACATAGAAATAATCACATAACCAAGAGGGATAAAAGATAAATAGATGCAAATTTCATTAATCACAAGACATGTCTAGGGCTTTGAAATCACCCTCAATCACAAGAGAATTAGTTACTCATGGAGAAGAATAAAAACATAATCATATTAATGAATAACAAAATAATAACAAGAGATAAGAAAAACTTAGGAAATCTTGGGTAGAACAATGGAGTTGATGATGATCTTCCCCAATTCTTCAGTCCAAGCCTCTTTCAATCTCTCTTAATCTCTACATTATTGAGTATTTTTTCTCTCTACAAAGATTCCCTAAAATAATGCTAAAAGACTTCTATTTATATCCCACAAGGGTTAGTGTTTTGTTTTCCTTAATTCTAGTTAGTTTAGGACTCTTAAACCTTATTTTCCTAGCCAAAAATGGAAGAAAAATTTCCAGCTGTCGTGATTGTGCCTCAGCACTGTGCTACAACATGGTTGATTCTAGACTAAGTGTGCTACGGCATGGTTGGTTCTGGTCTTGTTGTGCTGCAGCACAGTGCTGCGGCATGGTCCAATTCCTCTTCTAACCTTGCACCATTCTTCAGCACTCCAGAGATGGTGATTTTTGAGCATGATAACGATGGAATATGGAAATGTGGTAAACATATGAAATTTAGCCTCTGAATTAGCTTTCCAACGGTTTAAGAATCATCTCGATACAATATCTAAAACTCAAGTTATTATCGAAAAACTCAGACATGCTCAAACTAGAGCGTAATCTAGAATTTCCTCTTTACTTCAAAGCTCCATAACTTCTTCAATTCAACTCCGATTCTCTATCTGTTTGTTTCCAGTCATCACAAATTCTCTCGCTAACATCATCTCTCATCCGAATATTATTTTTAAGCTTATTCCCTAAAAACACTATAAAAATACCCGCGATCCCGAAAAGTGTATTTATGTAACAATTAAGTTAATTCATGCGAATTAATCCTAATTTCCCACAAATGATACCTATAAACCACTAAGTATAAGTGCATTTTCAAGCACTTATCATATGACAATTGAAGTGGATGGTCATGTTAAAAGAATGCAAATTTATGGCATTAAGATTTGTATTTAGAAAGTTGTACAAGGCATGTTTGTTACATTAGAAAAATATTAAAGAGTTGTTTAATGACATGGTTATGTGATATATAAATTTGAGAAGCATAATTGAGCTAGTTAGTAGACTTCATACCTAAGTTGTGGCATAGATTTTTATAGAAGAAATTAGATTGCCCAAAATGTAGAATTCATTCCCTAGTTGAATTGGGCCGTTTTAATATGTCACTAATAGAATTATAGAAGAGTAGAATTTGTGAGAGATAATGTAATTGTGTACGTGTATATTTTACATAGCATGATAGAATTGAAGAATTACAGAATTATGTAGAAATTATAGAATCGCGTACATGCACATGATGCATAGAATTCAGAAATAAAGAATAAAATAGAAAATGTTTAAGTTAAGCGTGTTATTAGAATAGAACTTTGGGCTTTCTAGAAAAATATAGAAATAAAAACTTTAGAATTAATAGAATACATGCCAGAGTTAGTCACGTATTTTGGGATCATGCATAGACAACATATAAATGCATGACATAGCATAGCATATATTTCAGAAATTTTAAAATTATTGGAAAATGTCTAGCTACCTATTTTGCAGATTTATAGAGCATGTTTTCAGAGGGCTGCTGCGATGGGGAACCTGTGAGCATTTGTTACGTTAGTTAGTGGCGATAGAGATGCAGAAGTTTCCCTCATGCATGCCGCCATCAGTGAGCGGCCTCAGAATAGAAAAAAGAATTTTATAGTCCGCTAGAAGTGCATGTGGATGAGGCTATACCTAGAAAGAATTTCAGAATATGCTCACACGGCTAGGGTTCCAAATCCATGCCTTAGCCTAGTTTGATCGGCAAACCAGAACATAATACAGAAAGAGAAAAAGAAAGAAAAATAGAATAAAAGGTAGAAAACAGAAAGAATTTTAGAAACAAAGGAAAAGAATTTCAGAAAGAATTA
This sequence comes from Pistacia vera, assembly GCF_008641045.1. Lineage (NCBI taxonomy): Eukaryota > Viridiplantae > Streptophyta > Magnoliopsida > Sapindales > Anacardiaceae > Pistacia > Pistacia vera. The sequence continues at coordinate 689,236 of NW_022195726.1, forward strand.
GAAAAGTATTTTCAGAAAGAATTAGAGAAGAATTTTCAGAAAGAATACAAACATGATCATTTGCATATGCATCAGACATTTTATGTGTATTGCATTTTATGCATTTATGCATAGGTTAAAGAGTTTATTTTATCATTGCATGTCTGACTAGCCAGGAAAAGAAAATAGAAGCCTACGAGAATAGAAAAGAAATTAGAGATATATGAGAAAAGAACAGAAATTAGATACATGCTAGAAAAGAATAGAAATTAGAAACATAACAAATAGCAAGGAAACTTAGCGATTCGTTGAGTGGGGAAGGAAATAGAAAGATGTAATCTAAGAAAGAAGAGAAATAAAATGATAAAGAATGACACAACACTAGAAAGATTTAGAAAAATTTGAGGAAAAAAATAGAAGATTGCTAAGTAGTACGCCTAAGAATAAAGAGAGAGAGAGCAAGCAGAAATTTAGAAGCAGTACAACAAAAATAGGGATAGCGGAGTAAGAGCATTATTAGATTTGATTTACTTACTGAGCATTTATAGTTCACCCCGTTGCTTTCTTTATTTTTGCAGGTATTAGATTGTAACAGTCGGGAGACGTCAAGCTAGCGAGAGGATTGCACACACTGTCTTAGTGAAGAAATTTAATGTGGATTTATGTATGTATTTTTGGTAGTAATAATATTTAGAAAAAAAACATCTTTGCGCTTTCCGATTCATTAGAAAATAATTCTTATTATTTTTATATATGTGAGAAACGGTCATTGTGTAATAGTATTTTATAATTGGATTAAGGATAAATTTTTTAGACGAACACCCTTTTTAAGCTAGCAATTCTCTGGATTCTCTCTATAGGATACTTAGTGAATACTTGCCTAATGAGAGATTACATTTCTAGAATGGCCACCATATGTCATTATATGGTTCTCACAATCAAGATTTAAAACACTCAATACCCTTGTCATGGTTCTACCATCCTAACGACATATATCAATACATACAATTATAAATTACACAATATAGAAGAAAAAACCTTTTATTGATAAATAAACATTCTTACAAAGAGTCAATACTACAATAATTGATTGGCTCTAGGGCATCTACTCTAACACATAGAAGTAATGCCGACTTCAAATATCAACCACCTTGACCTATTCAGATTCGGTTATTGGACCAATTGACCAATCGAGCTTCAAACGATTCCACGGTGGCCATAGATTCCAAGGTCATTGTTCTTCACCGGAATCTCACCGAGATAATGTCTCCTGTACATAGGAGTGATGATTCCTTTGTCGATCCACCATAGTCTATGTATTTCTCGATGTAGCCAATCACTCCCATGCTAATAACCCCATCAGGATTACTTTTGGTAAGTGTCAAACTACACCAATAGGTATACACAACACTCTGATGATCTTAAGTCTAAGGACCACATGCACCACCATTTGTTAGATGATGTATGCTGTGGACACCGGTGTAACCATCTATATGGAATCCTCTGATGAGTCAGTCCAGTGAATTCGTGAATAACAAGCACCCATGCGCCGTACCAAGTTGTCACCAAACAACCTTGACATATGAGATTAGTCACTACCTTCCGATAAGGTCGTTCAACGTTATGATAACCTTACCGTATTATCTATGCCGTAGGTCAGGATAATACTTTGGCTACAGACGTTTCTAGAATGACCGCCTGAAGTGATCATAGGGATCTCACAATCAAGACTTATCACTGCTTGATTCCTTTGTCACGGTTCAACCACTCTAAGGGCATTTATTAATACATGCATATGAAATATGCTTTACATAATATAATCAATGCCTTTTATATATAGAATATCCATGATCCACAGAGTCAACATACAATAATATGATTGACTCAAGGGCACCTACTCCAACAATACTAGCCTATCATTGTGACCGATAATCGAGAAAGACAACAGGCTGGATAGATTCACTTTCTCGAACTGTTATCAAAAACTTTGGATTGTAAAGTCTGAAAAGAATTTGTATGTCCTTGATAAGCCATATCTGGTTGAGCCTGCACTTGATGCCACTCAGGAACTTAAGGATACTTATAAAAAATTCCTTGATGATACTAATAATGTTCAATGCATTATGCTAGCATCAATGACATCTGAGCTGCAAAAGCAGCATGAGAATATGGATGCACATACCATAATTATGTACCTCAAGGAGCTATAATAAAAGAATGCTTGACATGAGAGGTATGAGGTGTCAAAGGCATTGGTTAGGAGCTGAATGGCCGAGGGAGCCCAAGTTGGTCCTCGTGTGCTCAAGATGATTGGGTACATAGAGAGGCTTGAGACTTTGGGTTTTGGTGTTGATGCAAAATTGCAATGTGACTTAATTCTGCAATCACTACCTGATTCTTATTCACCGTTCATAATATGCTTCAATATACACACGATGGTGAAGTCCTATCAGAGCTCCTAAATATCCTAAGGACTACGAAGCAGGACTTGAAAAAGTCAAAACCTGTTTTACTAGTTACTACTAGTAAAGGCAAAGCTAAGGGTAAGGGAAAGGCCAAGGTCTATCCCAAGTCCAAACCCAAAGGACAAGATGCTTTTAAGCCTAAGGGTGACATTGGAAAAAGGTGGGAAGATAGGCTGCTTCTATTGTGGCAAGCTTGGCCACTAGAGGAAACACTGTGAGGTTGTCCTCGCAAGCAAGAAGAAGTCAAACGCTTCAACTTCAAGTATGTACATGATTGAGATTAACTTCTCCCATTCAACATCTTGGGTCATTGACACAGGATGTGGTACTCACATTTGTATTAATGTGCAGGGACTAGGGTAGAGTAGATTGCTTACCAGGGGAGAGGTGAGCCTACGAGTTCGAAATGGAGCACATGTGATTGCATTAGCTGTAAGGTCTTATTATTTGACTTTGCCTACAGGCTTTTTTTTTTGGGGGTACGTAAGCTTTATATACAGGAAGAGAAGAATATAAAAAAGGCTTAAAAAGTGGTTAGCCTACCTCAGGACATACCTCGAGTTAGGTGCAAAAGAATGATGCTATCTAAGCTAACCCTTTGACTTCTCTTTTTTCCATGCCTTTTACCAAGGAAATGGAACCAATAAGAGCTAAGAGAAAACAAATAGGCCAACCTACCACATGACATGACATGCCCTAGGTTGGGTTCAACATTTTCCAAAATAAAGATCTAGTATTACACATAGAGTCCACAACCCACACAAAGAAAAGGTACAAAAACACAACCGCAAGCCTGGTACTACCACATGTCGTGATGTCACCATCCAACATCTCTCCACACCACTAAGAACCCACTATAACATAACCTCCTGTTCCATCAACTTCCACGAGATCTCTTGAAACTGGAATTTGGAAGCCCCCAATTCTCGGCAAGTCTTTGATTATGATAATTCCCTTTGATCTTGCTAAGATTTGAAGCTCTTTCTCTCACCAAGGACTTGATGTAATTGTGGATAGTGAGAGCATCTTTACTTTCCCCTCCAAAGGACCCTCTCCCGCCAAATAGGGTACACCATAGCTCCCAAACTCAAAATTGCAAGGATATATAACGATTATATTTTCTTGATTTAAACAATAAGGATATTCTCAATGTTGAAACAAAGAAAGCTAAGCATAGAGAACAAACCCAAACATACCTTTGGCATTATAGATTGGGTCATATCAATTAGATCCGCATAACAAAACTTCACAAAGATGGAGTTTTTGGACCCTTTTGACTTCCAATCATTTGAGATATATGAGTCATGCCTTTTAGGCAAGATGACCAAGCCGCCTTTCACAGGACAAAGTGAAAGGCTACTGATGGTTAGGCATCATCCATAGTGATGTGTGTGGTCCACTAACAATTAAATGCAGAGGTGGATATTCGTACTTCATCACATTTACTGATGATTTTAGTAGATATGATTATGTCTATCTTATGAGACATAAATTTGAAGCCTTTGATAAATTCAAAGAATTCAGGATATTGGAATTAAATAATTGTTATTTCGTACCTTCAATTTCTAGAAATACTATTTTAGTATTCGGTTTGGATGATATGGGATATCATTTTGAAATTTCTAATGAATTGCTATCCTTTAGTTTGAATGGTATTCTATTTGGAACTGCAATGTTATATAACGATTATATGTTATTGATTTAAACAATAAGGATATTTTCAATGTTGAAACAAAGAAAACTAAGCATAGCGAACAAACCCAAACATACCTTTGGTATTGTAGACTGGGTCAATATCAATTAGACCCGCATCACAAAACTTCACAAAGATAGAGTTTTGGACCCTTTTGACTTCCAATCATTTGAGGTATGCGAGTCGTGCCTTTTAGGCAAGATGACCAAGTCGCCTTTCATAGGACAAAGCGAAAGGGCTACTGAATTGTTAGGCATCATCCATAGTGGTGTATGTGGTCTACTAACAATTGAAGCTAGAGGTGGATATTCGTATTTAATCACATTTACTGATAACTTCAGTAGATATGGTTATGTCTATTTTATGAGTGTTCAGTTAAAAACAACTTTAATTCCTTTGCAAGTGCACGGGTCGCTATTGCAGTAAAGTGCACAAGTAAGGGTCGATCCCACAAAGAGTTGAGTTATCAATTAATCTAATACTGTGCAAAAACAACTAAAATAATGAAATCCAGTGAGATAGTAAAATTACCCAACAACTTAATAAAATCCAAATTAACTAAAATTCAAGTAAGAATAACAAAAATACTAAAAATAAAAACTAGGATAAAAACAAGGTTTAAATAAATGTTCAAACAATGAGAAATGGTCTAGTGTATCCAATTTCACCATAATTATCCTACTTTACGTTATTATTCTAACTGATGTTTCTCGATCCAAATCTTAGGGTTGATACTTACCAAGGTAAGGTTGTGCTGTGGCCAACTGGATCAACCTATTGTTTTCATCATCCAAACTAGCTAGTGGCGTGTAGCCTAGTCAAAATAGCAAAAACCCATTATGCATAAAAGTAAAAAAAATGAACACAAACCAACCTACACCTGTCGAGGGCATCACACAAACATAAATAAATCGTTCATCAGAGCAATCTAAGATTAGCTAGTGGCGTATAGCCTAACCCTAACTCTTATAGTCAATCAATCAACTATTAAACACAATCAGACATCAACAACAATCAAAGATCAAGAGATGTTCAAGATTAGCTAGTGGCGTATAGCCTAAACTTGACTCATACAACCATTCAACCATAAATCAAAGGCAATCAAGCAATAATAATGATTAATCAACTCAATAAACATAAATGAATGAAGCTAAGTTACCATTGGATCAATTAAACATTCAATTAAATAATAGACATAAAGCAGTCTAATTAGATTACATTGGATACACTAGGAAAGAGTTTAGCTACTCATAAATACAAGAAAACAAAATTTGATCTCACCCTTATACATTTGGATACAAGATCCACTCAAGATGATCAAGGTTTAGCTTTACACAATCAATCACTCTCTCCCAATCCTCAGAAGTTGCAAAAGCATTTTATAAAACCTAATAATCATGAAAATTGGACTAAAGTTGCCTGTATATAGTTTTTACACAAAATTGAAAAATTGTAAGTATTGGTCGCCAAAATTAGGGTTGAAAATGCGGAGTTTTTCCAAGTATCACGATTTGCACCATGATGCATTTGAATTGTGCTATGACGCGGTTCCAAGCGATTTTTCCTTCGAAAAAACCCTATCACGCCGCGACGTGGATGAATTGAGCCATGACGTAATTTGAATTTCATTGACTTTGTGTTACGACAGGATTATTCTTCTCTGGGGTGCAATATGAGTTGTGTCGTCTTCACGCCGCGGTGCAGAAAAGTCTGCTACGGCTCAATTACGAAATTTCACTATTTTTCTGCTCACCTTGATTTATCTGCACTTGACAAGTCCAGGATGTCTGAACTGAACACTAACACAAGCACGAATAATCTATCTTTTTGCACCTAAATACCTAAAAACACAACAACACCCGTGATTATGGAAGATAAAAAAACAGATAAGGAAACTCATCCTAAATAATACGTTAAACCTTGAATTCCTTACAATTTCACCCCTAAATCATAAAATAAATCCACATTTTCGCCACTCAACACAACCCCCAACTAGCTTATTGCTAGTCCCTAGAAATGAATGTGATAAAATCTAATCCTAAGTAATCTATCCTAACTAAACCACTTCCGTAGGTTGACACAATTGCATTTAGCGTATGAATTAAGCCTTTAAACCCCTAGGTCCCCCTAGTGGACGAGTTATAGTCTCGTGAGGGTTTTCAACGATGCTACCCATAAACATCCTACCAATTCCTAATACACATATATACAAAGCATGGATTTCCTGGATACATCAATAAATATGTCTCATACATTGCATACACATACAGCAACAAGAATAATCAATAGTCACCCACTTCCAAGAACACCCTAAAAATCAATTTCACCTTCATTCTCAACTTTCCATCATAGTCAATCCACAAACTGTTAATCCTAGCCTTAGAGGTGGTTTCATAGCAATCTCCAACAAAAAACAACATTTTCGTCCCATAAAATAGAAAACATTAAAAACACAACTCTATAAGCTTACTTTTCATATCAATCTCCCCTAATGTAGAGTAACAACACACAACTTCAGATCGTTAGCATGTCGTTAAACTTGTAACGTCAGGCTAAGGTATTGGGTTATGAAAGAACGTAAGGGATTCAAGCAATTAAAAGGAATAATCTTACGTTTCACAAAACACAGTCACCCAAAACAACGTACTCTCTCAAACCCGAAACCCTTTAATGTGTGTGTGTGTGTGCATCACTCTTCCCGACCACAATTGAATTTAACCCTTTTCATACTTCCTTATTGAATTGCTTTTTTATTTTTTTATTTTTTTTTAACACTATTGGATCAAGTAAAACATTAACTTTAGAAATTTAGGAAGCATGGATATCACCCAACATCCTCCTTTTTCCCACACAACAACCCCCAACCCGTTCTTTTGAATATCCTCACAAAGTCTTATACAAATCTCGAAGCCACACACATTTCACATTAAAAAATTCAGATTGATTCCTCATAAAAGAAAATCATGGGTAGGAAATGTGTTTAAGGGTTAAATGGACATGTTATTGTGGGTTGAAAGAAAGAAAATCAAGGCTATATATATATAGTAAGGCTCAACGGGATGACTAAGGATAATAGCATAAACAAGGTTGGCTTGAAAGGCTCAAACGGTCCAAAAATGGCCTAAGTCATTTCTTAATGTAAGGAATCTATCTACCCAACGCAGTGGAAAAATAAAGATAAAGGATAGATAAATTGCTCTTTTTTGCCAAGATCGGGTATCGATTATATAGTTTACATGTTAAAACAAAATTCTGTACAAAATAAAATTAATCCATTCAAGGATTAGAAATCTTATGCACGTTTGGAGGCTCCTTCAAGTGTCTCTGAATTTATTTCTCTACTAATTCAATATAGAATCGTATGAACGATAATCCACTAGAAGATAATCCGAAGAACCAAGGGCCGATTTGCTAGAACGATGCAATGGCTACAAGAATCAAAGATCTTCAAAGAATCAAAAAGAGAAAAATATTTCTCTTCAATCTATGAACAAGACGCGAGTAAGAGAGTGTGGGGTAGGCGGCTAGGGTTTATAATAATTGAATAATTGTTATATTGTTTTAATTTAAGTTGCACTTATATAGTGCAACAATTAAAACCCTATTCCAATAAGGAATAGCCATGGGCTCCAACCCTAATCCACCCTTACAACCAACCACCCTTTAATTGGTATTTTAAATTTTAATTAATTATTATTATAATTAAAATCAATTAATAATAATATATTAACATTTAATTAATAATAATAATTCATTCAAATATATGCGTACATATATTTAAATATAATCTCACTAATTTTAATTTTAATATTAAAATTAAATACAGGCAATAACTTTAGCAAATTTAATTGCATTGTGAGTTACCAAAATACCGTTTCATCCTAAAAGACGAAAATACCCCTTTCATAAATTGATTATTAAATTATTTTCTAAGTGTGTGACCTATAGGCTCTTTATCATATTGGCCCCTAGGAAGGCATCATGGCCACTAGATAGATTCGGATTCAGCGAAATAGCTACCTATCAACGATATGGTTACCATGCAATCAAATCCTTTCATCATACGTTATCTCATCGAGGTTGAGGTACAAAAATAGTGCCAACCTCAATTATTCTCAATATCTTTGTATTTAGTTATTGGACCAATGACTGGATAAATAAATTGGATTGAGTAATAACTCAATCCCACTATGGCCATAGATTTTGTGTAATTGCCATTTACTGAATTACATAGTGAGATAACTTCTCCCGTCCTCGGAAGTGATGAATCCTTTGTCGATCCACCATAGTCTTGACACACTCCGCGATGTAGCTAATCACTATCTTATTGATAGTTTTGAATAGAATTACGTTGGGCTGGTGTCAAACTACACCAATCGGTGCACAAGGCGCTTCAGTGATCTCAAATCTAAGGATCACATGCACCACCATTCATTAAAGGATTTATTCCATAGACACTGGTGTTACTATCCATATGAAATCCTTTTGTGGGTCTGCCTATTGAACTTGCCTCCAGCAAGCACCCATGCACTGTCTTTTGACAGGGTTGTTCAACACTATGATAGCTTTACAGCATTATCTATGTCCTTGGTCAGAATAATACTGGGGCTACGAACATTTCTAGAATGGCCACCATATGTGATCATATGGTTCTTACTATCAAGATTTGAAACACTTGATACCTTCATCATGGTTCTACCATCCTAAGGACATTTATCAATACATACAGATATGATTTACACGATATAGAATAAAATGCATTTTATTGATTAATAACATTACTACAAAGAGTCAATTCTCTAATAATTAATTGGCTCTAGGGCACCTACTCTAACACTTAAATCATGCGTTGTCTAGGATTTTGTCTCAAGTGATCATCAAATAGGTTCTAGAGTTTAGGGATCTCAAAAAACAGTAGGAAATTACCCATAAAATACCTCTAAAAGCTAGAACCAACCAACTAAACAAACCACAAACTCAAGAGTTTTGAACTCAAGCAAAAATCAACGTCTAGGATAATTCTCGAATTAGTGTAAAAATCACCTCTTCTAAATACTACATGTCATTGCAATCAACCATATCACAGACATTTGACATCATCCAGGAAACACAAACTTCCATAAACCAAAAAATTTACAAGCATGCAAAAATTTCATACTTTCCCACCCCCAAACAAAATCCTACATTGTCCTTAATGTAGCCAACAAAACAACGTAGAGGTAAAGGGAAAGAAACGAGTTACCCTCCTTTGAGTAACAAATTAGAAAGTTCGGAAGTAACGCCACCGAATGCATATCCTGTAATCACATGAAATCCACTGACACAAAAGAAAAGGACACATGGTGTCTTGGATAGAATCCATGTTGTCGGTTAATCCGCATAATGTTTTGGAAAGAACACCGAATCAATAATAAAGTAACTAAAGTTTATACAACTGAAAGGTAAAATCACACACAAATAAACTAAAAATGAAAGTAAGGAAAATAAAATGAAAAGCAATAAATCCATCGGTAAATCCATCCAATCTCTAACTAGTAGCCACCACCATCACCATCATCATCATCCATATCATCGCCACCCATGTCAACATCACCCCTATCACCTCCTACAACACCACCAACAGGTGCCCTCGGCTGATAACCCCCTGGGTAGACAAGAAACACCAACTATCCTGGATATACTATTGACCGAGATAACTGAAACTGTTGGATCCATTGTATCATCTGTAAGCGCTCAGCTTGATATGTCACCTGACCTGTGACCCATGTCTGCTACTCTCTCATCTCTACTCTCAAATTGGCTATTTGACCATGAATAGGCTGGGTGGAAGATGTTGATGGGCGCGGGGCTCTCAGTTTGCATGGTTGTGCCTGACCTGCAACTCCCTTACCCCCACTAGTAATCTTCTAGAGGTACTTCAATGTCAACGGTGGAAGTGGTGGTCTCTTCACTTCATCGTCCCCAATAACAACTCTAGCAGATTCACATAAGGCAGTGATAAGGCAGTGATAAGGCTAGGAATCATATAGGATTTAGAAGATCTGGCCGCATCCAAAATCTGAAAATGGATAATTTGCCCTATGTTGATCGCATCCACTAAGATATGGCATACTTCATGAGAGCTTTCTCAATGTCCACTGTGCTAGGGTGCCTTAAAGGATAGATCTTGGCACATACAAAATACTTCCACACCGTGTGAGTGAATGTGAGTGAAGTCACATTAAAACCCTTTCTTCTATTGTTCTGACAAATAATCCACTCTCACTGACCCTCTGTCAAACACTGTAGTACCTCATCATAGTTTGGGTCCTTGAGGAATTTGGAGAAATCATCATCCTTTTCAAAAATAGTCAGTAACCCATAAATCTGGTTAGTCATCTCAACATCAAATCTCACCTCCTTTTCTCTAATCCTAATTCTTCCATTTTTATGCTTGAAAGCATTGACATAAAATTCCATAATGAGAGGCTCAACAACTACGTTTGGTTGGGCTATAAATTCCTCCCAATTCAAATCACTAATAATGTCAGTAACTCCCTCATAAGGACTATTAAAATCAAAGCCTTGTTCATCCACGAATCTACTACCATTAATAGCATTGTCTTTATACCCATCTTCAATAGCTGAACTCACAAATCTAGGGTCATGGGTGTCCCATGAGGAACCTTCGTGACCTCTACTAGAACTAGCCACATCTCTACCCTTCTTAGTTAATGCCATAACAACAGATCAGGATATCGACACTCCTAAAAATGAAACAATAACACAACTCCACCAACAATCTCGCCCAATGCCCAATTACAAGGCAATCACACAACACCCAATACACCCAGTCACACCACAATCAATTTTCCCAATTACACGGCAATCACACAACACCCAATTCTTCAATCACAACACCATATAAAATCAATCTCAAAGTCAACCACAATTTGTTCAAATAGCACCCTAAATCACTCAATCATCTCAAATCAACAATCCAAAAGCAAATATCCAAATAAAATCACAAATGAGCAGTCTAGGATGCTTACCCAATCGAAATCAGTGATCAAAACATTGGATTGAGATGTTTTTGCCCAAAAAAAAAAAAAATGCCCAAATTGATCCATCCCAAAATCGATCCTTAATCTGCAAAATCAATGTCATTCAAGTGTTTGGGTGATGAACGAAGTGGTTTTTAGGAAAAAAAAAAAAGGAAGATTAATAAAAAAATTTGAGAGAAAAGTGAAGAACTACACTGCAACGAAAATGGGAACTGATCTGTCTTTTTGTAATCTGTGAATTGCGTCGCGGCGCAAAGTTTTGCTCCTCGATGTGATTCGGATTTTTAGCGCTAAAACCGCGTAAACGTGCCATAGCCTAAAAGTTTGCTCCCTCGCATATTACGGATTTTAATTTCAAAATCACTGCATTCGTGTTGCAGCGCATAAAATTGAGTAGCAGCCTAATTGCATGTTTGGGTTGTTGTTAGGTATGACACTGCAATTATGCCCCGGCTTGAATAAGTTGCGCTGTAGTGTGAAGTGGATTTTCTGGAAAAATTAAACTAAGTGTTAGATCTCTTGAAAATTCAAACACAGAAAATAAAATACACAAAATAAGATAATCAAAACAATAAACTGAAAAAAAAAATGAACGAAAACCATAAAATAAAAACGAAACAAACAAAGGAAAAGAAACATTTGAGTTGCCTCCCAAAAAGTGCTTGTTTATCGTCTTGAGCTAGACGAGGTGCTCAGTTATCATTCAGGATCATTGCTGTACTCCACTTCCTTGTTTGGAGCATAATTTTCCCGATAAGCCTTTAGCCGGTGTCCATTAACTTTGAATCGGTTTCCTGTCTTCAACTTTTCTATCTCCATCGCTCCATGAGGGAACACCTCTCAAACTTCGAATGGCCCAATCCATTTTGATTTCAACTTCCCTAGAAAAAGATGCAAACGTGAGTCATAAAGTAACATATTCATACCTGATTGGAATTCTTTCTGTCATATTACTTTGTCATGGTACAACTTAGTTCTTTTTTGTAGATCTTACCGTTTTCATACGCTTCATTCCTAAGCTCATCCAACTCATTTAGTTGCAATTTCCTTTCTTGTCTAGCCTTGTCCATGTCAAGGTTCTATCTCTTGATCTCCCAATAAGCCCTATGCTATAATTTTATTGGTAGATGACATGCTTTCCCAAAGACTAACCTATAGGGACTCATCCCAAGTGGAGTCTTGAAAGCTGTTCGATATGCCCATAGAGCATCATTCAGTTTCACCACCCAAGCTTTCCTTGATATGCAAACTGTTCTCTCCAAGATGCCCTTGATTTGCTTGTTATTTACTTCTACTTGTCCTGAAGTCTGAGGATGATACAGAGTTGCCACCTTGTCTTTAATGTCATACTTTTTTAACAATGCTGTAAAAGACTTGTTACAAAACTGATTCCCCCCATTAATAATGATATTTTTAGGGGTACCATAACGAGGCCGTTTGGATGGGGTTAATATTAGATAACTGGGGTAATATTTTTTAAATTGAGTAGATGATGATGTTGGGTTGGTTTGTAAAAAATTATTCCCATAATATTTTATGACAAACAGTAGCATTTGGGGGGTATATTGTTGGGAATCTTAATACCTTGGTTTTTTTTTTTTTTTTGGGGGGGGGGGGGGGGGGGGGGGGGGGGGGGGGGGGGGGGGGGGGGGGGGGGGGGGGGGGGGGGGGGGGGGGGGGGGGGGGGGAATGGCGGGGTGTCTCTGTTGTTAAGACTTACCCCTGGTAATACAATTTTGTTTCCCGATTAACCTTATATTTGTTAACATTTACAAATCACCAAATTCACTCATACAAACACTTTTATCCTCGCTGTTTTAATTTTTTGGATGAAATGCCCTTGTTATTGTCATTATTTACAGAATTGCCATTATACCCAGAACTAGCCACCACTGCCAACTCCCATCGATCGCCGCTGTAGGTTACCAAAAGTCACCATAATGGTGTACAACTGACCGTATATGGTCGATCGTGCGCCGATGAGGCTTTTTCCGACCATGGATCATAGATTCATGGTCGAAAAAGGCTAGATTTGGTTGTTACAGGCCAGTTCTATGGCCGTTTCATGGCCACATCTATAGCACTACCCGCGGCCGCCAGTGGTGGTGGCTGGCTACCGGCAGTGGCTTGGGGTGGGTAGGGGTGTTTTTGTTAAGTTTAAAATGTTTTTGGTTGCTAGGGTGTTTTTGCTAAATCTTAAAAATAGGGGGTTAAAAGAAATTATTAAAAAAATAATAATAAAAAATATTTTTATATTAATATTTAAAAAGGAGGGCAATTTAGTAATCTATATAACATACCCACCCATTTATCCGCCCAACCAAACATATTATTCACCAATTTATTTGAACTAACCAAACACATTTTCTAAATATTCTCAGTAATCTTCGAGGTGATATTTTATTCCGTTAATATAATATCCTCCTATAATAAAACATTATAAGATCCAAATGACCCCAACGGGTAAAAATAAAGTGTTTAAGAAAACAGAGCACAACCTTACTGTCATTAGTCTTTGTGGCAATTGCCTCAATCCACTTGGAAACATAATCAACGGTGACAAGTATATAAGTATAACCAAAAGAGTTAGGAAACAAACCCATAAATTTGATTCCCCTCATGTTGAACAACTCAACTGACATAAATGTCATGAGTGGCATCTCATCTCTCTTGCCAATATTCCCTCTTTGTTGGTATCGATCACATCTTGCACAAAAGGTAAAAACATCTTTAAATAAGGACGACCAATAAAATCCAGATTGCAATACCTTAAGTGTCATTTTTTTGCCACCAAAGTGCCCTCCACAAGGTGATTCATGGCTATGTCTTAAAATGTCTTGTTGCTCAGAGTTGAGGACACATCTCCTTATTATTTGATCTGAGCAACTTTTAAAAAAATAAGGATCGTCCTAAAAGTAATGCTTAACAAGGGATAATAATTTCTTCTTTTCCTGCAAGGTCAAACCAAGGTAAATTATACCACTTGTAAGATAATTCACAATGTCAGCATACCAAGGTTTTTTTTCCAAGGATGGAAAAAAGTTGATCATCAAGGAAGGTCTCAACAAGGGGTTACTCCCCCTCTTGATTATGCTCTTCATGGCTTGTTGCCACCGCAAGTCTAGACAAGTGGTCACCACTAAATTCTCACTTCCCTTCTTGTCCTTGATAGTCAAATCAAACTCTTGCAACCATAAAATCCATTTGATTAACCTAGACTTAGCATCCTTTTTACTCAACATATATCTCAATGCAGCATGATTTGAAAGCACAATCACTTTAGAACCAATCAAATATGAGCGAAATCTTTCTAAAGCAAACACAATAGCCAAGAATTCTTTTTTAGTGGTCGAGTAGTTAATCTGTGTATCATTCAAAGTATGACTCACATAATGAATAAGATGATGCAATTGTCCTGCTCTCTGTCCTAAAATTGCCCCTAATGCATAATCAGAAATATCACACATCAACTCAAATGGAAGTGACCAATCAGGTTACATAAGAATAGGTGTAGATGTGAGTTTATCTTTCATAATATTAAAAGTAGTCAAGCATTCATCATTGAAATCAAAAGGTGTTTCTACAGCCAAGAGATTACACAAATGCCTACTAATCTTAGAAAAATCCTTTATGAACCACCTATAGAAACTTGCATGACCAAGAAAAATTCGCACACCCTTCACAGATGTGGGTGGCGGCAATTTAGCAATCAAATCAACCTTAGCTTTGTCTACTTCAATACCCCTACTACATACTATATGCCCTAAAATAGTTCCCTGCTTCACCATGAAATGAATTTTTTCCCAACTCAATGTCAAATTGGTTTCAACACATCTTTTCAAAACCAAAGTCAAATTATCAAGGCATTTATCAAATGACGACCCAAAAACAGAAAAATAATCCATAAACACCTCAATAAATTTTTCAATGATATCAGAAAAGATGGACATCATACACCTCTGAAACGTGGCTAGAGCATTGCACAATCTAAAGGGCATCCTCCTAAACACAAAGGTTCTGAATGGACATGTGAATGTTGTCTTCTCTTGATTCTCTAGAGCGATAGGAATTTGATTGTAACCTAAAAAACCATCAAGGAAACAATAATAAGAATAACTAGCCAATCTTTCAAACATTTGATATATAAACGGAAGAGAAAATGATCCTTTTTGGTTACAGCATTCAACTTCTTGTAATCAATGCAAACCCACCATCCTGTTGTCATTTTAGTCGACACTAACTCATCATCATAATTTCTTACCACAGTAATGCCCGACTTCTTTGGTACCACATGAGCAAGACTCACCCACTTGCTGTCTGAAATAGGATAAATGATCCCAGCATCAAGTAGTTCAACACCTTAACTCTCAACACCTCTTGCAAATGGGGATTCAACCTCCTTTGAGCTTCCCTAGTTGGTTTGGAATCCTCCTCCAACATTACTTTATGCATGCACATAGTGGGGCTAATTCCCTTGATCTCTGCGTTATGATCACTCAACACCTTAAGAAATTTCTCTTCCTCCTCCATGGTTAGGTCTGAAGCTATAATCACAGGAAGGGTTTGATCTTTTCTTAAGTTACCACACTTAAGGGTAGGTGGTGTTAGAGTAGATGCCCTAGAGCCAATCAATTATTGTAGAATTAACTCTTTGTAATAATGTTCATTGATCCATAAAAGGCATTTTATTCTATATCGCGTAAATCATCATTGTTTGTATTGATATATGTCCTTAGAATGGTAGAATCGTGACGAGGATATGAAGTGTTTCAAATCTTGATAGTGAGAACCCTATGAGCACATATGGTGGCCATTCTAGAAACGTCTGTAGCCCTAGTATTATTCTGAAGTAAGGGCACAAATAATACGGTAAGACTATCATAGTCTTGAACAACCCTGTCGAAAGGCAGTGACTGATCTCACTTGTCAAGGTTGTTTGGTGACAACTTGATGCAACACATGGGTGCTTGCTGTAGGCAAGTTCACTGGACTGACCCACCAGAGGATTCCATATGGATGGTAACCCCAGTGTCTATGGAACAAATCCTTTAATAAATGGTGGTGCATGTGATCCTTAGACTTGAGATCACCGGAGCGCCTTATGTACCCATTGGTGCAGTTCTATTTAAAGCTTTCAATACGGTAGTGATTGACTGCATCAAGGAGTGTATTAAGACTATGGTGGATCGATAGAGGATTCATCACTCCCGGGTACGAGGGAAGTTATCTCACGACGCAATTCAGAAAATGGCAATGACACTAAAACTGTGGCCACAGTGGGATTGAGTTGTTACTCTATCTAGTTTATAATTTAGGTCATTGGTCTAGTAACTGAACACATAATATCAAGAGTAACCGAGGTTGACACTATTTCTATGCCCCGGTCTCATTGAGATAATGGATGATGAAAGGATTGAATTATACGATAACCATATCATTGATAGGTAATTGCTTTGCTGAATCCGAATCTATCGAGTGGCCATGATGCCTTGTTAGGGGCCAATCTTGGTATGTGTGTAGTGAGACGATTAATTGGTGTTAATCACGATACTACACATTGCCGGTATGATAAGGAGCCTGCGGGTCACACACATAGAAGATAATTTAAGAGCCAGTTTATAAGAAGGGCTTTTTGATCTTTTTAGGCAAAAGGGTATTTTGGTAATCTCACAATGCAATTAAATTTGCTGAGATCACAACTTTTATTTAATTTGATATTAAAATTAAATAAGTGAGATTACGTTTAAATATGTGTTTGCATATATTTGAATAAATTATCATTATTTTTAAATGTTAATATATTTTATATATATATATATTAATTGAATTGAATTGAGATAATGATAGTTAAAATTAAAATATCTAAATGGGGTTGTTTGGATACAAGGGGTGTTTGGGTTGGAGCCCAAGCCTATTCCATGATGGAATAGGGCAAAATGTGCACTATATAAGTGCAACACTATGTGAATTAATTAATCAATTCATTCAATCATTAATATAAGATATTCCAGCTCCCTTTCTCTTCTTCCCGCGCCAAATTGCCTTTTTGCTTAAATCAAATATCTTTTGATTCCTTCTTGGTTCTTAAGGCTAAAGAGGATCTAGCAAATCCCTCTTTAGTTCCTTGTGGTTATCTTTGTGTGGACTACATTAGTTCGATCCTACTCTTGGGTTGGTAGCAAAATCGTTCAGAGACAAGTTGGAGGAGCCTCCAAACGTGCGTATGATTTCTTAACTCTAGACTGAATTTTCTGCAGATTCTTATTTAATGTATAAATTGTAAATTTGTGCCCTGATCTTGGTTTTGAGGAACGATCCATGTCGTAAATTTTTTTTTTTTCCGCTGCCATGACTTGATCGCTTCCTAACAGTGGTATCAGAGCCTAAAGTACTAGATTTCATGGTTTTTGTGAATGGTTGATTACATGTATTTGATTGATAATATGTTGCCTTGATGAATCTAAACAAAATCTGCCATGAAAGCATGTTTTAAGAAATCAATTAAATGACTAATTTAATTTGTTGATGATCTGCAATTTTGGTAAATATTGGGTTATGGATTTTTGTTGAAATCAGTAGCTAAGATTGATTACAAAATCTGTTTGGCATATTTTTGGTAGCTGGTTGAACTGATCAGATGCTACAGATCAGTGTACTCTCGCTGCGGTGATATAATCCATCACCGCGGTGATCGTTGTTTGGCGTACTCGCTGATTGAAAAATCAGCGCTCGCCACGGTGATATAACCCATTGCCGCAACGATCGTCCTTAGCGTGATTGTTGATTGAATATCAGCGCTCACCGCAGCGATATAACTCATCGCCGCCGCAATCGTAGTCTAAGGTGCGTGCTAACGAAAATCAGCGCTCACCATGGCGATATAATTCATTGCCGCAGCGATCGTACGTGGTGCATGTACGTGACGCAAATTAGCGTACGCTACAGCGATCTAATCCGTCGCCGTAGTGAGCGCACTTTCGAGTGCACAGGGGCCAAAGTGAAAAGTTTCAAAACTTTTAGACCAAATGTAGATTTGTAAATTGTGAGGGGGTAATTAATAATTAACCCACCCAATTCAAAAATTGATTGTTTTTGAAATGTATGCCATGTACTTATTTGTATATTGCATAGTGCCCGGTGAATGAGCCTTAGACCTATGGTGAATGTTTTAATTTTTTGGGTATGTATGGTTGTAATTTATTAAATAGGGCCTGCATGTCCTGCCTCTCACCCCTTCTCGATGTACACTCTTTTCTCTTCTCATTCCGCTCGAATGTAAATCGAGATTTCTAAATTTATTGATGTAAATAATTTTGTATAATTATTCTCACTGCAAATTTAGAATGATATTGTTGCAATGTACTTGAAGATGGATCAAGGAAGAGACGATCATACTTGAAGACTCAGGATTTTATTACAGGACCCCTAGGTGACCTATCAATTCCTCTAGGCTCAAGGAAATCGTTTTAGTTGGGCCATGTACCGGCACGTTTTAATGTTTTGTTTAGAATGCATGCTAAGGTTGAATGTTCAATAACATGCCAAACAATGTCATTCTAGCGAAGATAATAATATGGTGAGACATCAAATAATAAACCCTCAATTAAAGTATATTAAGTCACGTATGCCTTCCATCACCATGGTCTTAATCAAACCATTGTTCATTGGAACCTTGTTCGCCAAAGCGAAGGGTACACTTCTACCAGTGGGAGGTTAAAATTCATTGGAGTTTTCCTTAATGGTGATGTGTCGACTTAAAATGATGATTTTTCTTGTTCGCCAAAGCGAAGGTTGATAAACGCGTCATAGGCATAGTAGAGAAGTACACATATTGTGTGTACATGGTGGCATGCAGTGTCCACTCTACTGATACTGAGAATCACACTTGAGGATAAATAAAACACTTCTCATAACTCAATTTATGTGTATTACTCATTCATAACTACTAATCTCATTCATCTCATTCAACAAATCTAATGAGTACACACACACACACACACACACACACACACATATATATAACTCTACTCAAAAGAGTTCTTAAATCTCAAATTAGATTGAATTTACTTACCTTATGGGGGAAATAACTTCTTTAACGCTTCTTCTTTCCTTTGGGAGCTTGCCTTTTCTCTACAACTTTAACAAACAACAACAACATGAGACTCTAATCAAAACATAATAAAACTCTCATCTAAAGCAAGAATCCTTACCTTAGGATGCTTTAGATTAAAACCCTACTAAAATTTTTTTTAAAATGCTCTTGGAAATCCTTGGAAGATTGAAGGAATTTGAGAGAATTTGGAGAATGAAGGAGGCGGTGGAATGGGAAAATGAAGAGTTCTCAAAGACTAAACCCCTTTAAATAACTCTTAACAACTCATTCTTCCCATTTTGCCCTTGCTCTTTCATGGAAATTCCATCCATATCCTTTGATTCCTTACAAACACACCCCCATACTAACATATTCTCCATGAAATTTCCTTACATTTTACTCCCCACTTTTCCTGCTAATTAGGGGTAATCATTTTGAACCCATAAAATAGAAAACATTAAAAACACAACTCCATAAGCCTACTTTTTAGATCACTCTCCACTAATGTAGAGCAACACATGACTTCAGATCGTTAGGAATTCATTAAGCTTGTAACGTTAGGCTAGGTATTGGGTAGGGGTAGGATGGTCCAGGTACCCGCTTTTTTTTTAAGGAACCGGAATTGGCTGGTTCCTTTAATTTGGAATTGGATCTGGAACCAGAATCGACAGTTTTGATTTCGGTTCCTAAAACCTGGAACCGAAACTTGTGTTACAGGTTTCGATTCCGGTTCTGGGTAACGGGGCAAATATCAATTTCCCCTCTAATTTTTGAAAAATAATAATAAACCCTTATAAAATTACAATTACACCCCTATTAGTTTTCTGAAATGACAAATACATCCTACAGACTTTACAAAAATTACAACTATTTCAATATCCATTTCAACCTCCCAAAATTAAAATTACATAGCACTTTAAAACTTTAAATAGCACAAGTACAACAACATAAATCATAATAACATTCAACCATCAAGTTTCATTCTCCCAAAATTAAAATTACATAACACATTAAATAACACAATAACATCACATAATAATTTAATAACATATCAATTTTCAAACTCCCAACATTAAAATTACATAACTTAAATAACACAAGTACAACAAAATGATAACATCTCAAGTTTCATCCCCAAAATCTATAGTGGTAGTAGTTTCTTCATCAATTGCTTCTAGTACTACAAAAAAGAAAACAACAAAGGAAGTCAATTAGTCAATTAGTAATTTAGTATGTTAATAAATTGAATAAAACTACATTAATTAAATCCTAGAACTTCCAGTCACCACGCCAAATACCAGCAAATCACCACAACATAACACAACACAACACAATAATCCACACACATGGAGCACAACTAGTAAATAACAACAAAAATAAGAACAATATAATCAGATAATCAGATTTAGATCAATAAGAAAATATGGGTGATAATATTCATTGAATAAAACAGTTGGTTTACAATTGTTAGAAATGAACACACACAACACAATACTACACTGTCAAACTATTGGTTTACAAATACAGGCCATGTCACAGGCAAAGTCGAACTCTAACTAATTTTTCTCATTCAATCTTTCAACTCTTCCTACAATATATATACATTCGGCTAGACATATAATAAAAGAAAAGGTTAAATTAAATTAGTTTTATTTAATTATTTGAGATTCATTTTTTAAAACTTTATCCAAAAATTGAAACAACCTCACCGATACTGCTCTCTCAAACTCAAGTGATAAAATTGATTAATTTGAAGCACTCCAATGTTTTAAAAAAACTATTAGAAACACCTCAAATATTCACTAGTGCAGGACGAATAGCTGATGAACACAAACCAGATTCTTTTTGGAACCTATCTTCAAAACCTGTAGTAGGCAACAAAACATAATTAGTTACTCTTTGCAGCTAGGGATCCATGATATTGGGGATTTAGGGAGAATATGCACATATAATTGTCTAAGAACCCAAACCCAAAACTTCACGAACCTTTGGAAATGGAAGATAACGAAAGAGAATCGTTACAAAGCCAAAGACTGAAAGTCAGATTTAGCCAAAGAGAATCGTGAGGCGACTACTCAATTTTTTAGTTTTCTAAATTCTGAGAACCCTAAATCAATAATCACATTTTTTTTCTTTTTTATATTAAGCATAAAATGTTAGAAAACCCCCCATATTTTAATGCAAATTTTTTAAGTACCGGTTCCAGGTTCTGGTTCCCGGTTCCTCCTTATAGGAACCAGAACCAGAACCGAAATCGAAACTAGAATCGGAATCGAAACCAGAACAGGAACAACACAATGTCGATTCCAATTTTTTGGAACCAAAACTGACCCTGTGGCAGGCGGTTCTGGGTAGGAACCAAAATTGAAACTTGGGTACCTAACGGTTCCGATTCTATCCTATTTTTTTGTCCACCCCTAGTATTGGGTTATGAAAGAACGTAAGGGATTCAAGCAATTAAGAGGAATAATCTTACATTTCATAGATCACAGTCGCTCCCCCAAAACAACTTACTCTCTCAAACCCGAAACCTTTATTATTATTATTATTAATTTATTTATTATTTTTTGCATCACTTCCCTAACCACAATTGAATCTGTACCCTTTTCATACTTCCTTATTGAATTGCTTTTTTTTTTTTTTTTTGGATCAATTAAACATTAACTTATAGAAATTTAGGAAGCATGGATATCAGCCAACATCTTCCTTTTTCCCACACAACAACCCCCAACTCTTTCTTTCGAATATCCTCACAAAGTCTTATACAAATATCAAAGCCACACACATTTTACATTCAAAAATTCAGATTAATTCGTTAAAAGAAAATCATGGGTAGGAAATGTGTTTAAGGGTTAAATGGACAGGTTATTGTGGGTTGAAAGAAAGAAAATCAGGGTAAATCTATACAATAAAGCTTAATGGTGTGACTAAGGATAATAGCTTAAATAAGGTTGGCTTGAAAGGGTCAAACGATCCAAAAATGGCCTAAGTCATTTCTTAAATCATGTGTTGTCTAGGATTTTGCCTCAAGTGATCATCAAATAGGTTCTAGAGTTTAGGGATCTCATAAAAACGTAGGAAATTAACCACAAAACACTTCTAAAAGCTAGAACCCACTGACCAAACAAACCACAAACCTGAAAGTTTTGAATCAAGCAAAAATCAACATCCAGGATAATTCTCGAATTAGTGTAAAAATCACCTCTTCTAAATACTACATGTCATTTCAATCAACAATATCACAGACATTTGACATCATCCAGGAAACACAAACTTCCATAAACAAAAAATTTTCAGGCATGCAAAAATTGCATATTGTCCCACCCTCAACCAAAATCCTACATTGTCCCTAATGTAGCCAACAAAACAACGTAGAGGTAAAAGGGAAAGAAACGAGGTACCCCCCCTTTGAGTAACAAATCGAAAAGTCCGGAAGTAACGCCACTAAATGCATATCCTATAATCACATGAAATCAACCAACACAAAAGAAAAGGACACATGGTGTCTTGGATAGAATCCATGTTGTCTGTTAATCCACATAGTGTTTATGGAAATAAAAATAAAATAGAAATGAAAAGAACATTGAATCAATAATAAAGTAACTAAAGTTTATACAACTGAAAAGCAAAATCACACACAAATAAATTAAAAACGAAAGTACAAAAAATAAAATGAAAAGCAAGAAATCCATCAGTAAATCCATCCAGTCTCTCACTACTGGCCACCACCATCACCATCACCATCATCATCATCCAGATCATTGCCATCCCTATCAACATCACCCCTATCACCCCTTACAACACCACCAATAGGTGTCCTCGGCTAATAACCCCCTGGGTAGACAGGAAACGCAAACTGTCTCGAATCCACTCCTAACTAAGATAACTAAAACTGATAGATCCATTGTAGCATCTGTGAACACTCAGCCGGATACGTCATTTGACCTACGACCCATGTGTGCCACTCTCTCATCTATGCTCTCAAGTTGGCTATCAGACCATGTACGGGGCTGGGTGGAAAATGTTGACAAGTGTGGGGCTCTCTGTCTGAGTAGCTGTGCCTGGGCTATAGTTCCCTTACCCCCACTGGTAATCTACTGGAGATACTTCAGTGTCAGAGGTAAAAGTGGTGGTCTCTTCACTTCATCATTCCTAATAGCAATTCTCGCAGATACACATAATGTAGTGATAAGGCTAGGAAACAGATAGGATTTAGAAGATCTAGCCATATACAAAATCTGAAAATGGATAATCTGTCGTATGTTGATTCGCATCTACTGATATATGGCATATATCATGAGAGCTTTCTCAGTGTCCACTGTGTTAAGGTCCCTGAATGATATATGTTGGCACATACAAAATATTCCCATACCCTATGAGTGAATATGAGTGAAGTTGCATTGAAACCTTTTCTTCTGTTGTTTCGACCAAGAATCCACTCTCCTTGACCCCCTATCAAACATTGTAGTACCTCATCATAGTTTGGGTCCTTAAAGAATTTGGAGAAATCATCACCCTTTTCAAAAATAGTCGGTAACCCGTAAATCTGGTTAATCATCTCAACATTAAATCTCACCTCCTTCCCTAAAATCCTAATTCTTCCATTTCTATGCTCGAAGGCATTGGCGTAAAACTCCATACTGAGAGGCTCAACAGTTGCATTCGGTTGGGCTATAAATCCCTCCCAGCTCAAATCATTAATAATGTTAGTAACTCCCTCATAAGGACTCTTAAAATCAAAGCCTCGCTCATCCATGAATCCTCTATTATTAATAGCATTGTCCTTATACCTATCCTTAGCAGCTAAACTCACAAATCTAGGGTCATGGGTGTCCCATGAGGAACCTCCAGGACCTCTACTAGAACTAGCCACATCTCTACCCCTCTTAGTGGATGCCATAATAACAGATCAGGATACCGACACTCCTAAAAATCAAACAATAACACAACTCCACCAACAATCTCGCCCAATGCCCAATTACACGGCAATCGCACAACACCCAATACACCTAATCACACCACAATCAATTTGCCCAATTACACGATAATCACACAACACCCAATACACCCAATCACAACAAAATCAATTTGCCCAATTACATGGCAATCACACAACACCCAATACACCCAATCACAACATAATATAAAAGCAATCTTAATCCACTCAATCCGCACCCAAATCAATATCCAAAGCAATCAACTCAACTCAACTTTCCAAAATCAAATATCCAAATAAAATCACAAATGAGCAGTCTAGGGTGCTTACCCAATCGGAATCAGTGATCAAAACCTTGGATTGAGATGTTTTTGGCCCAAAATAAAAAATGCCCAAATCGGTCCAGCCCAAAATTGATCTTGAATCTACAAAATCAATGTCAATCAAGTGTTTAGGATGTGTTTAGGTGATGAATGAAGTGATTTTTGGCAAGAAAAATGGAAGTTCAATCGAAAAATTTGAGAGAAAAGTGAAGAACTACGTTGTGGCGCAAATGAGAACTGATATGTCTTTTTATAATCTGCTTGACGTAATTCGAATTTTTAGTGTTAAAATGAAGAACAACATAAACGCGCCGTGACCTAAAAATTTTGCACCCTGGCGTATTATGGATTTGAATTTCAAAATTGTCGCATTTGCATCGCGGCTCATAAAATTGAGTCGTGGCCTAATTGTGCGTTTGTGTCGTTGTTAGGTATGACATCGCAATTGCGCCCTAGCTTGAATAAGTTACACCACGACGTGAAGTGTATTTTCTGGAAAAACTAAACTAAGTGTTAGATTTTCTGAAAATTCAAACACATAAAATAAAATACACAAAATAACACACATCTAATGTGATTAAAATAGTAAATTGAAATAAAAATAATTAAATAAACAAAAACACTAAAATAAAAATGAAACAAACAAAGGAAAAGAAACATTCGGGTTGCCTCTCGAAAAGCGCTTGTTTATCGTCTTGAGCTAGATGGGACGCTTAGTCATCATTCAGGATCATTAACGTACTCCACTTCCTTGTTTGGAGCATAATTTTCCTGGTAAGCCTTTAGCTGGTATCCATTAACATTGAATCGGTTTCTCGTCTTCAAGTTTTCTATCTCCACTGCTCCATATGGGAACACTTCTTGAACTTCTAATGGCCCAATCCATTTTGATTTCAACTTCCTTGGAAAAAGACACAACCGTGAGTCATAAAGTAACACTTTGATACCTGATTGGAATTCTTTTCATCGTATTACTTTGTCGTGGTACAACTTAGTTCTTTCCTTGTAGATCTTAGCATTCTCATATGCTTCATTCCTAAGCTCATCCAACTCGTTTAGTTGCAATTTCCTTTCCTATCCAGCCTTGTCCATGTGAAGGGTCAATCTCTTGATTGCCCAATACGTCTTATGATCTAATTCCATTGGTAGATGGCATGCTTTCCCAAAGACTAACCTATAGGGACTCATCCCAAGTCGAGTCTTGAAAGCTGTCTGATATGCCCATAAAGCATCATTCAGTTTCATTGCCCAATCTTTCCTTGATATGCAAATTGTTCTCTCCAAATGATCTTGATTTGCTTGTTACTTACTTCTACTTGCCCTGAAGTCTGAGGATGATACAGAGTTACCACCTTATGTTTAATGTCATACTTCTTAAACAATGCTGCAAAAGGCTTGTTGCAAAAGTGACTCCCCCCATCACTAATGATAGTTCTAGGGGTACCATAAAGGGTAAAAATAAAGTCTTTAAGAAAACTGAGTACAACCTTACCATCATTAGTCTTTGTGGCAATAGCCTCAATCCACTTGGAAACATAATCAACGACAAAAAGTATATAAGTATAACCAAAAGAGTTAGGAAACGGACCCATAAAGTCGATGCCCCACATGTCGAACAACTCAACCAGCATAAATGTTGTGAGTGGCATCTCATCTCTCTTGCCACTAATCCCTGTCCGTTGGCATCGATCACATCCTACACAAAAGGTAAAAGCATCTTTAAATAAGGATGGCTAATAGAATCCAGATTGCAGTACCTTAAGTGCCATTTTCTTGCCACTAAAGTGTCCTCTACAAGGTGATTCATGGCTATGTCTTAAAATGTCTTGCTGCTCAGAGTCGGGGACACATCTCCTTATTATTTGATATGAACAACTTTTAAACAAATAAGGATCATCCAGAAGTAATGCTTAACAGTGGATAAGAATTTCTTCTTTTCCTGTAAGGTCAAATCAGGGTCAACTATACCACATGTTAGATAATTCACAATGTCAGCATACCAAGGATCTTTTCCAAGGATGGAAAAAAGTTGTTCACTAGGGAAGGTCTCAACGAGGGGCTACTCCCCATCTTGATTATGCTCTTCATGGCTTGTTGCCTCCACAAATCTAGATAAGTGGTCAGCCACTACATTCTCACTCTGTCCTTAATAGTCAAGTCAAATTCTTGCAACAATAAAATCCATCTGATTAACCTGGACTTAGCATCATTTTTACTCAATAGATATCTCAATGTAGCATGATCTGAAAACACAATCACTTTAGAACCAATCAAATAAGAGCGAAATTTTTCTAAAGCAAACACAATGGCCAAGAATTCTTTTTCAATGGTTAAGTAGTTAATCTGTGCATCATTCAAAGTACAACTCACATAATGAATAACATGATGCAATTTTCCTACTTTCTATCCTAAAACTGCCTTAATGTGTAGTTAGAAGCATCATACATCAACTCAAATGGAAGTGACCAATTAGGTGACATAAGAATAGGTGCAGATGTGAGTTTATCTTTCAGAATATTAAAAGCAGTCAAACATTCATCATTGAAATCAAAAGGTGTTTCTTTAGCCAACAGATTGCACAAAGGCCTACTAATCTTGGAAAAATCCTTTATGAACCGCCTATAGAAACCTGCATGACCAAGTAAACTTCGCACACCCTTCACAAATGTGGGTGGCGGCAATTTAGTAATCAAATCAACCTTAGCTTTGTCTACTTCAATACCCCTACTAGATACCACATGCCCTAAAATAGTTCCTTACTTCACCATGAAATGACTCTTTTCCTAACTCAATGTCAAATTTTTTTCAACACATCTTTTCAAAACCAAAGTCAAATTATCAGGGCATTTGTCAAATGACGATCCAAAAACAAAAAAATATCCATAAACACCTCAATAAATTTTTCAATCATATCAGAAAAGATGGACATCATACACCTTTGAAACGTGGCTAGAACATTGCACAATCCGAAGGGCATCCTTCTATATGCCCAGGTTCCGAATGGACATGTGAATGTCATTTTCTCTTAATCCTCTGGAGTGATAGGAATCTGATTTTAACCTGAAAAACTGTCAAGGAAACAATAATAAAAATAACCAGCCAATCTTTATAACATTTGATCAATAAAAGGAAGAGGAAAATGATCCTTTTTAGTTGCAGCATTCAACTTCCTATAATCAATGCAAACCCGCCATCCTATTGTCATTCTAGTCAACACTAACTCATCATTAGAATTTCTTACCATAGTAATGCCTGACTTCTTTGGTACCACATGAATTGGACTCACCCACTTCAAGTATCAAAAGTGGAACGACCATTCTCCATGGTGGAACAACCATTCACACTCAAAGATCGTTCTTGGCTGAACGTCAATGTTCCAAGAAGCCGTGCATGCTTCTGAATTTTTTTGGGATTTTAAGGAGCTAATGGTCTGACCATTCCTCGTGGTGGAATGACCATTTGTAGTGGTGGTACAACCGTTCTTCGTGGTAGAATAATCAAATAGAAACCCTAAAGCTGCACGATTTGGTTGTTGGTGTTAGAAACAATCATTCGCGATGGTGGAACGCCCGTTCCTCTATGTTTGCAAACTTTTCAAACATGCATTAAATGCAACAACGACTCTTTGGTTCAAAAGGGAGAAGTCATGTAATAAATAAGGCACTTCATTCCTAAGATAGATAGAAAGAATATCAAAGATTCAAAGTGAAACATTCTCACATAATCTAGTTGAGCTAAAAATCCAAATCAAAACATCACTCTCTTGCAACTCATTTGTAAATCTTTGAGAGTGTTGTTCTTATTGTGTGTTCAAGCCTAGTTTAAGAGGCAATCTTTCTCACACTTTTTATCAAACTCTTTGTAAACGAAATTCTTTAAATCTAAGAGGCAAAATCTTGTTAAACTATTATTAAAGGAAAAATCCTGTTAAACTAGTGTATTTGGCGCAATCTAATTCTAATGGAACTTTAAAGAGGTTGCCTTGAAGAAGTGGATGTAGGAGGCTTGTGGATAAAGCTTCGAACCATTATAAATCTCTAAGCATTTCTTTTCTCTCAACTCATTTATTATTCCTTGCATATTTACTTGAAGCATCATTATCATTTGCACTCATCCATTGTCCATTTTTATAACTTTGTCTTATTTATTGTTTAGCATTGATTATCCTTATTGATTAGCATCATTCATATTTATTGCCTATATTTGTTATTGTTATAGGTTCATAACTTGCTTGGGTTGGTGATTTTTTTTATTCCACAATTATTTTTAAAGTATCCTATTCAACCCCTCTAGGATTATTTTTCCACATAGGGTTTTACAATTGATGGAGAGTGGAGAACGAAGGTGAAATTGATTTTTAAGATGTTCTTAGATGTGGGTGATTATTGCTTATTCTTGTTGGTTTATATGTATGCAATGTATGAGACATATTTATTGATGTATCCAGGAAATCCATGTTTTGTATATATGTGTTAGGAATTGGCAGGATGTTTGTGGGTAGCATCGCTGAAAACCCTCAGGAGACTATAACTCATCCATTAGGGGGACTTAGGGGTTTAAAGGCTTATTGCATACGCTAAATGCAATCGTGTCAATCTTTGGAAGTAGTTTAGCTAGGATAGATTAATTAGGATTAGACTTTATCACTTTCATTGATAGGGACTAGCAATAAGCTCGCAAGGGGTTATGTTGAGTGGTGAAAATGCAGATTTATTTATGATTTAGGGGTGAAATTGTAAGGAATTCAATGTTTAACACATTATTTAGGATGAGTTTGCTTACTTGTTTTGTTATCTTCCAAAATCACGGGTTTTGTTGTGTTTTCAGGTAATTAGATGCAAAAAGATGGATTATTCGTGCTTGTGTTGGTGTTCGGACATCTTGGACCCATCGAGTGCAGATAAATCAAGGCGAGCGAAAAAAGAGTGAAATTCTGCAACTGAGCCATAGCACACTTTTCTGAGTCGCGGCATGAAGATGACGTAACTTGTATTGCGCTCCAACGAAGAATCATCGAGCCGCGGCATAAAGTCGACGAAATCCAAACTACGCTACAGTTTAATTTATCCACACCGCGGCATGATAGGGTTTTTGTCAAAGGAAAAATCACTTGGAGTTGTGCCACAGCGCAATTCAAATGCGTCAGGGCGCAAATCGCGATATTTGGAAAAACTCCACATTTTCAACCCTAATTTTGGCGACCAATATTTAAAATTTTACCATTTTGCCTAAAAACTATATAAATGCAACTTTAGTCTAATTTTCAGGATGATTAGGTTATATAAAACACTTTTGCAACTTTTGAGGCTTGGGAGAGAGTGATTGATTGTGTAAAGCTAAACCTTGATCATCTTGAGTGAATCTTGCATCCAAATGTGTAAGGGTGAGATCAAAGTTTGTTTTCTTGTATTTATGAGTAGCTAAACTCTTTCCTAGTGTATCCAATGTAATCTAATTAGACTACTTTATGTTTATTGTTTAATCAAATGTTTAATTGATCCAATGGTATCTTAGTTTCATTCACTTATGTTTGTTGAGTTGATTAATCATTATTATTGCGTGATTGCCTTTGATTTACAGTTGGATGTTTGTATGAGTCAAGGTTAGGCTATACGCCACTAGCTAATCTTGAATATCTTTTGATCTTTGATCATTGTTGTTGCTGTCTGACTGTGTTTAATGGTTGATTGATTGACTATATGAGTTGGCGTCAGGCTATACGCCACTAGCTAATCTCAGATTGCTCTGATGAACGATTGATTTATGTTTGTGTGATGCCTTCGACAGATGTGAGTTAGTTTGTGTTCGTTTTGGTACTTTTGTGCATAATGGGTTTTTGTTATTTAGATTAGGCTACACGCCACTAGCAAGTTTGGATTATGAAAACACTAGGTTGATCTGGTTGGCCACAGCACAACCTTATCTTGGTAACTATCAACCCTAAGATTTGGATCGAGAAACATCGGTTAGATTAATAACATAAAGTAGGATAATTATGGTGAAATTAGATACACTAGACCATTTCTCATTATTTGATTATTTGTTTATATCTCGTTTTTATCTTAGTTGTTATTTTAGTATTTCTGTTATTCTTACTTGAATTTTAGTTAATTTGGATTTTATTAAATTGTTGGGTAACTTTACTATCTCACTTGATTTCATTATTTTAGTTGTTTTTGCATAGTATTAGATTCATTGATAGCTTGACTCTTTGTGGGATCGACCCTTACTTGTGCAATTTACTGCAATAGCGACCCATGCACTTGCGGAGGAATTAAAGTTGTTTTTAACCGAACACCTACCCATGACAAGCCAAGGCAACGCACTCATGTGCGCAACCAACCGAGGTGTTGTGGCTACAGGGTAACCCATTTTCTAGCTACTGGGATGTTGCCTATTTATACGGCAACAACCTGTTTATGGGAGCTTCCCCGTGTGCTTTTGTGGAGGAAACCAAATGGAAAAGGCATTCTCACATTGTTGCGAGAGAAGGGCGTTTTAGGGATTGTCAAATTGGCGTTTTGAACTTTTTTGCCAAGCCACTATAAAATAGAGCAATCATTGCTGTTTTGGACTATCCAGTTCATGTTTTCACTGGACAAGGACTAAATTGCAAGTTTTATATGTTTAGGGACCAACTTGAAATTCTACAAAATTAAAAGGGAATTTTACCTGGTAAATTCAAATCTAATTTTTTGAATGATATTCTATATCTGATTGATGTCTAATTATGCATGGTGTTCGGTACTTGGCCATCGACCTTAGTTTTATTCTATTTAATTTGTTTATGGGATTGAATGCTTATAATAAAATTTTATTAAATAGGACATGCGTGTCTTTCCTGTCTCTTTACTCTCAATGTAATTCTCTTCTCAACTATATCCCCTCGAATGCAACTCGAGGTTTATACTTTATTTGATTTTAATTAGAATAGGTTTTATTAATTGAATATCATCGCTGTAATAAAGATAAAGTGAAGGCGTGAGCCATGTCTTGAAGACTTTTATTTAGTTTTGAAAATTATTTGGATGAACATAGGTTGTCCTATCAATTCCTCAAAGCTCGAGGAATTTGGTTTTAGATTGACCATGTACTAACACGTTTTTTTTATTATCATAGAAAGCATGCTAAGGTTGAATGTTTTAACCTGCTGGACTATAACATGCTAATAAGATAATAAAAATGGTGAGACACTAAATTTAAACCCCTCGTTAAGATATTAAGTCATAAATAACCGCGCGCATTCCACCACTATGAGATTAATGAAACCACTATTTGTCATGGCCTTGTTCGACCCCACAAAGGGTGCATTTCTACCAGTGGGAGGTTGATCATTCATTGGAGTTTTCCTTAATAGTGATGGGTTAGACTTAACTAGGTGTATTTTGCTTGTTCGCCTCCTCGAAGGTTGATAAATACACAAGAGACATAGTAGAGTAGTGTATTTGATTAATGCACATTGCGACATGTAGTGTTCAACTCGCTAATCCTTAAATTACACTAGAGGACAATGGTTGGTGCCATTGGATTATGTAATTCGTTTGTTAGCTTTATTTACATTTGAGTTTAATAGAATGATGTAAACTAGAAGTTTGTTGACCAACCTAATCATTAGATTTTAGCTTGTTCACTCCTGTGAAGTTTTGAAATAGAAATGATGGGATTTCAGCCCACTAGGGAGACCAACGAGCCTTCCCGAGTTTAATAGTAAGGGCTATTAAAGCTTGAGTAAAATAGTGGGAGTTATTAATTAATATAATATGATATCAACTCTGTTTATTTTGCAATATTGTAGATTCACACTTCATAATGACTACGTCTACCCTATCACTACGATCTATCATTGAAAAAGATGAAAGGTTTGATGGCACAAACTTCATTGACTGGTATCAAAATCTTAGGATTGTAATTAAATCAGAGAAGAAACTATACATCATTGATGAACCTGTTATGGAAGTGCTTGAACCCAAGGCTACTCCAAAAGCAAGAGATACTTATCAAAAGTATCTCGATGATGCTGACATTATGCAGTGTTTGTTGTTGTCATCAATGATGTCTGATCTGCAAGAGCAATATCAGCATTTGGATGCTAGTTCTATCATAACAAATCTCAATGAACTCTTTCAGAATCGTGCTAGACACAAACGCTATGAGGCATCAAAGACATTGTTTAGATTCCAAATATCTGACGAAGCCCAAGTTGGCCCACATGTAATCAAGATGATTGGTTACATCCAAAGGCTTGAGACTTTTGGTATTTTAATGGATGCAGAACTTTCCATGGACCTTGTTCTACAATCCTTGTCTTAATTCTTCTCCCAATTCATTTGAACTTCAATATGAATGCAATGGAGAAATCTCTCTCAGAGCTTTTGAGTATGCTGAAAATAGAAGAGAAGGACATGAAGAAGTCTAAACCAACGTTGTTAGTTGCTACTGCACCTGGAAAAGGAAGGGGTAAACAAGGCAAAGGAAAGGCTAAGGCCAATCCTAGGTTTAAGCCTAAAACCCAAGACTTTCTAAAGCCTGGAAGTGTGAGCAAGGACGGGAAGGTGGTTTGCTTATACTGTGGAAAGCCTGGCCATTGGAGGAAACATTACAAGGCCTTTTTTGGAAACAAGAAGAGGAATTCTACATCTTCTAAAGGTAGGTATATGATTGAAATAAATCTTTCTCATGTTATATCTTGGGTCATTGACATTGGATGTGGTTCTCATATTTGCACTTCTGTGTAAGGACTACGACAGAGTAGATCGCTCGATCGAGGAGAGATGGACCTCCACGTTGGAAATAGAGCGTGAGTCGTTGCATTGGTCATAGAAATTTATTAATTATTTCTACCTTTGGGCCTTGTATTAGAACTTTTGAATTGTTATTATGTGCCTTTAGTTTCAAAGAACATAATTTCTATGTCCGCTTTAGATAGTGATGGATATCAATTTTTTATTTCTAATGGATCGTTGTCTTTTAGTTTAAATGGTATTTATTATGGAACTACTAGATTACATAATGGTCTGTATATTCTAAATTTAAATAATAATGAAATATCCAATCTTGAGAATAAGAAACCCAAGAATGGT